>NC_140579.1:1115315867-1115880867 GCF_964204655.1 Triturus cristatus
GTACCCCCACCCGCGTATGCAAGGAGCGCACCCCCCACGCCAACAGTGTAAGTACGACACGTACCCCCACCCGCGTATGCAAGGAGCATACCCCCCATGCCAACAGTGTAAGTACGACACGTACCCCCACCCGCGTATGCAAGGAGCGTACCCCCCACCCCAACAGTGTAAGTACGACACGTACCCCCACCCGCGTATGCAAGGAGCGTTCCCCCCATGCCAACAGTGTAAGTACGACACGTACCCCCACCCGCATACGTATGGGGCGTACCCCCCACCCCAACAGTGTAAGTACGACACGTATCCCCACCCGCGTATGCAAGGAGCGTACCCCCCATGCCAACAGTGTACGTACGACACGTCCCCCCACCCGCGTATGCATGGAGCGTACCCCCCCCCCAACAGTGTAAGTACGACCCGTACCCTCACCCTCGGACGTATGGAGCGTACCCCCCACCCCAACAGTGTAAGTACGACCCGTACCCCCACCCGCGTACGTATGGAGCGTACCTCCACCCCAACAGTGTAAGTACGACCCGTACCCTCACCCGCGGACGTATGGAGCGTACCCCCCACCCCAACAGTGTAAGTACGACCCGTACCCTCACCCGCGGATGTATGGAGCGTACCCCCACCCCAACAGTGTAAGTACGACCCCTACCCTCACCCGCGGACGTATGGAGCGTACCCCCCACCCCAACAGCGTAAGTACGACCCGTACCCTCACCCGCGGACGTATGGAGCGTACCCCCCACCCCAACAGTGTAAGTACGACCCATACCCCCATGGAGCGAACCCACACACGTGTATGGACTAAGCGTACATATTGTTAAATAGGAGGGGTGTGTGCCAATCGCTCCCAGCAGTGCCCAGAGTCAGGAGGGGTGGGTGCCTATCACTCCCAGCAGTGCCCAGAGACAGGAGGGGTGTGTGCAGAGTCCTCCCAGCAGTGCCCAGAGACAGGAGGGGTGTGTGCAGAGTCCTCCCAGCAGTGCCCAGACGCAGGAGGGGTGGGTGCCTATCACTCCCAGCAGTGCCCAGAGACAGGAGGGGTGTGTGCAGAGTTCTCCCAGCAGTGCCCAGAGACAGAAGGGGTGTGTGCAGAGTCCTCCCAGCAGTGCCCAGAGGCAGGAGGGGTGTGTGCAGAGTCCTCCCAGCAGTGCCCAGAGGCAAGAGGGGTGTGTGCCTATCACTCCCAGCAGTGCCCAGAGACAGGAGGGGTGTGTGCAGAGTCCTCCCAGCAGTGCCCAGAGACAGGAGGGGTGTGTGCAGAGTTCTCCCAGCAGTGCCCAGAGACAGGAGGGGTGTGTGCAGAGTCCTCCCAGCAGTGCCCAGAGACAGGAGGGGTGTGTGCAGAGTCCTCCCAGCAATGCCCAGAGACAGGAGGGGTGTGTGCAGAGGCCTCCCAGCAGTGCCCAGAGTCAGGAGGTGTGGGTGCCTATCACTCCCAGCAGTGCCCAGAGACAGGAGGGGTGGGTGCCTATCACTCCCAGCAGTGCCCAGAGACAGGAGGGGTGTGTGCAGAGGCCTCCCAGCAGTGCCCAGAGACAGGAGGGGTGTGTGCAGAGTCCTCCCAGCAGTGCCCAGAGACAGGAGGGGTGTGTGCAGAGGCCTCCCAGCAGTGCCCAGAGTCAGGAGGGGTGGGTGCCTATCACTCCCAGCAGTGCCCAGAGACAGGAGGGGTGGGTGCCTATCACTCCCAGAAGTGCCCAGAGACAGGAGGGGTGGGTGCCTATCACTCCCAGCAGTGCCCAGAGACAGGAGGGGTGTGTGCAGAGTCCTCCCAGCAGTGCCCAGAGACAGGAGGGGTGTGTGCAGAGTCCTCCCAGCAGTGCCCCGAGACAGGAGGGGTGTGTGCAGAGGCCTCCCAGCAGTGCCCAGAGTCAGGAGGGGTGGGTGCCTATCACTCCCAGCAGTGCCCCGAGACAGGAGGGGTGGGTGCCTATCACTCCCAGCAGTGCCCAGAGACAGGAGAGGTGGGTGCCTATCACTTCCAGCAGTGCCCTGAGACAGGAGGGGTGTGTGCAGAGTCCTCCCAGCAGTGCCCAGAGACAGGAGGGGTGTGTGCAGAGTCCTCCCAGCAGTGCCCAGAGGCAGGAGGGGTGGGTGCCTATCACTCCCAGCAGTGCCCAGAGACAGGAGGGGTGTGTGCAGAGTCCTCCCAGCAGTGCCCAGAGACAGGAGGGGTGTGTGCCTAACACTCACAGCAGTGCCCAGAGACAGGAGGGGTGTGTGCAGAGGCCTCCCAGCAGTGCCCAGAGACAGGAGGGGTGTGTGCCTAACACTCACAGCAGTGCCCATGAAACGCAAAGGGTGGAGTAGCCACAGATACCATGCCCACAAATTTCAGGTGCACAAAGACCCTGCAGTACATGTACCACATGTGTGCGAGGCTGGGAGTATACGCATGCATAGCGCAGAAAAGAATACATGTACACATGAAGTCATGTCAATAGTCCACATACACAAGTACAATGACTACCAAGAATGCCACGAATGATGCAGGTGGAGACATCGCTCAGCATGCATGTGCAAAGTAGAAGGAGTCCGTCACACACCCAGCTAATGTACACACAGCTCTGCGCTAAATATTGGGAACACCCTGCAGGGAAGATGGCAGGGTACACAGAGGAAGGAATACACCTTTGGACAATTTCACCATGCAGCAACTGCTTACATGAACACAGAAACCTAGCTAACACCGTGTGATGGCACACAGATCCCAGGGTCCCCCCTATGACCAGCACACTACTACATTTCCCACACAACCAACACATGATCACCACCCAAAATCATGTAGCAGCCCCACCAACAGCAATATCAGAAAAGCAGTAGTGTTCAAAGGAAACAAAAATGGCTTTAATCAGCATGATCAAAAATTGTATGTTCGTAGAAAGTTCAATATTTACAAAGCCCATAGGGCAGTCCAGAAGTCACAGCTGGATGGGGGACACAGTGGGATGCGTGTCCCCTAGCTTGCCTGCACAGTTACATTCCGTCGTCTTCCACAGGGGTGAGGGCATCATGTGGGGGGGAAGAAACAGGCACCGCAGGGACAGGAGGGTGAAGAGTAGGCGTCGTGGGTGCATGGATGGAGGACTCCACCACAGGGGGTGGGGCAGGGCCAAAGGCGGAGGCCAGGATCTCGCTGCACACCTTAGCAAGGTCCTCCAGGGAATCCCCTGCACCCGAAGGAACCACAGGCCCCAAGGAGGGTGGGGGGGTCAGAGGGATGGGTCGCAGCGCCACTGGGGGAGGGTGTAGACAGGGGGGGGAATCAACCACCCTGACCGAGGACTTCCTTGACCGCTTGGGTGGTGGCGTCACTGTGGGGCTCAGGGACAGAGCGCCATGAAGGAGTCTTTGGGGGAGATGTGGCCAGGAGAGCTGAGGGGAGGGGATTTGGAGGGAGTGGATTGGGTGGAATGCGGACTCCCACTCTGGCTGCGTGTCACACGTTTGCCCCCCGACCCAGTGGGTGTGCCTACTTCACCCTGTGTGTGCGTGTCAGGAGGTGTGCGGTGGACCTTCCCTGCTGGTGTGGTGCCTGTGTGTGTTGTGGTGGGCGCATGCTGACGTCTGGGTGTACGTGGGACAGGCATGGGAGTGGGAAGTGTGGATGGGGCAGGGGTAGGGGGTGGGACGTAGCGCTGCAGGAGACCCACTGCTGCAGTCAGTGTCGAGTCTATCGACCTCAGCAAGCTGCGTTGGTCAGCCTGCGATGAATGAATGCCCTCCAAGTATGCCTCCATGTTGTTGAGGACCTGGCTGTGGCCATGGAGGACATTAAGGATCGCAGCCTGACCAACCTGCAACTGCCGCTGGATGTCCACAGACTCGGCATTGGCGGCAGCAGTGGAGACAGGGGCAGGGGGTGCGGTGCCTGGCAGGAAGGAGACATGTGGTGACCGGGCACGTTGGGAAGGGACACGAGCAAGTGGGAGGCGGCTGATGGCAATGGAGGGGGCGGGGCGAGATGTAGTGCCGCTGTCAGCTGCTGGTGCAGCCGCCGCCCACTCGGAGCGATCATCCTCGGACCCGTCAGCTTCATACTCTGTTGTGCCAGTCGACAGGTCCCCGGCTTCACTCTCCTTCGCCTCAGTCCCACTTGATGTGCCAGCCCCGATGTCACCGCTGGCACTGGTGCTCGGTCCCTCTGCTCCGTCTGTGCCCATGTCTCCCTCCGTGTCCCCCGACGATGCTGTGGGCAGGGTAAAGAGACAGAAATTAATCATACACCTGTATACATATGTCACATGAGTCCAATCTACATAGGTCACAGTGCATGGCCTGAAACAAAAGAAGAGTTGCATCTACAAAACAAGGTACATATGTAGGGCATGCAAGACACAGTTGTTCGACCCACCATGCCACCGAAAAACTATGGAGAGCATGACACAATAGCAAATGAGATGGAATGGAATTTTGACTGAGGAGCACGGCCCTGGGGACAATCCAGCACTGCATCTGCACCACACAGCGTGGCAGCAAATAGGGATGACCAGGGACCATATCCATGAACAAGAGGCACATGCAGCATAGGTTAAACTGAAAACATGCCCACCATGACTGGCACACTGCACCTTGAGTGCATGTCCAGACAAACATCACACACTGGCCAGTCCTAGCAAGGAGATATCAGGTTGTGACATGAAGGCCATGGCCGCACCACCCACCCCCTACATGAGACTACTATTTGGAGACACAGGAAGCACTTACATCCCTTAGTCTGGGTGAAATACACATGGGATGCAACAAATCAAGGTTGCACACAAAATACCCAAGGTGCGCCTGTCCAAATAATCATGTACAAATGGGCATCATCAGATGATTGTAACAAGACACACAGGCAATGTCCACCGTGAGTATGAACAAGGAAAATCAGGTCAGTATGTACAGTGGACACTTGTACTACATTTCACGTCAATATACATTTGACCAGGGGACAATGGCACAGAGCACAACCTATGCTGTAGACACAGAGATTGTCAACATATTCAGATTACACACATGATACCTAGGAAAATATGCCCCTGGGGACAGTAGTGGCCACACAACTCCATGCTCCTGAATGGGAATGACTGCAACACACGCTACCATCCCCGCACTATGCGTACCGCACACTCATGCACATCATGTCACAGGCCACCACATAGGACATGCGTGCTGTAAGGCCTCACACTTGAGAGACTAACTCCCATGTCTGGACTCAGCATTAGTGCCAACTGACATGGAACCCACAAGACCAGAACTGGACAGGGCACAGGCAAGGTCCCAAAACATGTTACACACCACCCCCACACATGATGCTGCAGGCATTGTACACGTGGAGAAGGTGCCAGGCTACATAACCTTGTGACGGAGTGACTTCACACAGACCACGGAACACATTGCAAGGAGGGGAAGGGAGGCAGGAGAGCACTGCAATACTGTGGGTAACAGGATCTGCACAGCACCATTAAACCCTGGCAGTGCATCCATGGAACAGTGCACTTACAAATGCTGGTGAAACACAACAAACACACATGTACCTACCCCCTTCCTGCTGCTGCATCTCCTGTAAGCGCCTGTCCAAGTCTGGAAATACCACCGCCAGCACACGCTTGTGGATGTGGGAGAGACGGCGGCGCCCGCGGTTCTTATGGCTCTCAGGTGAGTCCCCCAGCAGGACCCGTGCGATCCTCCGCGTCCAGCACCGGATATCCTGCCAGCGTTTCCTCACCTGGGACAGGCTCCGCCTCCGACCATCTGCACTCCTCACGGCACTGACGGCGGTCAGCCAGATCTGCTCCTTGGCAGAGGCGCCTACCTGTGAGGATGAACAAGTGACACTACATCAATACACATGCAACATGTCACAGAGACACATATGGGAACAAATTAGCTGGTTACAACAAGGCATGTCATGCAGCCAACGCATTGCACCTTTGCCATAGGGACATACTCCTCTGGGGAAGGGCAAAAGCAGTACGTGCCAGTGAAAGTACACAGGTGGAATGAGGGCAAAGACACAATCAATTATCAAGGCTCACACTGTGCATCACACCCACCTGTCTCTGGGCACTGCTGGGAGGACTCTGCACACACCCCTCCTGTCTCTGGGCACTGCTGGGAGGACTCTGCACACACCCCTCCTGACTCTGGGCACTGCTGGGAGTGATAGGCACCCACCCCTCCTGTCTCTGGGCACTGCTGGGAGGACTCTGCACACACCCCTCCTGACTCTGGACACTGCTGGGAGTGATAGGCACCCACCCCTCCTGTCTCTGGGCACTGCTGGGAGGACTCTGCACACACCCCTCCTGTCTCTGGGCACTGCTGGGAGGACTCTGCACACACCCCTCCTGTCTCTGGGCACTGCTGGGAGGACTCTGCACACACCCCTCCTGACTCTGGGCACTGCTGGGAGTGATAGGCACCCACCCCTCCTGTCTCTGGGCACTGCTGGGAGGACTCTGCACACACCCCTCCTGTCTCTGGGCAGTGCTGGGAGGACTCTGCACACACCCCTCCTGACTCTGGGCACTGCTGGGAGGACTCTGCACACACCCCTCCTGTCTCTGGGCACTGCTGGGAGGACTCTGCACACACCCCTCCTGTCTCTGGGCACTGCTGGGAGGCCTCTGCACACACCCCTCCTGTCTCTGGGCACTGCTGGGATTGATAGGCACCCACCCCTCCTGTCTCTGGGCACTGCTGGGAGGACTCTGCACACACCCCTCCTGACTCTGGGCACTGCTGGGAGGCCTCTGCACACACCCCTCCTGTCTCTGGGCACTGCTGGGAGTGATAGACACCCACCCCTCCTGTCTCTGGGCACTGCTGGGAGGCCTCTGCACACACCCCTCCTGTCTCTGGGTACTGCTGGGAGACATCAGGCATTCCCCCCCCCCCCCCCCCCCTGGGACCCCCCTACAGTACATAGCATGTGTGTCACACCTGGACACAATGGCAGAAGTCACAGTCACAAAAAAAGGGACACAGTCTGTGCTAGAAGCTCTGCACTCACCTGATACCCTGGTCGCCCATACAGCAGGGGGTACTGTGGGAGGATCACATCCAGCAATGCCAGGTTCTCCTCCAGGGTGAATGCCTGTGACCTCTCCACAGACCTTGACATGGTTCCAGGGAATCAGGAGCAGCAGCAGTGTGGTAGAATCGAAATATGTGCAGGCAAGTGCTCCCTCATGGGACCTGGCTGCCTTATATCTGCCTTGCTGGCCTGTTTCATGCACAGGAGTACAGAGTGATTGGTCACTCACATTAGCATCCTATGTTTCCTCCAATCCCTTCAAACCTAGCACAGTCAGTGGGTTCTTATTGTGTTTTTTTCTTCAGCATGATGTCAACCCCACAAACACATTGCAACAAAGTAGATTCATTCCCACTGACTTCTGCTGTGCACCTTCCAGAACAAATTCAAACTTAAAAACTGGTCTCCATGACAACCAGCATGCATGTAGGCCTTAATACTTGTCCCTCATGTGTCCCCTATGTAAAATTGAGCTTCACCCACAAGTACGGTGCGTTCCGGGCCCCTAGGGCACCCCAAATGCATAGCAACGGCCCGTACACGCGTGCGTAAGTTCACTATCACCATGGGTGTCCTCGCGTATGCGTACTCGTACTGGTACGGCCCGTACACACGCCTGTACGCTCACTATCACTACGAGTACGCATACGCGAGAACACCCATAGTGGTACGGACCGTACACACGCCTGTAGGTTCACTATCACTACGAGTACGCATACGCGAGAACACCCATAGTGGTACGGACCGTACACACGCCTGTACGTTCACTATCACTACGAGTACGCATACGCGAGAACACCCATAGTAGTACGGACCGTACACACGCCTGTACGTTCACTATCACTACGAGTACGCATACGCATACGCGAGAACACCCATAGTGGTACGGACCGTACACACGCCTGTACGTTCACTATCACTACGAGTACGCATAGGCGAGGACACCCATAGTGATAGTGAACGTAAAGGGGTGTGTACGGGCCGTACCAGTACGAGTACGCATACGCGAGGACACCCATGGTGATAGTGAACGTACAGGCGTGTGTACGGTCCGTACCACTATGGGTGTTCTCGCGTATGCGTACTTACTGACCGTACACATGCCTGTACGCTCACCATCACTATGGGTACACATACGGCAGCACTCCCATAGTGATATGGGAACGTACACAGGCACTCTTAGCAGCAGTACGGCGGTTTTCACACATCACAGTGGTGACAGGCAGCACACAGGAAGGAATAGGGCGGACATACTTGTCCATGGATGGACATCAAGGCATTGTCTGGGCAGTACTACATGTGTGGGGCACAGGTGTGACAGGCTGTGATATGGCACATTACTCCTGAGTCGAGAAGGCACCAGATGTATGATGAGATGTGTACAGATGTAATGTGTCACGGTGCAATGTGTGCCAGGCATGCCCTTGACTCCTTTGACATGTGTGCATGTCGTACTGCATACTTGGGATGACCGACACTGGCATGGCACGGACACCAACACACGGAAGTGTCCCCTGATGCCCGGTACAGGGGTTACCACACCTGACTTGTCACTACCCACGGTGCACGATGTGACTATGTCATGTATGTGTGGGGGTTTCCCATTAGGTTGATGTTGGAGCACCCTCAAAAGCTGCAGCTGTTGCAGCAACCAACATGTGTCTGTGTGTAGATTGATATTGCACACTGTTCCGCACACCGTGCCACATGTGGTATCGGATGTGAGGTGCGTATGTATGCATGGGACACGGAGTAGCGTAACAAGGACATGTCTGCATCCTCTCTATGAATGTGTGGTGAGTCATGACATGTGCACCTTCATGGCAAGGTGTGTGGGCTGTCCTAGTGTAATGTCATGTGACCTGTGGCTCTAGTGTTCCGCTACCAGTCTCTGCAATCGACATCCTACTTCTGCTGATGTGTGGGTGTATGTCACTCCTGTCTTGCGTCTGGCTGTTCACTTACACTGGGACACAGCTAATCCCATGGCATGGCATGTGGAGGTTCTCAATCTCCGTGTGTAGCTGGGTCTTGGTAGGAGTGTCACCTGCCAGCCATACGTGTCCAGGGCATGTGGCACATACCTGACTCCGTATGTCGCATATGTGTATAGACAGATTAACATGTGCTCAGGACAAATTATTTGTTGTTGTGGTGCACTCACTCTTCCTTGTCACTTCCAAATTATTGCAGAGCGCCGCCTCTTCCCCGACCAATTCCGGACTTGGCTGCCATGCGGGAGAATGATTGTATCCGGTGCTACCGCTTCCCCCAACGGTTGATTCTGGATTTGACGGCGAGACTGGCACCACACCTGCAACCGTTGCACAGGTATCCTACGGCACTGACACCCAAGCTGAAGGTAATGGCAGCCCTACATTTTCTAGCCACGGGTACCTTTCAAAATACCATAGCTCATGTTGGTGGCATGTCCCAGAGCATGTTCTGCCGTGTGCTGCATGATTTCTTAGAGGCCATGTTGATTCACCTGGATGACTTCATACATTTTCCTACCCCTGAAATGTTGACTGGGGTCAAGCGTGGATTCTATGCCCTGGGAGGGATGCCCCATGTCATTGGGTCCATAGATGGGACACATGTTGCTTTGGTACCACCACAGGCACAGGAGGTAGCGTACCGGAATCGCAAGCACTACCACTCCATCAATGCCCTTGTGGTGTGTCTGTCCAACATGGTGATTTCACATGTCTGTGCTCGTTTTCCAGGATCAGCACACGATGCCTACATCATGAGGCGTAGCAGGGTGCCTGAAATGATGACGCAGCTGCGCAACGAACGAGCATGTGTTGTTGGTGGGTACAGTCTGTCTGTCCTGTATTTTGCGTAGACTTCCAGCACGACCGCTTCTCCTGTTCTAACGATGTCCATGTGCTTCCCATGTAGGGGACGCTGGCTATCCCAACATGCCATGGCTGATCACACCTCTCCGCAACCCCATCACGCCGGCCCAGCTCCGCTACAACACCGCCCATGGCCGGACAAGGCGAGTGATAGAGAGGACGTTTGGCCTGCTGAAGAGCCGATTCAGGTGCCTACACAAGACCGGCGGCGCACTCCCATATGCCCCGGCGAAGGTCTGCAAAATCTTCATGGTCTGCTGCATGCTGCACAACATGGCAGTTGAGAAAGCTGTGCCACTCATCCTGGATCAAGATGACGAGGACCATCCACCCGTGGAGGACGAAGGGCTTGGCAATGGGGCTAGTGATGTGGAGGATGTGGAACCGCAAGAGGACATCCGGACTCGGCTCATACGCGACTTCTTTGCTTAGTGGTGAGTACCAGTGTCTGAGTGTGCACGCATTGGTCCCCGTGTGGCATGTGTTGTGATGTGTGTCTCCACCTGCATGTATGGCACGTGAGTCAGAGGTGTGTGTGGGTGTGTCACTGGAGTGATGGTGCCAGTGATGGTTGTATTTCCCCAGTCATAATTGTGACCTAGCATGTTGTCATCCATACATGTGTCGAGTAAATGCACATGCAAGTGGCTGTGCTTTTTGTGGCTGACTTCTTGTGTGTCTCTATTCCCCAGGTACTTGCGCATGCCGTCTGCTGCTTGCATTGTTGTGGCACTGCTATTCCTCATGGACACGTCATCGTGTGCTGACTCAGCGTTACAGGCACGGACACGTTTGGAAGTCTCCTTAGGGTAAGGGATGCATCAGGGGTGTATTGGGTGTGGCAGTTGTTCACGATGTATGCACACTGCCCCTGTCGATGTTTGGTTCCTCTGCAGCCATGTTGCATCACCATGGTACACATGACATGCAGCTGGGTACACCTGAATAGATGGTCAGACTTGTTGACAGTCATCAGTGATGGGATAGTGGATTGTGGACCTCTGCGCATGACTGTTGCTGTACTCAATATGTCTGTCAGCACGGTTGTGCGGCCACCCCCTCAGCTGGTTGGGCCCATCACGGGTGTGTATGGTGCTCCATGTCTGTCTTGCCTAATACACTGTGACCCGTGTGTCCTGTGCGAGACTCAGGCCCCAGGGTGTGGATGGTTGAAGTCAAAAGAGAACTCAGGCATGTTTAGACTTTACAAGACACATGTAAGGTAATAATGCAACCAGCAGGCATCTTCTCTTCATGGTGTGACTTTTTATTTTAGTGGGGGGGAGGGGGTATGACATGAGGGGCTTTCCGGGTGTTTGGAATCCAAAGTTCAGTAGGGGAGTTGGTGTCCTTGCCATTTGAAATCCTCAGAGTCCATGCCACAGTCTTTGTCAACATTGGTCAGACAGTGACCAGCAAGGCCATGTGGCAGAGAATGTCTTTTGATGCTGTGCTGCTGTTGCTCCAGTGGGCCAGGTGCCAGGCCAGGTGTCCTGGGAGATGGTGCTGTAGCGCCGACCCTCACGGTCTTTTCCGTGGACGACCCGCCCTCCTGCGGGGACCCTCAGAAGCAGGCCGTGACGATGTTTGGGATGCTCCATCGGATGTTTCCTCCTCCTCCTCCTGATCCCTCCCTGTGGGTGGTGATGTTCTACGCCTTCTGGCACAGGGACGGTTGCCCATGTTGTCGGCCATCCGACGGAGTGTATCGTGAATTCCCGTGTACACCGTCACGAGCTCAGCCTGTCCGTCCTCCATCCTCCGTTGGTGTTGCAGTAGACAGGCATGTAGCTCCGCATGTTGCTGGGCCTGCTGGGTCTTGATCCCCTCGAGGACGGACACAACCTGGGCCAGGCCCGTGGTGTCCTGCCGGTATGTGTCCAGGATGTTTCGGACATGGGAATATACCGGATCCCCAGCCAACTGGTCAGGCTGGCGCCTCCGCCGTCCTCCACTCCCACCACCCCTGCCCACTTGCACCTGGCCTGCCCTTGTGGGCACATCGGGTCTCCGGGACCCCTGAGGGGTGGCATTGGCGTTGTCGCCTGCCTCCTCCTGGGTGCCCGGGACACCGTGTCCCTCCTGGCCAGCCTGGCTGCTTTGTGGTGGTGGGGCAGGGATCCTGGGTGTCTCCTGGGATGTGGCAGGAGTGGGGGTGGCGGTTGGCCCCGTTGTACCTGACGCAGGTGCTGCAGGTGGTTGGACACCAGAGGGGCCAGGTTGGTCGGGGTCGTCCACAGAGTGGTGAGAGTCGTCGCTGCCGGTGGGATCGGCCTCCCGCAGAGCCGGGTCCTGTGAGTCTTCCCCCCCAGTGTTGGGGGGTGAACCACGAGGTTGACCTGTGTGTGAGAGAGACAATGTTAATTTTGGTCCATGCAACATCCATGTTTCATCAGTTTCAAAGTTGGAACATTTCCTCTGGGAATTTGGATCTGTCTTGCATTCCACTCACAGTGCACTTGTGCATGGGTGTGTCCCTTGGGCACAGCTTTGGCGCCTTTAACTATGTGTGGCACAGTCTTACTTGCTGCGTCAAGTGTGACTGCAGTCAGCAGTGGAGTGGGCAGGTGTGGCGAACCGTGCATTGGCGCCTTCCGTGTTGCACTGTACGTGGGCACATGAAGTAGTTACACACACTTATATGATGCAGGTAGCTGTCGTTGTGCTCGTGCACAGGTTGTGACATGGCCCTGTGTTTTGCCATGGAGGAGAGGGGGGGTGCTGGCACTGGCCACCCTTGTCTACATGCACGCAGTCCACCTGCTGACGAGCAGACATTCCCACACACCACATGGCTGATTTGCTCTCCCTGTGTCTCCCTCCCTCTCTGTCCCCCTCTCCCTCCCTCTGTGTGTCAGCCTCCTCCCTCTGTCCGTCTCCCTGTGTCTCCCTCCCTCTCTGTCCCCCTTTCCCTCCCTCTCTGTCCCCCTCTCCCTCCCTCTGTGTGTCAGCCTCCTCCCTCTGTCCGTCTCCCTGTGTCTCCCTCCCTCTCTGTCCCCCTCTCCCTCCCTCTGTGTGTCAGCCTCCTCCCTCTCTCCGTCTCCCTGTGTCTCCCTCCCACTCTGTCCCCCTCTCCCTCCCTCTCTGTCCCCCTCTCCCTCCCTCTGTGTGTCAGCCTCCTCCCTCTGTCCGTCTCCCTGTGTCTCCCTCCCTCTCTGTCCCCCTCTCCCTCCCTCTCTGTCCCCCTCTCCCTCCCTCTGTGTGTCAGCCTCCTCCCTCTGTCCGTCTCCCTGTGTCTCCCTCCCTCTCTGTCCCCCTCTCCCTCCCTCTCTGTCCCCCTCTCCCTCCCTCTGTGTGTCACCCTCTGTCACCTCAGCCCAGCTTCCTGGGCACACACTGTTAGCAGATCTTTGAATGGCCCTTGGCTTGTTGATGTGAGTTTGTTTCTGATCTCCAGGCACCCATTGGGTGTAGTGTGTGTCTCTGCGCTGCTGCTGTGGTGGTGTGTGCTGCCACTCTTTCACAATGTTGGCTGTTCATTAGCTGCTGTCATGTGCAAAACAGTGCCTTCACCCCCATGTGTTAATGCAAGGCGTCCGCCATTTGCTGGCGAGTCTTTCCTGTGTGGGGACACACTGTTTGTCTGGCTGTGACCTAGGCCATATGGGCAGAGGGCATTGTTGTCTGCTTCTGAGTTGCACTATGTGATTTTTTGGGCCCACCCTCCCGCCATCCGGGTTACCGTGTCATGTGTTGGTGTCTTCTGTGGCCTGTGACTTGACATTGTCCAGCTGGGTGCATGGGGCATGGTGGCGCCAGTGGCATGTGCGTGTTCATGGAGTGTGGTTGAGTCATGCGATAGCTTGGGGTGGTTGCGTGCCTGTTTGTGAGTTTGGTTGTGGATGACGTTCCCCCCATGTGAGGTGCGTTGTTTGTGTACTCACCCGGGTCTCGGAGTCCTCCTAATCCTGCGACTGCCTCCACCGGCAGTATGGCCATCACCCTCTCCTCCCAGGGATGGTAGTGTACGGGTCTGCGGGACGGCCCTCCTCCAGTGACGTTGGCCTGGTTGTGTTCATCCGTCATCTTGGCTCGGACCCTCCTCCGCAGATCGTACCACCTGGCTTGGCATTCCTGCTTGTTCCTTCTGGTGTCCGCAACAGCATTCACAGCATCGACGATGGTCTGCCACATGGCTGTTTTTTCTGAAATGCTGGTCTGTCTGACCAATGTTCCAAAGAGCTGTGGCTCGACTCTGAGGATTTCATCGACAAGGACCTCCAACTCTCGGTTACTGAACTTTGGATTCTTGTTAGTGGGCATGGTGAGGGGTGTGGGTGTGGATGGTGGGGGGGGTGGGTGTGGATGGTTGTGGGTGTGTGGGTGTGGTTGTGCAGGTGTGTGTGTATATGTGATGAGGGGGTGTTTGTGAAGGTGGTTGTGTGAAGGTGTGCAAGTGTAAGGTGTGGTGAAGCTTCTAGTTTGGTGCTGTAGGTTGTCTGTGGGGTCTGGCAGCAGTGAGTCTGTTGCAAAGGCTCATGGTTTGTGTGTGTGGGCCCTTTTTATTGGTCCATTGGTGGGTGTGGCTGTGTTTGAAGTTTGGGTGGGTGTGTTATAAGGAGTGGTGGTGTTTGGGGCCTCTGTTTGTTTTTGGCAGTTGCAGGTCAGTGAATGTGTTGTTTTAGTGGTTGTTGGACATGTTTAGTGGCTTTGTGCCATTCGAATGGTGTATTCTTGTGTTGTTTTGATTTGTCCTGGTTGTGTACGTGCGTTTTTAGCGTGTGTACGGGGTGTACATGGACCATTTTGTTGTACAGTGCTGTCCTTGTGTGTGGCTTGGTACGACTCGTACATGCGGTTGTGATGTTGGGGCCTGGGGTGCGCTCTGTACTTAGGAGGTTGTGGTGGGGGTACGACTCTGACGTACACGGGTGTACATACACGGGTGGGGGTACGACTCTAATGTACACGGGTGCACATACACGGGTGGGGGTACGACACGTACAGGGGTGTACATACACGGGTGGGGGTACGACACGTACAGGGGTGTACATACACGGGGGGTACGACACGTACACGGGGGTACATACACGGGG
Organism: Triturus cristatus; assembly: GCF_964204655.1. NCBI lineage: Eukaryota > Metazoa > Chordata > Amphibia > Caudata > Salamandridae > Triturus > Triturus cristatus. The sequence goes on from NC_140579.1 coordinate 1,115,330,798, forward strand.
GGTAGGACACGTACAGGGGTGTACATACACGGGGGTAGGACACATACACCGGTGTACATACACGGGGGGTACGACACGTACAGGGGTGTACATACACGGGGGGTACGACACGTACAGGGGTGTACATACACGGAGGGGTACGACACGTACAGGGGTGTACATACACGGGGGTACGACACGTACAGGGGTGTACATACACGGGGGGTAGGACACGTACACGGGTGTACATACACGGGGGGTACGACACGTACAGGGGTGTACATACACGGGGGTAGGACACGTACACGGGGGGTACGACACGTACAGGGGTGTACATACACGGGGGGTACGACACGTACAGGGGTGTACATACACGGGGGTACGACACGTACACGGGTGTACATATATGGGGGGTACGACACGTACAGGGGTGTACATACACGGGTGGGGGTACGACACGTACAGGGGTGTACATACACGGGGGTAGGACACGTACACGGGTGTACATACACGGGGGGTAGGACACGTACAGGGGTGTACATACCCGGGGGTACGACACGTACAGGGGTGTACATACACGGGGGTAGGACACGTACAGGGGTGTACATACACGGGGGTACGACACGTACAGGGGTGTACATACACGGGTGGGGGTACGACACGTACAGGGGTGTACATACACGGGGGGTACGACACGTACACGGGGTACATACACGGGGGGTAGGACACGTACAGGGGTGTACATACACGGGGGTAGGACACGTACACGGGTGTACATACACGGGGGATACGACACGTACAGGGGTGTACATACACGGGGGTACGACACGTACAGGGGTGTACATACACGGGGGTAGGACACGTACAGGGGTGTACATACACAGGGGGTACGACACGTACAGGGGTGTACATACACGGGGGGTACGACACGTACAGGGGTGTACATACACGGGGGGTAGGACACGTACACGGGTGTACATACACGGGGGTAGGACACGTACAGGGGTGTACATACACAGGGGGTACGACACGTACAGGGGTGTACATACACGGGGGGTAGGACACGTACACGGGGGTAGGACACGTACAGGGGTGTACATACACGGTGGGTACGACACGTACAGGGGTGTACATACACGGGGGTACGACACGTACACGGGTGTACATACACGGGGGTACGACACGTACAGGGGTGTACATACACGGGGGTACGACACGTACACGGGTGTACATACACGGGTGGGGGTGTACATACACGGGGGTACGTCTTGAACGTTAGGGGGCTGGGGGGAGTGTTGTGCGCGTATGCGGGCACATGTCTCCATGGTTGCTATGGGAGTTCGGTGCGGACGGTGTTTTTTCCATACGGTTGTAACATCGGACGCACGGGATGGATCGTGATTCCTCGGTCGGACTTCACTTTTCACATTTGTACGGTAAATCGTCCGAGGACGTGTCGGACGCATTTTCCGACCCGAGGACGTGTGGGGAATAATTCCCAATGCGATTCGTATGGACTTTTTACCATGCGAATCGTGATTGGCAGTTTGTACGGCACTTGTACGATTCGTACGGTAAAAAGACCGGATACGAGTCGTACGGGGAATTTTTTTAACGGATCGTGATCGGCACCGTATCTTCTGTGAAAAAATTATCCATTAATTGTCAATTTGGTGAACTACATGATAGTTTCATTAGAGACCAACATGTAATGCATTCAAATAATTTGTCTCTTCAAGAAAAATTATGGGTGTGTGGTGATGCACCTTTAAACGAGATAATTGCTATTGTTAAAAAGGGTGAGATGTCCAAAAGATGTGCACAAGTTGCATTAAAGAAAAATGAAGAAAACAATGTGGTTGCCAAAGTCTCTCTCCGCAAAAATGATGGGAGGAAACTTGACAATCGCTCCTACAAAGAAGTCTGCAAGAAAACTGCTAACTTCATTAAAAATGATCAAGATGACAAGCGCCCTGTGTGTTATAGATGTGGATATAAAGGTCACAATGCCACAGAGAAATGGTGTCCTGCAATTAAATCTAGATGCACCTATTGTGGAATTGTTGGTCACTTCTCAAAAGTTTGTAGAAGAAGAATAAATAGAGGTAAAAAGAAAGTTGTGGGCTGTATAGAGGAGAAAAATGAAGAAATTGTTGAAAACTATTCATCTTCTGACGATAGCATATTATGTATTGATGACATAAATGATGCAGAAAATGTTATTCTAAATATCAACACCACGGGGAGGAAGAAACCAAATTGTGAAATAAGCATAGGCGGAGTACCTTTACAAATCGTACCTGATTCAGGTTCGCCTTACACTATTGTCCAACGCTCCGTATGGGAGAATACATTTGCATGTGTTCTTAAACAGAAATTAAAACCGCCTGACATCCAACCAGTAACTTTTACAGGAGAAAAAATTCCTATGGTAGGTTATATTGAAGAGGTCTTTAAGTTTAAAGACAGGTCTGCTAGAGGCAAATTATATGTTGCTGAAAAGGGACCCTCTGTATTAGGGTGGAGTGATCAAGGTGAACTTGGAATCATCTTAAACCCTAAATTAGATGACCAAGTCATGCTTTTGGAAGAGGGGGATAAGAGTTTCATTGAAGATATGACCAAACAATTTCACAGTGTTTTTTCAGAAGTAGGAAAACTGAATGGATTTACACACAAGATAGTCTTTAAAGAAAATGCAGTTCCTGTAAGGCATAAAGCTAGGAACATTCCTTTAAGTGTCAGGGAAGGTGTCATGACAGAATTGGATGCATTCGAAATAAAAGGAATTATAGAGCCAGTAGAAAGTTCGGAATGGTTGGCTCCCTTAGTCGTGGCACGCAAACCTGATGGCCGTTTGCACTTATGCATCGACTTGAGGGATCTCAACAAGAACATTCTAATAGACAAATTCCCTCTACACAGAATAGATGAATTATTGGCACAAACTAAGGGCATCAAATGGTTTTCAACAATAGATTGAACATCTGCCTATCATCAGATCCAATTACACGACAGCAGCAGAAGTTTAACAGCATTCATTACACCTTTTGGATGTTACCGCTTTGTACGGATGCCGTTTGGCCTTGCTTCGGCTGCTGCCGTATTTCAAAGATTAATGCATAAACTGTATAAAGGCATGACCTATTTCCAAGACGACATCTTAATAATGGGTTGAAATATAACTGAACATGATGAAAAACTAAAAATAGTACTAAATAAATTATCAGAAAAAGGTTTAACTGCTGAACTTAAAAAATGCAAATTTAGAATGAAGTCTGTAACATATCTGGGTCATGAAGTAGGTTGGGATGGTATCTTCCCAAAGAAATGTTTAATCGATGCTATTGAAAAAGCATCTTCACCCAAATCCAAAGATGAAGTACGATCCTTCCTTGGGTTGGCGGAATTCTATTCCAAATTTGTAAAGAATTTTGCCACGAAAACGTACAATTTAAGACAATTGCTTAAAGTCAAACAAGAATTTGTCTGGAGTGATGAACTTGAACGTGATTTAAAAAAAATTAAGACTGATCTCATTTCTGCTTTTCCACTTCAAGCTTTTGACAACCTTGCACATAGCATCATCACGACCGATGCTAACAGCAAGGGTCTAGAAGCTGTGCTTTCACAAATAAATGATGATGGGGCAGAAGTAACCATTGCTTTTGCTTCTCGTTTGTTGTCTCCAGCTGAGGAAAAGTACTCGGTGATTGAAAAAGAGATGCTAGCCGCTGTATGGTCAATGGAAAAATGTGGACAATTTGTTTGGGGTACTAGGTTCACCCTCCGTACAGACCATACACTGTTGCTTAAAGTATTAAACTTCAGAAGGAATACTCAAAGCCACCCCAAAGATTGCAAAAATGAATTTGAGGTTATTGGACTTCACCTATGACGTCGAGTACTTACCTGGTAAGAGAAATCAGGTGGCGGACTACCTTAGTAGACCTCCATTACCTTATGAATCCGATTTATGTCCGGATTGGGATGATTTCAACGTGGCTGTTGTATTTGATGACACTTGTGCAATTACTAAAGAGGAATGGAACATTGGTTATTCACACAATGAAGTACTGTGTAAGGCTTCAAGTTTCATCACCAAAGGTTGGTCCAATAAAAATGATCTACAGGGGGATCTAAGGGCCAAGTGGGAGATCCAGGATGAACTATCTATTGACAACTCAGGTTACATCTGTAGGGTGAAAGAATTAGTTTTCCCACTACATCCAAAAGTGTTAGAAATAAATCATGAGGGTCATCTTGGCATCATAAAGTTGAAGTCCAGAATCAAAATGTTCTATTGGTGGCCAGGTATGGACAGAGATATCGAAAACTTTGGTAAGCATTGTTCCATTTCTGCTGATGCAGATAGATCCCAGCGAGTACTTAGACCCACACTTAGCAACAGAATTCTTCCTGATTGCCAATGGGAAAGTCTCAGCATTTACTGGTTAGGTCCAATTGATGATGACGAAGGAAATCATAAACACATTGTTGTTGTCATTGATTATTATTCTAAATGGCCTGAAATTGAAATTACTGAAAATTTTGACACCAAACAAGTCATTAATCTTTTAGTAAGTTTGTTTCTGCGGGTGGGGATTCCCAAAACAATTCTCAGTGACAACGGGCCACAATTTACATCTGGGAAATATATAAATGTTTTAGAGAGGAATGGTATTTGCAGAAAGAGCACACCAGTATATCATCCTGCTGGGTTGGAATTGTTGAAAGGTTCAACAGAGTTATTATGGTAGCATTCAAGCATCTATGAATGCAGGTAAAAATTGGGAAAAAGGACTCATGAGTACACTGTGGGCTTATAGGATCACGCCTACTGGCACAGGTTATAGTCCTTTCAGAATCTTGAGAGGCAGAGAACCTTTTACCAAGGCTAATGTAGCTTGGAACACGATGAAGGTTTGCAGTAAGTGGTCACCTGCTCTAGTCAGATCCAATTTAAGGAAGATGCATGATACCTGCAAATTTCACTTTGACAAGACACATAACTCTAACGACATTAAATTGAAAACAGGTTATTGGGTTAAAGTAAATCTATCATCGAAAGTTAGAAAAGGACAAAGCAAATATTCTGCACCGCTACAAGTCATTTTTCCTTACTCAAAATTTGCCAAACTAAGTGATGGGAATGTTTGGCATTACAACAGAATGGCTTTGTGTGGTGATTCTTGCTCAGGAAAAAAAATTGTAAAACCTGTTTCCTCCATGAATTGGATGTGAGATGATGTCATAAGCTCATCTAATACTAATTATGGGTCCTCCAGTTCTCAGCCAGCAAGAGTCATCTCTAATACTTTTGTTCAACCTTCTAGTTGCACTAGTAGATCAACACGAACTGGTAGAACAATAAGTTTACCAGCAAATTACAGGAGTTATGTAATGTAATTGTATTGTATTGTATGCGGTATTTGTAAAGCGCAACAGTCATCCAACGGGTATCTCGGCGCTACAGTACATGATACATTGTTGGGTGGCTCGGAGGGAACGGAAATGGAGCAGATGGAACAATAAAGAGAGCTAAATAGCTCTAGGAAACAGCCATGTCTTGAGTTTTCTCCTGAACTGCCGAAGGTCATGAAATTGTCTGAGTTCCAAGGGGAGGCCGTTCCAGAGCTTAGCTGCAGCAAAGCTAAAGGCCCTACCCCCTGACTTGGCTTTTCGAATCTTTGAAACTTTCACCAAGTAAGCAGTGGCAGAACGAAGACACCTTGTAGGTGTATACCACGTAAAGGTCTCTTGAAGGGGTATGGGTCCTAATCCATGCAAGGCCTTAAAAACCAAGCATAAGGACTTAAATTGGATCCTTTGCGTTAACGGTAACCAGTGAAACTCTGAAGGGCCAACGAACCTGATGAACGCCGCGGTTTCATCAGAGCCAGTTTAGCTGCCATAGTTTGTACTCTCTGAAGGCGTTCAATCAAAAATTTGGGGGCATCCAGCAGTAGAGCGTTACAGTAGTCTAAGCTACTGAGGATAATGCCACCAGTGACCAACGCTCTGGCCGCCTCTGGAAGTAACGGAAAAATTTTATTCAGAGCTTTAATCAAAGAAAAACAGGTCCCTACCACCTTATTGACGTGCATCTCCAGAGTTAGAGTGGCGTCGAGCATGACTCCCAAATTACGTACAGCTTTAGCCGGTACCAGAGTAGGTGTAGATAAAGAAGACCAAAGATTTCCAGGAAAAGGAGGAGGGACCCTCCCGGTGGTGCAATATAAAACCTCAGTCTTGCCTGAATTAAACTGAAGAGAATTTGCTCTTAGCCAGTGGGCAGTGTCTTGCATACAGTCATAGAAGGCTGTCAATGGAATAGAATGATTACCCTCTAGAGAAAAGAAAACGTGTGTGTCATCGGCATAGTTCACAAGTCTCACACCATGCGTTTTTATGATTTCAACCAGGGGTCGCATACAAACATTAAAAAGGATGGGGCTTATCGCTGACCCCTGTGGAACGCCGTGGTGGACATCAGAGAACTTGGATTGATACGGCGGAAGGGAAACCGCTTGACACCTATCAGAGAGGTAAGAACGAAACCATTCGAGAGCAATCCCAGACACCCCAACTTCTTCCAACCTGGTCAGCAAGATGTGATGATTGACCGTATCGAAAACGGCAGACAGGTCAAGTAGAATTAAAATACCTGATTGCCCCCTGTCTGCCCGCAGTCGAAGATCATCCAATACGGTCACTAGTGCAGTCTCAGTTCCATGGCCAGGTCGAAAGCCAAATTGGACATCATCCAGCCTGGAATTGGATTCTAGGAACTGAGACAGACTTTTGCTGACCAGTCGTTCAATGATTTTTATCGGGTAGGGAAGAAGAGAAATGGGTCTATAGTTAGCCGCACAAGTCGGATCCAGAGTCGATTTTTTCAGAACTGGAGTAACCACTGCTTTCTTCCAACAAGGTGGCACTGACCCGGAGGCCAAAGAGCTATTGCAGATCTGATATAGAGGAGAAAAAAGCTCGGAGCCCAACTCCTTCCAGATTTTATTAGGAAGGGGGTCTAAAGGGGACCCTGAGGACACACTCCCTGCAGTTCTATAAAAAGTGTCCTCCGAAAATAGCTCAAAGTGGTCCAAAATGGGCGTTAGGCCCATCTCTATTCCTTTGGCCCTTCCCGGCTCCAGTACCTCAGTGATAATGTCCATGGAGTCTTTGCAACTAGGTGGGTCAGTTCTCCTTAATCCATCAATTATGTTGCTTATTTTTTCCGTGAAAAAGGTAGCTAGACTGTCACACAGAGCTTGGGTTGGCAGAATTTTAGATTGTATACACTCAGGGACAGTCATATCCTTCACTATTTTAAAGATTGTCCGGGAATTATTTTTTGAATTTAAAATAATATTGGCAAAATATTCAGATTTGGCCAAGTCGATTTCCTTCCTGTATTCCCTTAATAACGCCCTCCAGTCGGACTTACCCTCGTCCGAGTAAGTTCTTCTCCATTTCCTCTCAGCCTGCCTACAGCCCAATTTCAGAGATTTAAGGTGATCATTATACCAACTGGCAGACGATCTACCTATCTTTTTACAATTTTTTTCAGGAACGGTTTGGGCAAGTTGACTTTTAATCTGAATACAGAAAGCCGTGTAGTTGTCTTCCACTGTTTTACTATTATTAAAATAAGGGAAATTACAGACATTGCTGCTTTGCTGTATACATATATTTACAGATTTCATATGGTGCAAAGAGCAACTTCAGAGTGCTAGTGAGGTAGGTTGCCACCTGGCCAGTTTTATACCGGCATAACCGGTATTTTAATGTCCAATGTGTTACAAAAATTAGAATTGCCTAAAGTTGGAATTTGTTTTCCTTATCTGTACATACTTTAAGCTGTAAATGTATGAAGAAAACATTTTAAAATGTGTTTTAACAGCTGCCCTGTTGACCCCTGAGAAATAATTCAAGTAAACAAAGAGTACAGATGATTTCATATACATTTCTACTTAAGAATCCGGTACAGGCCTTTGGAGAATGTTAATACTTGAACAGAAGGCCAGTGTTTTTCTCCAGGAATGGTGATAACCCTATAGTCAGGACGCGGGTTAACAATGTGGGGCATGCAGGGAGTTGATTTCAGAGGCACCAGTGGCTTCCACTGGTGCAAGTCAGGTAAGTGGCTCCTGATTGAGGGCTTGGTTGGTGGCCTGATAAGCGACGGGATCAGTCACTCAGCAAACGGTGGTCGCTCTTTTAAGGGACTAAATGAACAGGGCAGTGCTCTAGTCTTTTCTAGGCTGAAAATGTGTGGAGTTTGCTTTAAAAGACTGACCGGATTTTGTTCCCACTCACTTGCCTTCAGTCTTTTCTCTGAGAGTACCCCAGGCCCGTTCTGTCCACACCTGAGGTATGAGACCCCTTGTCCTTGCCCTGCCAGCCTAATTTGTAGGCCATGTTAAATTGACCGGAGGGTCCTGTTTTACTATATAACAAATGCCCTGGGCCATCCTTGTCACTCAGCCAGTATGAACCCCTAGGTAGGCCCTGCCAGACTGATTTGTCGGCCTTTTGTTAAGTTGACCAAAGTACTGCACCCATCTTTACTGAACAGCAGGCTCTAGGCTTGTATGACCAAGAATCACAGCCAGCCTCTCTCAGCAAGGCCTCCTGATCTAAACTACCCGTGTGCGAAGTTCACTGGCGCAGAGTTCACTGTCTCTCTATTCTGTCGACATATAGCACATCACATCCTGAGTCTGTACTTGAGAATAGAGAAGTTCCCACCGCAACAACCGTCGGTCCCAGTCAGACAGGGATGATGAATGTGGCAACCCAGACACATATATCTAGATATATATATATATTTTATTCCTTTGCATTACATATTTTCTGCTTGCCCTATGCAATTTACGACGAGCGCTTGGTCTGAGAAAATAACCTTTCACCTAGTCTACGTTCCGCATTTAGTAGGATAGACACGACACGTCTGATAAAATTTGCAGACCATGCTTTGAGTGACTGACGTAGGTAGAAGTGGCGTGAGATGACGTTACTGTAGGCGCTTCTCATAGCCTTAAACACTATAAAAAGGGAGCTCACACCGTCCTCGACGGACTACCCCACCTGTCTGTTAGTAGATGGCAGGCGGGTGTGGGTGCTCCCCAAGAGCTCTTTTTTTTTGTTTTTAAGATACAATTTAACTTGCCAATATATATATGCTGTATGGTTGTATGACATAATTTCGACAGACAGAAAATCGACCTACAAATATATCGCAACAAAAATATCGATGTCAAGAATATCGACATCCTATCTACAACATGGTAAGTACAAAAATATCGAAAATTAAATATCGATGTCAAAAATATCGTTATTAAAAATATCGTTTTTCTTTTACTTTAAAAATATATGTAAAATAAACCAAATTATACTTAGAAATTAAATAAACATAATTAAATATATTGTATAATATTTAAAATGTATAATTAATATATATAATTTAATAAAATTTAATTAAACATATACATATAATATATAATATATATACTTACTTAATAATAATTTCTGTAACGTATAAATTATTAGGGTGCCGATCACGATCCTGTAAAAACCGGGTACGAACCGTTGGACGGAGCAAATTCTCCGTCCGACGCGTACCCGGTCGTCAAAATTTACAAACAAGGAATTACGATTCGCACGGAACACCATTTCCGTACGATTCGTAAAAAAGCCCGACCGAACAAAATAAACCTACCAATGCGATCCGGGAAAGGGCCGACCTGACGTCGGGACGCTCGCAGCCTGCCATTCACGAACCAGGAATCACGATTCGCACCGACGTCATCCCGCACGGTGAATATTTTCCGGCTGCCAAAAACTGCTGGGAAATCAGGACGACGCGAACAAGGACCACCAGTACGCGACGGACAGACAGGACTCCGCGATCAAGGAGACCAGTACGCGACGGACACACAGGACGACGCAAACAAGGAGGACCCGTACGCGACGGACAGACATGGACCCGAACCTACGTGTCATCCCGGCCCTCATAGCAGTCCACCTCCTCTACAGGTTCCGACGCAGACGCCGCAGAAGGTCAGAACAACTAAGGGAGGGGGGAAAGTGGGTGGGGGTGGCAGGACCAGGGCAGGCCACAAAACCCCCACCAAAGTCACACACCACACATGCCCAGGACATACCTGACACCCATGCCCTGGTCACTACGAGGGGGTGGGGGCGTGTCCAGCTAAGCCAGCGACCGCCACAACGGAAGTCCGTCACCACGCGAACCGGCAACACAACCAGACCGGTACGTCCCGTACCCACGCCTCAAGAGCGTGGGTACGAGACGTACCACGCCCACACCCACGTCACCCCAACAATGGCGGGACGGATCGTACCCACGTGGCAAAGGCCTGGGTACGGCCTGCATAAGCATCACATAGCGTGGGGACGGAGATGTACGGACCCTACCCCCACCCCCCCATGCATGGAACGTACACCCACCCCACCAGTGTAAGTACGACTCGTACCCTCACCCTCGTATGCATGGAGCGTACCCCCACCCCAACAGTGTAAGTACGACCCGTACCCTCACCCGCGTATGCATGGAGCGTACCCCCACCCTAACCGCGTATGTACGTACCGTACCCCCACCCCAACAGTGTAAGTACGACCCGTACCCTCACCCTCGTATGCATGGAGCGTACCCCCACCCCAACAGTGTAAGTACGACCCGTACCCTCACCCTCGTATGCATGGAACGTACCCCCACCCCAACAGTGTAAGTACGACCCGTACCCTCACCCGCGTATGCATGGAGCGTACCCCCACCCCAACCGCGTATGTACGTACCGTACCCCCACCCCAACAGTGTAAGTACGACCCCTACCCTCACCCTCGTATGCATGGAGCGTACCCCCACCCCAACAGTGTAAGTACGACCCGTACCCTCACCCTCGTATGCATGGAGCGTACCCCCACCCCAACAGTGTAAGTACGACCCGTACCCTCACCTCGAATGCATGGAGCGTACCCCCACCGTGTATGTTCCAAGCGTACATATCCAGAAATAGGAGGTGTGTGTGCAGAGTCCTCCCAGCAGTGCCCTGAGACAGGAGGGGTGGGTGTGGAGTCCTCCCAGCAGTGCCCTGAGACAGGAGGGGTGGGTGTGGAGTCCTCCCAGCAGTGCCCTGAGACAGAAGGGGTGTGTGCCTATCACTCCCAGCAGTGCCCTGAGACAGGAGGTGTGTGTGCAGAGTCCTCCCAGCAGTGCCCAGACGCAGGAGGGGTGTGTGCAGAGTCCTCCCAGCAGTGCCCAGAGACAGGAGGGGTGGGCGCCTATCACTCCCAGCAGTGCCCAGAGACAGGAGGTGTGCAACACATGTGTGTGAGGCTGGAAGTACCCACATGCATACTGCCTACAAGGGAACATGTCCCCATGAACTCATGTCAACAGACTCCACACACAAGTACAGTGATCACCAAGGATGCCATGAATGTTGCAGGTGGAGACATGGCCCTGCATGCATGGCCAAAGTAGAAGGGCTCCGTCACACACACAGCTCATGTAGACACAGCTCTGCGCAAAACATTGGGAACACCCTGCAGGGAAGATATCAGGGTACACAGAGGAAGGAATACACCCTGGGACAATTGCACCATGCAGTAACTGCTTACATGAACAAAGAAAGTTAGCTAACACCTTGTGATGGCACACAGATCCCAGGGTCCCCCCAATGAGCAGCACACTACTACATATCCCACACACCCAACACATAAACACCACCCAAAACCATGTAGCAGCCCCACCAACACCAATACCAGCATAGCAGTAGTGTTATAATGAAAAGAAAATTAAGCTTTATTCAGCATGAGCACAATGTCCGTGGATCGCAGGCAGTTCAATATTCACAAAGCCCATAGGGCAGTCAATGAGTCTCAGCTGGATGGGGGACACAGTGGGATGCGTGTCCCCTACCTTGCCTGCACAGTTACATGCCATCGTCTTCCACAGGGGTGAGGGCATCATGGGGGGGAAGCAACAGGCACCGCAGGGACATCAGGGCAAAGGGGAGGCGTTGTGGGTGCAGGGATGGAGGACTCCACCACAGGGGGTGGGGCAGGGCCAAAGGCGGAGGCCAGGAAGGCACTACACACCTTTGCAAGGTCCTCCAGGGATTCCCCTGCACCCGAAGGATCCACAGGCCCCAAGGAGGGGGGGGGTCAGAGGGATGGGTCGCAGCGCCACCGGGGGAGGGTGTAGACAGGGGGGGAGAATCAACCACCCTGACCGAGGACTTCCTTGACCGCTTGCGGGGTGGTGTCACTGTGGGGCTCAGGGACAGAGCGGCCATGAAGGAGTCCTTGGGGGAGATGTGGCCAGGAGAGCTGAGGGGAGGGGATTTGGAGGGAGTGGACTGGGTGGAATGCGGACTCCCACTATGGCTGCGTGTCACACGTTTGCCCCCCGACCCAGTGGGTGTGCCTACCTCACCCTGTGTGTGCGTGTCAGGAGGAGTGCGGTGGACCTTCCCTGCTGGTGTGGTGCCTGTGTCTGTTGATGTGGGTGCATGCCGACGTCTGGGTGTACGTGGGACAGGCATGGGAGTGGGAAGTGTGGATGGGGCAGGGGTAGGTGGGGGGAGGTCGCGCTGCAGGATACCCACTGCTGCAGTCAGTGTGGAGTCTATGGACCTCAGCAAGTTGCGTTGGTCAGCCTGCGATGAATGAATGCCCTCCAAGTATGCCTCGATGTTGTTGAGGGTTTGCCCGTGGGCATGGAGGACATTAAGGATCGCAGCCTGACCAACCTGCAGTTGCCGCTGGATGTCCACAGACTCAGCATTGGCGGCAGCAGTGGAGACAGGGGCAGGGGGTGCGGTGCCTGGCATGAAGGAGACATGCGGTGACCGGGCACGCTGGGAAGGGACACGAGCAAGTGGGAGGCGGCTGATGGGAACTGAGGGGGCGGTGCGAGGTGTTGTTCCGCTGTCAGCTGCTGGTGCAGCCTCCGCCCACTCGGAGACATCCTCCTCGGACCTGTCAGCTTCGTATTCTGATGTGCCAGTCGACAGGTCCTCGGCCGCACTATCCTCCGCCTCTGTCCCACTCGATGTGCCAGCCCCGATGTCACGGCTGGCACTGGTGCTCGGTCCCTCCGCCTGGTCTGTGTCCATGTCTCCCTCTGTGTACCCCGACGATGCTGTGGGCAGGGTGGAGAGACAGAAATTAATCAGACACCTGTACACATCTGTCACATGAGTCCAATCTACATAGGTAACATTGCATAGCCTGAAAAGGAAGATCCCTAACATCTACTAAACAAGGTACCGATGTAGGGCATGAAACACACAGTTGGTTGAGCCACCATGCCACTGAAATACCATGGAGAGCATGAGACAATAGCTAAAGACAGAAAACGGAGTCTGACATAGCACCCAGGCCCTGGGGACAATCCAGCACTGCATCTGCACCACACAGCGTTGGCGAAAATACCGATGACCAGGGACCATATCCATGAACTTGAGACACATGCTGCATAGGTAATGCTGAAAACATGCACAACATGACTCGGTCACTGCACCTTGCGTGTGTGTCCAGACAAACATCACACACTGCCCAGACCCAGCAAGTAGAAATCTGGATTTGACATATAGGCTTTGCCCGCCCCAACCACCCCCTACACGAGGCAAATAGTTGAGACACAGGTGGCACCAACATCTCATAGTCTGGGTGATAAACACAGGGGCAGGCAAAATGCAAGATTGGACGCCAAACAGCCAAGGTGCGCCTGTACAAATAAGGAGGTACCAGTGCCCATCCTCAGATGAGTATAACAAGACACACAGGCACTAGCAACTGTGAGTATGAAGAAGGACATTCAGGTCAGGCTGCACAGTGGACACCTGTACAAAATAGCACGTCTATATACATGGTGCCAGGGGACAATGGCACAGAGCACAACCTACGCTGTAGACACTGAGAGTGTCCACGTTTATGATGACACATACAACACCGATGAAAAGGTGCCCCAGGGGACAGTAGTGGCCACGCAACTCCATGCTCCTGAATGGTAATGACTGCAACACACGCCACCATCCCTGCACTATGCGTATCGCACACTCATGCACATCATGTCACAGGCCACTACATAGGACATGCGCGCTGTAAGGCATGACACATGAGAGACCAACTCCCATGTCTGGAGTCAGCATCAGTGCCAACTGACATGGAACCCACATGCAGTGAACTTGACAGGGCACAGCCAAGGTCCCAAAACCTGTTACACACCACCCCCACACATGATGCTACAGGCATAGTTCTCGTGGACAAAGCGCCAGCCTACATTACCTTGTGAAGGAGTGACTACACACAGACCAGGGAACACATTGCAAGGAGGGGAAGGGTGGCAGGGGCGCAGCGCTATACTGGGGCAAAATGGATCTGCACAGCACCTTTAAACCCTGGCAGTGAATTCATGCTACTGTGCCCTTACAAATGCCGGTGACACACAACAAACACACATGTACCTACCCCCTTCCGGCTGCTGCTTCGCCTGTAAGCGCCTATCCAAGTCTGGAAAGACCACCGGCAGCACACGCCTGTGGAGGTGGCTCAGACGGCGGCGGCCGCGGTTCTTGTGGCTCTCAGGTGAGTCCCCCAGCAGGACCCGTGCAATCCTCCGCGTCCAGCACCGGATATCCTGCCAGCGTTTCCTCACCTGGGACAGGCTCCGCCTCCGACCATCCACACCCCTCACGGCACTGACGGCGGTCAGCCAGATCTGCTCCTTGGCAGTGGCGCCTACCTGTGAGGAAGAACAAGTGACACCACATCAATACACCAGCCACATGTCACAGAGAGACATTTGATAACAAATTAGCTGGTAACAACAAGGCATGTCATGCAGCCAACGCATTGCACCTTTGTCATAGGGACATGATCCTCTGGTGAGGGAAAAAGCAGTACGTGCCATAGTGGGTACACAGGTGGAATGATGGCAATGTCACAATCAATGATCAAGGCTCACACTGTGCATCACACCCACCCCTCCTGTCTCAGGGCACTGCTGGAGCACACTGTACCCACCCCTCCTGTCTCAGGGCACTGCTGGGAGCACTCTGTACCCACCCCTCCTGTCTCAGGGCACTGCTGTTAGTGATAGGCACACACCCCTCCTGTCTCAGGGCACTGCTGGGAGCACTCTGTACCCACCCCTCCTGTCTCAGGGCACTGCTGGGAGACATCAGGCATCCCCCCCCCCCCCTGGGACCCCCCCAACAGTACATGGCATGTGTGTCACACCAGGACACAATGCCAGAAGTCACAGTCACAACATAGGGACAGTCTGTGCCAGTGGCCTATGCACTCACCTGATACCCTGGTCGCCCATACAGCATGGGGTACTGTGGGAGGATCACATCCAGCAATGCCATGTTCTCCTCCAGGGTGAATGGCTGTGACCTCTCCACAGCCCTTGACATGGTTCCAGGGAATCAGTAGCAGCAGCTGGGTCGACGAATTCAAAGATGTGCAGGCAAGTACTCCCTCATGGGACCTGGCTGCCTTATATGTGCCTTTCTGCCCTGTCTCATGCACAGGAGTACAGAGTGATTGGTCACTCACATTTGCATCCTATGTTTCCACCAATCCCTTCAAACCTAGCAGTCTGTGTGTACTCTATAGGTTTCATTCTCCTGCATGATGTCAGCTCCACAAACACATTGCAACAAAGTATTTTTATTCCAACTGACTTCTGCTGTTCACCTTCCAGAAGAAATTCGAATTTTGAACTTGGTCTCCATGACAACCAGCATGCATGTAGGCCTTAATACTTGTCCCTCATGTGTCCCCTATGTAATTTTGAGCTCCACACACAGGTACGGTGCGTTCCGGGGCCCTAGGGCACCCCAAATGCATTGCAACGGCCCGTACACGCGTGACTACGTTCACTATCAGTATGGGTGGCCTCGCGTATGCGTACTCGTAGTGGTACGGGCCGTACACACGCCTGTACGTTCCCTATCAGTATGGGTGGCCTCGCGTATGCGTACTCGTAGTGGTACGGGCCGTACACGCGCCTGTACGCTCCCTATCACTACGAGTACGCATACGCGAGCCCACCCATACTGATAGGGAGCGTACACACGCCTGTACGCTCCCTATCAGTATGGGTGGCCTCGCGTATGCGTACTCGTAGTGGTACGGGCCGTACACACGCCTGTACGCTCCCTATCACTACGAGTACGCATACGCGAGCCCACCCATACTGATAGGGAGCGTACACACGCCTGTACGCTCCCTATCAGTATGGGTGGCCTCGCGTATGCGTACTCGTAGTGGTACGGGCCGTACACACGCCTGTACGCTCCCTATCAGTATGGGTGGCCTCGCGTATGCGTACTCGTAGTGGTACGGGCCGTACACACGCCTGTACGCTCCCTATCACTACGAGTACGCATACACGAGCCCACCCATACTGATAGGGAGCGTACACACGCCTGTACGCTCCCTATCAGTATGGGTGGCCTCGCGTATGCGTACTCGTAGTGGTACAGGCCGTACACACGCCTGTACGCTCCCTATCAGTATGGGTGGCCTCGCGTATGCGTACTCGTAGTGGTACGGGCCGTACACACGCCTGTACGCTCCCTATCACTACGAGTACGCATACGCGAGCCCACCCATACTGATAGGGAGCGTACACACGCCTGTACGCTCCCTATCAGTATGGGTGGCCTCGCGTATGCGTACTCGTAGTGGTACGGGCCGTACACACGCCTGTACGCTCCCGATCAGTATGGGTGGCCTCGCGTATGCGTACTCGTAGTGGTACGGGCCGTACACACGCCTGTACGCTCCCTATCAGTATGGGTGGCCTCGCGTATGTGTACTCGTAGTGGTACAGGCCGTACACACGCCTGTACGCTCCCTATCACTACGAGTACGCATACGCGAGCCCACCCATACTGATAGGGAGCGTACACACGCCTGTACGCTCCCTATCAGTATGGGTGGCCTCGCGTATGCGTACTCGTAGTGGTACGGGCCGTACACACGCCTGTACGCTCCCGATCAGTATGGGTGGCCTCGCGTATGCGTACTCGTAGTGGTACGGGCCGTACACACGCCTGTACGCTCCCTATCAGTATGGGTGGCCTCGCGTATGCGTACTCGTAGTGGTACGGGCCGTACACACGCCTGTACGCTCCCTATCACTACGAGTACGCATACGCGAGCCCACCCATACTGATAGGGAGCGTACACACGCCTGTACGCTCCCTATCAGTATGGGTGGCCTCGCGTATGCGTACTCGTAGTGGTACGGGCCGTACACACGCCTGTACGCTCCCGATCAGTATGGGTGGCCTCGCGTATGCGTACTCGTAGTGGTACGGGCCGTACACACACCTGTACGCTCCCTATCAGTATGGGTGGCCTCGCGTATGCGTACTCGTAGTGGTACGGGCCGTACACACGCCTGTACGCTCCCTATCACTACGAGTACGCATACGCGAGCCCACCCATACTGATAGGGAGCGTACACACGCCTGTACGCTCCCTATCAGTATGGGTGGCCTCGCGTATGCGTACTCGTAGTGGTACGGGCCGTACACATGCCTGTACGCTCGCCATCACGATGGGTACACATACGGCAGCACTCCCATAGTGATATGGGAACGTACACAGGCCCTCTTTGCAGCAGTACAGCGGTATTCACACATCACAGTGGTGACAGGCGGCACACAGGTAGGGATAGGGCGGACATACTTGTCCATGGATAGACATACTTGTCCATTAATTGACATCGAGGCATCGTCTGTGCATCACTACATGTGTGGGGCACAGGTGTGAAAGGCCTGTGATGTGGAACATTACTCCTGAGTCGAGAAGGCACCAGATGTATGATGAGATGTCTACAGATGTACTGTGTGATGGTGCGATGTGTGCCAGGCATGCCCTTGACTCCTTTGACATGTGTGCATGTCGTACTGCGCACTTGGGGTGAGCGTCACTGGCATGGCACGGACACCAACACACGGAAGTGTCCCCTGATGCCCGGTACAGGGGTTATGACACCTGACTTGTCACTACCCACGGTGCACAATGTGACTATGTCATGTATGTGTGGGGGCTTCCCATCAGGTTGATGTTGGAGCACCCTCAAAAGCTGCAGCCGTTGCAGCAACCAACATGTGTCTGTGTGTAGATTGTCATTGCACACTGTTCCGCACACCATGCCACATGTGGTATCGGATGCGAGGTGCACATGTATGCATGGGACACGGAGTAGCGTGACAAGGACATGTCAGCATCCTCACAAGGTATGTGTGGTGAGTCATGACATGTGCACCTTCATGGCAAGGTGTGTGGGCTGGCATTGTGTAATGTCATGTGACCTGTGGCTCCAGTGTTCCGCTACCAATCTCTGCAATCGGCATCCTACTGCTGCTGATGTGTGGGCGTATGTCACTCCTGTGTTGCGTCTGGCTGTTCACTTGCACTGGGACACAGCTATTCCCATGGCGTGGCATGGGGAGGTTCTCAATCTCCGTGTGTAGCTGGGTCTTTGAAGGAGTGTCACCTTGCATCCATACGTGTCCTGGCCATGTAGCACATACCTGACTCCCTATGTAGCATGTGTGTATTGCCAGATTAACATGTGCTCAGTACACATGAGTTGTTGTCGTAGTGCACTCACTCTTCGTTGTCACTTCCAAATTACTGCAGAGCGCCGCCTCTTGCCCGAAGAATTCCAGACTTGGCTGCCATGCAGGAGAATGACAGCATCCGGCTCTACCGCTTCACCCAACCGTTGATTCTGGAGTTGACGGCGAGACTGGCACCACACCTGCAACCGCAGCACAGGTATCCCACGGCACTGACACCCCAGCTGAAGGTAATGGCTGCCCTACATTTTCTTGCCACGGGTACCTTTCAAAATACCATAGCTCATGTTGGTGGCATGTCCCAGAGCACGTTCAGTGGTGTGCTGCATGATTTCTTAGAGGCCATGTTGATTCACCTGGATGACTTCATCAAGTTCCCAACCCCTGAACAGATGACTGAGGTCAAGCGTGGATTCTATGCCCTGGGAGGGATGCCCCATGTCATTGGGTCCATAGATGGGACACATGTAGCTTTGGTACCACCACACGCACGGGAGGTGGCGTACCGCAATCGGAAGCACTACCACTCCTTCAATGCCCTTGTGGTGTGTCTGTCCAACATGGTGATTTCACATGTCTGTGCTCGTTTTCCAGGATCAGCACACGATGCCTACATCATGAGGCGTAGCGGGATGCCTGATATGATGATGCAGCTGCGCAACGAACGGGCATGTGTTGTTGGTGGGTACAGTCTGTCTGTCCTGTATTCAGTATAGCCTACCAGCACGACCGCTTCACCACTTCTAACGATGACCATGTGCTTTCCATGTAGGGGACGCTGGCTATCCCAACATGCCTTGGCTGCTCACACCTCTCCGCAACCCCATCACGCCGGCCCAGCTCCGCTACAACACCGCCCATGGCCGGACAAGGCGAGTGATAGAGAGGACGTTTGGCATGCTGAAGAGCCGATTCAGGTGCCTCCACAAGACCGGCGGCGCACTCCCATATGCCCCGGCGAAGGTCTGCAAGATCTTCATGGTCTGCTGCATGCTGCACAACATGGCAGTTGAAAGAGCAGTGCCACTCATCCTGAATCAACATGACGAGGACCATCCACCCGTGGAGGACGAAGGGCTTGGCAATGGGGCTAGTGATGTGGAGGATGTGGAGCCGCAAGAGGACATCCGGACTCGGCTCATACGCAACTTCTTTGCATAGTGGTGAGTACCAGTGTCTGAGTGTGCACGCATTGGTCCCCGTGTGGCATGCGTTGTGATGTGTGTCTCCACCTGCATGTATGGCACGTGAGTCAGAGGTGTGTGTGGGTGTGTCACTGGAGTGATGGTGCCAGTGATGGTTGTACTTCCTCAGTCATACATGTGTCGAGTAAATGCACATGCAAGTGGCTGTGCTTTTTGTGGCTGACGTCTTGTGTGTCTCTCTTCCCCAGGTACCTGCGCATGCCGTCTGCTGGTTGCATTGTTGTGGCACTGCTATTCCTCATGGACATGACATCGTGGGCTGACTCAGCGTTACAGGCACGGACACGTTTGGAAGTCTCCATGGGGTAAGGGATGCATCTGGGGTGTATTGGGTGTGGCAGTTGTTCACGATGTGTGCACACTGCCCCTGTCGGTGTTTGGTTCCTCTGCAGCCATGTCGCATCCCCATGGGACACGACATGCAGCTGTGTACACCTGAATAGATGGTCTGCCTGGTTGACAGTCATCAGTGATGGGATAGGGGATTGTGATGATGGCATCAATGTGTGTGACACTGCCCTCGGACACATTCGGTTAGCATTGGCTTGACATGGTGTGGGACTTCGACATCCGCGGATCTATGGTGTATGGCAGGCTCTCCGTGTGCAGCTGTGGGTATTTAGCTGTTAGCCGACGCTTGTGTGCCAGTTCCATGGCGAACACGCATGTGTGCTGCTGAAGGGGGGTGCCAGTGTTGGACCCACATGTTACTCCACATGATGTGTTCATGTGTACTTCGAGTTGCCTCTGCAATCCCGAATACATGACTAATAAAGGTGTCCCTATGCCTCCAAGGTGCCTCTTCTCAGTCAATGCTGGTGTGTTGCCACGGTGCATCCTGCTTGTCTGGCATGGTATTCCCTGATTGTGGCTATGTGTCAATGTGTCGAGTGGCAAGATGCAAGCTGTGTGTGTGGGCTGAGGCTGTGTATTGGGCATGATGTCCATGACTGTGTGGGTATTGTGACATGTGCCATCCCCATGCATCCAACGTTGGCCAGGCCCCCATTCTCTGCATCCACCGGACTCAAGCTTGCAGGACATGTTTCTGCCACCTGTCTACACATACCTGGGTGCCCCCCAGGACACTGGACTGGATCCCTGACCTCTGCGCATGACTGTTGCTGTACTCAATGTGTGTGTCAGCACGGTTGTTCGGTAACCCCCTCAGCTGGTTGGGCCCATCACGGGTGTGTATGGTGCTCCATGTCTGTCTTGCCTAATACACTGTGACCCATGTGTCCTGTGCCAGACTCAGGCCCCAGGGTGTGGGTGGTTGAAGACAAAAGATGACTCAGGCATATTTTGACTTTACAAGACACATGTTAGGTAATAATGCTACCAGCAGGCATCTACTCTTCATAGTGTGATTTATTATTGGGGGGGGGGGGACACAACAAAGTGAGTGTCTTTCCGGGAATTTGGAAATCCAAAAGTTCAGTAGGGGAGTTGGTGTCCTTGCCATTGGATGCCCTCAGAGTCCATGCCACAGTCTTTGTCAACATTGGTCAGTCAGTGACCAGCAGGGCCATGTGGCAGAGAATGTCTCTTGATGCTGTGATGCTGTTGCTCCAGTGGGCCAGGTGCCAGGCCAGGTGTCCTGGGAGATGGTGATGTAGCGCCGAGCCTCACGGTCCTTTCCGTGGACGACCCGGCCTCCTGCAGGGAACCTCAGCAGCAGGCCGTGACGACATCTGGGATGCTCCGTCGGATGTTTCCTCCTCCTCCTCCTCCTGATCCCTCCCTGTGGGTGGTGATGTTCTCCGCCTTCTGGCACAGGGAGGGTCGGCCATGTTGTCGGCCATCCGACGGAGTGTAGCGTGAATCCCCTGGAATGCCGTCACTTGCTCAGCCTGTCTGTCCTCCATCCTCCGTTGGTGTACCAGTAGACAGGCATGTAGCTCCGCATGTTGCTGGGCCTGCTGGGTCTTTATCTCATCGAGGGTCCCCTTGATCTCATTGAGGGTGGACACAACCTGGGCCATGCCCGTGGTGTCCTGCCGGTATGAGTCCAGGATGTTACGGACATGGGAAAATACCGGATCCCCAGCCAACTGGTCAGGCTCGTGCCTCCGCCGTCCTCCACTCCCACCACCCCTGCCCACTTGCGCCTGGCCTGCCCTTGTGGGCACATCGGGTCTCCGGGACCCCTGAGGGGTGGCATTGGCGTTGTCGCCTGCCTCCTCCTGGGTGCCCGGGACACCGTGTCCCTCCTGGCCAGCCTGGCTGCATTGTGGTGTTGGGGCAGGGATCCTGGGTGTCTCCTGGGATGTGGCAGGAGTGGGGGTGGTGGTTGGCACAGTTGTACCTGACGCAGGTGCTGCAGGCGGTTGGACACCAGAGGGGCCAGGTCGGTCGGGGTCGTCCACAGAGTGGTGAGAGTGGTCGCTGCCGGTGGGATCGGGCTCCTGCAGATCCGGGTCCTGTGAGTGTTCCCCCCCAGTGTTGGGGGGTGCACCACGACGTTGACCTGTGTGTGAGAGAGACAATGTTAATTTTGGTCCATGCAACATCCATGTTTCATCATTTCCAAAGTTGGCACATTTCCTCTTGGAATTAGGATCTGTCTTGCATTCCACTCACAGTGCACTTGTGCATGGGTGTGTCCCTTGGGCACCACTTTGGCCCCTTTAACTATGTGTGGCACAGTCTTACTTGCTGCGTCAAGTGTGACTGCAGTCAGCAGTGGAGTGGGCAGGTGTTGCGAGCCATGCATTGGCGCCTTCCGTGTAGCACTGTACATGTGCACATGGAGTTGTTCCACACACTTATGTGATGCAGGTAGCTGTCATTGTGCTCGTGCACAGGTTGTGACATGGCCCTGTGTTTTGCCATGGAGAAGAGGGGGGGTTCTGGCACGGGCCACCCTTGGCTACATGCACGCAGTCTACCTGCTGACGAGCAGACATTCACACACACCACACGGCTGATTTGCTCTCCCTGTGTCTCCCTCCCTCTCTGTCCCCCTCTCCCTCCCTCTCTGTCCCCCTCTCCCTCCCTCTCTGTCACCCTCTCCCTCCCTCTGTGTGTCAGCCTCCTCCCTCTGTCCGTCTCCCTGTGTCTCCCTCCCTCTCTGTCCCCCTCTCCCTCCCTCTCTGTCCCCCTCTCCCTCCCTCTCTGTCCCCCTCTCCCTCCCTCTGTGTGTCACCCTCTGTCACCTCAGCCCAGCTTCCTGGGCACACACTGTTAGCAGATCTTTGAGTGGCCCTTGGCTTGTTGATGTGAGTTTGTTTCTGATCTCCAGGCACCCATTGGGTGTGATGTGTGTCTGTGCGCTGCTGCTGTGGTGGTGTGTGCTGCCACTCTTTCACAATGTTGGCTGTTCATTAGCTGCTGTCATGTGCAAAACAGTGCCTTCACCCCCATGTGTTGATGCAAGGCGTCCGCCATTTGCTGGCAAGTCATTCCTGTGTTGGGACACACTGTTTGTCTGGCTGTGACCTAGGCCATATGGGCAGAGTGCATTGTTGTCTGCTTCGGAGTCACACTATGTGATTTTTGGGGCCCAGCCTCCCGCCATCCGGGTTACCGTGTCATGTGTTGTTGTCTTCTGTGGCCTGTGACTTGACATTGTCCAGCTGGGTGCATGGGGCATGGTGGCAGCAGTGGCATGTGCGTGCTCATGGAGTGTGGTTGAGTAATGCGATGGCTTGTGGTGGTTGCGTGCCTGTTAGTGATTTTGGTTGTGGATGCCGTTCCCCCCATGTGAGGTGCGTTGTTTGTGTACTCACCCGGGTCTCGGAGTCTAATCCTTCGACTGCCTCCACCGGCAGTATGGCCATCACCCTCTCCTCCCAGGGATGGTACTGTACGGGTCTGCGGGAGGGCCCTCCTCCGGTGGCGTTGGCCTGGTCGTGTTCCTCCTGCCTCTTGGCTCTGACCCTCCTCCGCAGATCGTACCACCTGTTCTGGCATTCCTGCCTGGTCCTTCTGGTGTCCGCAACAGCATTCACAGCATCGACGATGGTCTGCCACATGGCTGTTTTTGCTGCCAGGCTGGTGTTTCTGACCAATGTTCCAAAGATCTGTGGCTCGACTCTGAGGATTTGATCAACAAGGACCTCCAACTCTCGGTTACTGAACTTTGGATTCTTGGTAGTGGGCATGGTGAGGGGTGTGGGTGGGGATGGTGGGGGGGGGTGTGTGGATGTTGGGGGGGGTGTGTGGATGGTTGTGTGTGTGTGTGTGTGTGAATGTGATGAGGGGGTGTTTGTGAGGGTGGTTGTGTGAAGGTGTGCAAGTGTAAGGTGTGGTGTAGCTTGTTGTATGGTTCTGTGGTGTCTGGCAGCAGTGAGTCTGTTGCAAAGGCTCATGGTTTGTGTATGTGGGCCCTTTTTATTGGTCCATGGGTGGGTGTGGCAGTGTTTGAATTTTGGGTGGGTGTGTTATAAGTAGTGGTGGTGTTTTGGCCCTCTGTTTGTCTTTGGCAGTTGCAGGTCAGTGAAGGTGTATTTGTAGTGTTTGTTGGCCATGTTTAGTGGCTTTGTGCCATTCGAATAGTGTCTTCTTGTGTTGTTTTGTTTTGTCCTGGTTGTCTACGTGCGTTTTGAGCGTGTGTACGGTGTGTAGATGGGCCATTTGGTTGTACGGTGCTGTCCTTGTGTGTGGGTTGGTACGACTCGTACATGCGGTTGTGATGTTGGGGCCTGGGGTGCGCTCCGTACTTAGGAGGTTGTGTTGGGGGTAGGACCGGAACGTACTGGGGTGTACATAGACGGTGGTACGACACGTACTCGGGTGGGGGTACGACTGGAACGTACTGGGGTGTAGGTACACGGGGGTATGACACGTACAGGGGTGGGGGTACGACTGGAACGTACTGGGGTGTACATAGACGGTGGTACGACACGTACTGGGGTGGGGGTACGACTGGAACGTACTGGGGTGTAGATACACGGTGGTGCGACAAGTACAGGGGTGGGGGTAGGACTCGAACGTACTGGGGTGTACATAGACGGTGGTACGACACGTACTGGGGTGGGGGTACGACTGGAACGTACTGGGTACACGGTGGTGTGACACGTACAGGGGTGGGGGTAGGACTCGAACGTACTGGGGTGTACATAGACGGTGGTACGACACGTACTGGGGTGGGGGTACGACTGGAACGTACTGGGTACACGGTGGTACGACACGTACTGGGGTGGGGGTACGACTGGAACGTACTGGGGTGTAGGTACACGGTGGTGCGACGCGTACAGGGGTGGGGGTAGGACTCGAACGTACTGGGGTGTACATAGACGGTGGTACGACACGTACTGGGGTGGGGGTACGACTGGAACGTACTGGGTACACGGTGGTGCGACACGTACAGGGGTGGGGGTAGGACTCGAACGTACTGGGGTGTACATAGACGGTGGTACGACACGTACTGGGGTGGGGGTACGACTGGAACGTACTGGGTACACGGTGGTACGACACGTACTGGGGTGGGGGTACGACTGGAACGTACTGGGGTGTAGGTACACGGTGGTGCGACACGTACAGGGGTGGGGGTAGGACTCGAACGTACTGGGGTGTACATAGACGGTGGTACGACACGTACTGGGGTGGGGGTACGACTGGAACGTACTGGGTACACGGTGGTGCGACACGTACAGGGGTGGGGGTAGGACTCGAACGTACTGGGGTGTACATAGACGGTGGTACGACACGTACTGGGGTGGGGGTACGACTGGAACGTACTGGGGTGTACATAGACGGTGGTACGACACGTACTGGGGTGGGGGTACGACTGGAACGTACTGGGTACACGGTGGTGCGACACGTACAGGGGTGGGGGTAGGACTCGAACGTACTGGGGTGTACATAGACGGTGGTACGACACGTACTGGGGTGGGGGTACGACTGGAACGTACTGGGTACACGGTGGTGCGACACGTACAGGGGTGGGGGTAGGACTCGAACGTACTGGGGTGTACATAGACGGTGGTACGACACGTACTGGGGTGGGGGTACGACTGGAACGTACTGGGTACACGGTGGTGCGACACGTACAGGGGTGGGGGTAGGACTCGAACGTACTGGGGTGTACCTAGACGGGTGGGGGTATACATACACGGGGGTACGTGTCGGACGTACGGGGGCTGGGGGGAGTGTTGGGCGCGTATGCGGGCACATGTCTCCATGGTTGCTATAGGAGTTCGGTGCGGACGGTGTTTTTTCCATACGGTTGTAAGCTCGGACGCACAGGATGGATCGTGATTCCTCGGTCGGACTTGGCTTTTCACGTTTGTAAGGTAAATCGTCCGAGGACTTGTCGGACACATTTTCCGACCCGAGGACGTGTGGGGAATGATTCCCAGTGCGGTTCGTATGGACTTTTTACCATGCGAATCGTGATTGCCAGTTCGTACGGCACTTGTACGATTCGTACGGTAAAAAGACCGGATACGAGTTGTACGGGGACATTTTTTACCGGATCGTAATTGGCACCTAGATGTTTTTAAAAATTACCAATACATCTATTCACATAAAACAATAACATTAATAAATATTTAATAATTACATATAGCAAATAATAATCAATATTTTTAATGTGAATAATTTTTATTATTAATGATATATTACAATAGCAAAAATAATACAAAACATATTAAATATCAGACACAATAAAACTACTAGTCCAACTCCAACAAAAACAACAGTAAGGAAAATGTAGTATAGCGTAGGGGTAAAAATTACTATTCCAACTCCAAAGAGTGCAACAGTAGGGAAAGCGTTGGATAGCATAGGGTTAAAATTACTATTCCAACTCCAGAGAGTGCAATAGTAGGGAAAGTGTTGGATAGCGTAAAGGTAAAAATTACTATTCCCACTCCAGAGAGTGCAACAGTAGGGAAAACGTTGGATAGCGTAGGGGTAAAAATTACTATTCCAACTCCAAAGAGTGCAACAGTAGGGAAAGCGTTGGATAGCGTAGGGTTAAAAATTACTATTCCAACTCCAGAGAGTGCAATAGTAGGGAAAGCGTTGGATAGCGTAAGGGTAAAAATTACTATTCCCATTCCAGAGAGTGCAACAGTAGGCAAAGTGTTGGATAGCGTAGGGGTAAAAATTACTATTCCCACTCCAGAGAGTGCAACAGTAGTGAAAACGCTGGATAGCTTAGGAGTAAAAATTACTATTCCCACTCCAATGAGTGCAACAGTAGAGAAAACATTGCATAGCATAGGGGTAAAAATTACTATTCCCACACCAGAGAGTGCAACAGCAGTGAAAACGCTGGATAGCGTAGGGGTACAAATTACTATTCCCACTCCAGTAAGTGAAACAGTAGGGAAAGCGCTGGATAGCGTAGGGGTAAAAATTACTATTCCAACTCCAAAGAGTGCAACAGTAGGGAAAGCGTTGGATAGCGTAGGGGTAAAAATTACTATTCCAACTCCAGAGAGTGCAATAGTAGGGAAAGCGTTGGATAGCGTAAGGGTAAAAATTACTATTCCCACTCCAGAGAGTGCAACAGTAGGGAAAGTGTTGGATAGCATAGGGAAAAAAATTACTATTCCAACTCCAGAGAGTGCAATAGTAGGGGAAACGTTGGATAGCGTAGGAGTAAAAATTACTATTCCCACTCCAGTGAGTCCAACAGTAGGGAAAGCGTTGGATAGCGTAGGGGTAAAAATTACTATTCCCACTCCAGAGAGTGCAACAGTAGTGAAAACGCTGGATAGCGTAGGGGTACAAATTACTATTCCCACTCCAGTAAGTGAAACAGTAGGGAAAGCGCTGGATAGCGTAGGGGTAAAAATTACTATTCCCACTCCAGTAAGTGAAACAGTAGGAAAAGCGCTGGATAGCGTAGGGGTAAAAATTACTATTCCAACTCCAGAGAGTGCAACAGTAGGAAAAGCGCTGGATAGCGTAGGGGTAAAAATTACTATTCCAACTCCAGAGAGTGCAACAGTAGGGAAAGCGTTGGATAGCGTAGGGGTACAAATTACTATTCCCACTCCAGTAAATGAAACAGTAGGGAAAGCGCTGGATAGCGTAGGGGTAAAAATTACTATTCCAACTCCAAAGAGTGCAACAGTAGGGAAAGCGTTGGATAGCGTAGGGGTAAAAATTACTATTCCAACTCCAGAGAGTGCAATAGTAGGGAAAGCGTTGGATAGCGCAAGGGTAAAAATTACTTCCCACTCCAGAGAGTGCAACACTAGGAAAAGTGTTGGATAGCGTAGGGAAAAAAATTTACTATTCCAACTCCAGAGAGTGCAATAGTCGGGAAAACGTTGGATAGCGTAGGAGTAAAAATTACTATTCCCACTCCAGTGAGTCCAACAGTAGGGAAAGCGTTGGATAGCGTAGGGGTAAAAATTACTATTCCCACTCCAGAGAGTGCAACAGTAGTGAAAACGCTGGATAGCGTAGGGGTACAAATTACTATTCCCACTCCAGTAAGTGAAACAGTAGGGAAAGCGCTGGATAGCGTAGGGGTAAAAATTACTATTCCAACTCCAGAGAGTGCAACAGTAGGAAAAGCGCTGGATAGCATAGGGGTAAAAATTACTATTCCTACTCCAGATAGTAAAACAGTTGGGAAAGCACTGGATAGCATAGGGATTCTATAAACATAATAACCAATTAAATAATTAGTTATAAAAAAATTGCATATTAATAATTAATTTACGAAATATTTATTATTAAATACCAATTATTTAAAATAAATATTTATATAAATAACTTTAAATTACAACCCACACTATTTCCCCTTTAACACACAACACACTACACATACAAAATACACAATACATTTAAATATCAGTTTATCTATTATTTCCAATTAATAATACATTCTTTATAATAAATATACTTATTATTTACTAATTTATACATATTAACTACCAAATTACAATTTTTCACAAATTAATTATTAATTAACAAAACATTAATTAGCAATAACAACAAATAACATGAAATAATAAATTATTTATATTTACTATATTTAACGTACTAATAACAATTAATTACCAATTAATAATTAATTAACAATTAATTATTATTAATTACAAATAAATAAAAATTATCAGTAATTATTTGAATTTAATTATATCCCACCCTATTCCCCTATAAACCCACAACCCACTACACATAAAAATTCACATAATTAATTTAATCATCAATTAATCACTTAATAAAAATAAATCAATTAATTAGTAATTAACAATTAATTAATTAACAATACCAATAAATAAATATTAATATTAAATTAATTATAACTTATATAATTAACCAATTAATAAAATTAATTTACAATTAATAATTAATTAACAATTAATTAATCAATTAATATATTTAATTTACAATTAGTAATTAATTAACAATTAATTAATCATAAATACCAATTAAACAATACATATTAATTAATTAATTATAATTAAATTACTTCCCACCCTATTCCCCTATAAACCCACAACCCGCTCTGATACTAAAACGCTAAATTATATTTTATATAATTATTAATCTCTAAACATTTATTTTTAAATGTATTAAAATACATTACAATAATCTTTAACATACAAATAAAATACATATTAAAATACATTACACTAATAAAATATCGATATTATTGACATCGAAATTTTTGATTACGATATTACTTACATCTATATTAATGACTTCGATATTATTAACTTCGAAAATACTTGCCTTGGGGTCGATATTCTGTCCATCGATATTCTTGACTTCGATATTCTTTACCTACGATATTAACAACTCGATATACTTGTAGGTCGAAATTTAAAACTCGATATTTAGACTAACCACCACAGCAAGCGTACACGTTTTCAACATCAATTACATCGTATTTTCATCGATTTCTTTACAAGTGATTGTTTTTTTTTCTTCACCCCACTTGCTACTAAGGAAAATTCATTTTTCATCAAACTATTTATCCTACCAACGCTGATTTGCAAACAAGGAGGATTTCATTGTTATCAAGTATTATTCACACGCCCTCCAGTGGAACTTTGTTGTTACTACTTCGTATTGTGATCTATACTTTTGGTCATCGTTTCAACATGACTTCTCAGTCAATTTCAGCACCTCCACCATTTTTACAAAATCCTGGGCAACCAAACACACCATGGGAAGAATGGAAAGAAGCTTTTGAAACTTACTTAGAAGCTATTGGTGGAGATGTTTATGTATCTAAAAGAAAACTAGCCATACTTAAACATTCCTTAGGTCAAGAAGGAAGGAATGTATTAAAAACTCTGCCTGAAGTAGATGGAATTAACAATATTCCACAAAATACCGATGAAAGTGGGGACAGTAGTGACATTGATGTTTATGAAATAGCGTTAAAAGCACTTGAAGAGAATTTTGGGGAAAAAACAGTGTGGTTGTGGAAAGACATAAAAGATTTTCTCGAGCACAACTTCAGAGTGAATCCATTGAACAATATGTGGCTAATTTACGGAAACTTGAGGTTAATTGTAAGTTTAAAGATTTAAGAGATGAACTCATCAAAGACCAAATGATTAATAGAATGTATAATCTCAAGATTCAAGAAAAACTTCTTGACATGAGGGATCCATCTTTAGAAAAGACTATTGCTATTGCCAAACGAATGGAAAACACCTCCAGATATGTAAATGAATTAAGTGGTAACTCCACCAACAAAGAAGTTCATGATGAATCAGTTCACAGCATCAATAATCCTAACAAGCAAAATAGTAAATCTTTTCATCCTAAATCTGATGAGAAAAAAATCAGATCAATTTACACCTAAATCCAAATATTGTTTTAGATGTGGAAGTCCCAAACATACTGCTGATGCAAGTCATTGTCATGCAGTCAGAAGCAGATGTTATAGGTGCAAGAAAATGGGACATTATTCTAGACTATGCAAGGGCACTCCTAACTTTCAAGTTGACAAGAAAACCATTAATTTGGTCAAAGACGATGATTTTTCATGTGAAAGTGAAAACGATGATAAAGAATTATTAATGATTGATTCTTCACAAATTTGCAATTGTGATGGACCCAAAGATAGTTATCGTCCTCCCAAATGTCTTGTAAAGATCAATGGTTCAGATGTTCATATGTGGGCAGATTCATGTTCCCCATTTTCTATAATTGATAAATCCATTTGGGAAAACGTAGGTTTGTCAACAAAAGAACTTCAACCTACTGATGTCATACCAGAAGGTTATTGTGGCAACAAACTTCCTGTTACAGGTTATGTCCTAACTGAGATTTGTTTCAAAGACAGGAAAATGTTGGCCAAGCTTTACATAGTGGAAAAGGGAAAGTCACGTCTTGGATGGAAGGAACAACGTGCTTTAGACATCATATTAAATCCCAATCATCCTGATCAAGTTTTGAACTTAGCATCTTCTAACAACAAATGGGTCACTAAATTTCCTGATCTTTTCAAAAATACTCTAGGATGTCTCAAAAAATTCAAACACTGCATTGCTTTAAAGGACAGTGTTGTACCCAAAGTACACAAAGTAAGAAATGTACCACTGATTTTAAGACAGAAGTTGAAAGATGAGCTACAAAGACTATGCAATGATGGAGTGATCAAACCCATTGAGGCATCAGAATGGTTAAATCCAGTGGTTTTAGCTAAAAAAAAAAACAACGGCAAGATCAGGATGTGCATCGATTTGAGAGACTTAAATGAATGTATATGGATCGATCGCCATCCTCTCCCCAGAATCAATGAAATGCTAGCCAGTGTGGAAGGTGGTGCATATTTTTTTTTTGTAAAGGATGTCTTTATTGATAAGAAAACACAAAAAGAAACCACCGGCGACAGTCCCGCACAACTTCCCTCGCAGGGGGATGCATATTAGGAGGGGAGGCCAGGGAGCCAAGCAGCCGCCTGGTGTAGCACCCACGTTAAGCAATCAGCCCTATAGCTAGAAGGAGACCCAAACGAGTCTGAGGTAGCAGGGAGAATGTCAATGGTGGGGCCTCACTTCCGCCCAGTAAAATGCCCCTGCAAAAGTCCAGGCTATCAGGCAATGCTCAACAATCGAGAAAGATCTAGCTCCCCCCTCCTCTTCAGGCGCCTCTCCAAAAATCAAACTCAAAAGAAAAGAGAACTCTCCCCAACCCGCAACCTCCCCGACCCTCCCAACCCCTCCCACCCTCCCCCAGTGGTGGTACCTCTCAGTCGTGCGCAGGGCATTCCCCAAGCGATAATCATACCTGGAACAGGTGAAGGGCTCGAATTGAGGGAGGACATACCGCTGCCGGCAGTCCCCTAGAGAGAAAGCGCACCAGAGGGCCCCAGCGGAAACTGAAATTCTTAAAGGACCCCAGGAAGACATCCGCCATCCGTTCCATGCTCAACAATTTCCACAACCTCGCATGCCTCAAAGATATCGCCGGGGCTTCCTTCTTTCTCCAAGCTGCCGCCAGAGTGACCTTAGCCGCCCCCAAGCACAACCAAATGATCTTTTTGTCTGCACGAGTCTGGTGTTCGAGGAGGGGATCCCAGAGACCCAGTAATACGTGAGCCACGGAGTCCGCGATCGGGTAACCCAAGATCTCTTTAATATGGGACAGTATCTCCTGCCAGTAGGGGCGGATGACCGGGCAATCCCACCAAATATGGCGGAAGTCCCCCAAGAGACCACATCCCCTCCAACACCTGTCCGAGGAGGTAGGGAAGATGCGGTGTATCTTGGCAGGGGAGAGATACCAGTCCATCATGGTCTTGAGGTGCACCTCACGCAGCTCCACCGAGTGATTGTGGCTGGTCAGATCGCGCCACAAGTGAGACCATTCTTCATCTGTAACGGCCCTCCCCAGGATGTCCTCCCAGAAGCCCATATAGCGCGGCCTCGGAGAGAGAGCGGTGGCCAAGAGATGGCCATAGATAAAGGAGATGGCTCCGCGCATCGTCGAGGTGCGCGAGAGGAAAGCCTCAGAGGGGGTGGGCGGTCTAACTGCCGCCTCTCGCACCGACAGAGACAAAGCCCAGTGTAGCAGTTGGGCGTGGCGGAACTGCTCTGTCTGAGGAACCCCATAGTCCCGTCCACAATTGGCAAAGGTGAGCGGGGCAGAGCCATGAAACAAATGCGTAAGGGCGAGACAGCCCCCGCTTCTCCAAGCGTCGAATGGACCCTCTTGCATCGCAGGGGGGAAGGCCGGATTGAAATGTATGGGAGTAAAAGGCGACAGGAACGTAGTCCAGCGCTCATCCCCAGAAACCGAGTCCCAGACCTTAAGGGTGGTGCCAGTAGGGGTGCTGATGTACGCATTCTGGGGCCTGTCCCCCTTAGGTTTCCATACCAGATCCCATATTGTGCGTCCCGCCACACTTCTGTCCATGTGGAGCCAGTGTTTCTCAGAAAGAGGTTGAGTCCATTCCACCAAGACCCTCAACTGCGCAGCTTTATAGTAGAGGAGCACGTCCGGGAGGCCCACCCCTCCCTCTCCCCGAGGGCGTCGGAGAGTGGCAAAAGAAAATCTAGCTCACCCCCCTGCCATATGAAACGGAGCATTAGAGTCTTTACGCGGCGAAAGAAGTCAGTGTCCAAGACAATAGGAAGCGCCTGGAACAGATATAAAAGCTTCGGCAAGAGCGTCATTTTGATCGCGTGTATCCTACCGAGCCAGGAGATAAACAACGGTTTCCACCGGTTCAAATCAGCCCGTATCGCAGCCATGAGAGGGGGGAAATTGGCCGAATACAGTTTCCCCACTGTGGGGGTCAAGTGCACCCCCAAGTATAGTAATGAAGAATGAGTCCAAGGAAGGGGCGAGAGCGGCCGAAGGCGGTCCACCTCCGTCGGCGAGAGTGTAAGATTAATGATATAGGATTTGTCATAGTTCACCTTAAAACCCGCCACTGCTTCAAAACGCGCCAGGGTCATCTGGACGTGGGGGAGGGAGTGCGCAGGATCCGCCAGCGAGAGCAAGACGTCATCCGCGAACAAGGAGATCTTGTGCTGTTCGCCTGTAAAGGGTAACCCCCGGATATCCGGGTGCTCCCGTATCGCCAGCGCCAGTGGTTCAATACTCAGAGCGAACAGCAAGGCAGAGAGCGGACACCCCTGCCTCGTGCCCCGCGAGTGTGGGAAGAAGGACGAAAAGTAGCCATTGGCCACGACACGGGAACGGGGCCCACTATAATTGGCCCGAAGCATGGTGAGGAATCTATCCGAGAACCCAAACGCTTCCAAGGTACGAAAGAGAAACTGCCAGTCCACCCTGTCAAACGCCTTCTCGGCGTCCAGGCCAAGCAAAACTGCCGGAATGTTAAATCGGTTGGCCTTCTTGATGAGGTGAATCACCCTCCTGGTGTTATCATGGGTTTGTCGCCCTTTAATAAACCCGGATTGATCCGGGTGGATTAGTACCGGTATCAGGTCTTGCAGGCGGGACGCTAGGATGGAAGAATAGAGTTTGGCGTCGACATTGAGCAGGGCGATCGGACTATACGATGAACAGATAGCAGGGTCCTTACCGGGTTTACGGATGACGGAGATGACGGCCTCCGCCATAGAGGCCGAGGTAACCCCCGACTCAGCCATCGCATTGAACAGTTGGACCAAGAAATCACTGATATTGGCGGCAAAGGTCTGATAAAAGAGGGTCGTGAAGCCGTCTGCACCCGGCGCCTTATGAGGCTTCAGGGACTTGACGGCACTCAGCACCTCCTCTCTTGTGATGGGAGCAGAGAGCAGCTCATTCCAGGCCGCAGAAACCTGTGGGAGCGGGAGAGTGCGCAAGTAGTCCGTCTGGGCAGCGGGGTCAAGGGATTCCCCCACGTATAACATCGCATAAAACTCGCCAAAGCTTGCCGCCTTGTCAGCATCGCAGTGCTGCAGCGCGCCTGCTGCGTCCCGAATACCTCCGATGTACTCCCGCTCACACTTACAGCGCAGTTGGCGGGCCAAGTGTCTCCCCACCTTGTTCCCCTGAGTATAAGAGAGATGACGGAGCTTCAGGAGGGTAAACTCCGACCTATTATTGTAATGAGCCCGTAGCTTGCCCCGGAGAGCAGTAAGCGGTCGCAACGTGTGTTTGGAAGGATGGTCTTTATGCGCACGCTCCAGTACCGCGAGTTCCGCCTCTAACGCCTCTCGTTCCGTTCTCCTCAATCTATTAAATGCCGTATTAATAGCTAAGCAGCTACCCCTCACGGAGGCCTTAAAGGCATCCCAGGTGGGTAAAAACAGATGTGTCTTGAACCGGGTTAAGGTTGAAAAAGTCCCGAATCGCCACACGGAGCTCCTTGCAGGAGGAATCGTCCCTCACCAGGGAAGCCGGAAAGTACCATCTGCGCGGAACGTCCCCCACCGGGGCCCACTGGAGCCCCAGCGCAAACAAGCTATGGTCAGAGACAGAAAGAGGAAAAATCTTGGCCTCACTCACGGAACCCCGGAGGGACTGGCTGTAAAAAATATGATCTAAGCGGGAATACGATTGGTGGACATGAGAGAAGAAAGTGTAGTCCCGGGAGAGGGGGTGCAGGGAGCGCCACCCATCCAGCAACCCCAGCTCCTCGATCCGCCGGCGCGACTCATCAGAGAATACCCCAGTTTCGGCCCTCCGGCAGTGGGAGCTGTCCAAGTCCGGATCCCAAACGAGATTGAAGTCCCCCATTACGAAGAGCGCCCCCTCCACAAAATCCTCTACAGTTCGCAGTAAGCTCAAAAGGAATCTATTTTGCCCCGCATTGCGAGCATACAGCACCAGGAAGCAACAGGTCCTGCCGAGGAGCACCCCCTTAACAAGAAGCCATCTACCCTCCCTATAGCTCCGGACTCCCAAGGGCTGGAAGTGGAGAGTCGAGCGGAACAGCAGCGCCACTCCCCTATGTTTCGAAACCGCCGAAGATCTATAGATAAGGGGGAACTGCTTATGTTTCAACCTGGCCTCATCCCGCCGAGCCAGGGGGGTCTCCTGGAGACCCACCACATCCAGGTGATGATCCAGTACATATTTCCAAACTTTTTGGCGCTTCTGAGGCGAATTCAACCCCTTCACATTCCAAGTTCCTAGGGTAACAGGCATGCCGCAGATCTCTCAACTCTGAGCTCTCTCAGGTCAGCCACAGACAAAGCGCCGCCCCCGTCCCAGGGACCTAACCCGACTAGAAAGGCCCCGGCAGAAGTGGGCCCGCTGTGCTCCCCAGGACCACAGTCCTCCGACCATCTCACGTTATCTCTTCGACGGTGGCCCGCAGCCCAGACCCAGCCAGAGCAGCGCCCCCAACGACAGCCACTCTCTCCTCCCCCATCTCACCTAGGATCAGGGCCCCCTCCAAAACAAGCGTAACTCCCCCTCTGCCATTTAAGAGTGACCCCCGCCACCCCCTCGAGCTCCCCCCCTAGAGCCCCCACTAAGCGTAACCCACAGAGCCTCCCTCGCTGCAGCTCCATGTTACCACCACTGCCTCCCCCATCCCACCCCAAATCAGTCACCCCGACGCCCCCCCACCCCACCCCCAAAATCCCTGTCCCAAAAACTCATAAAAAAACCAAATGCAACAGGCAGAAGAGTCCACTGGACCCCCCCAAAGAGAGTAAAAAAAAAACAAATGTTGCAACCAGGAGGGCTGGTGATGAGACCCTCGGAGAGCGGGGTCGCAGGCAACAGGCAGTGTCCCATCGGCTCTCCGGTCCGGGATATCTTCCCCAAAAGTACATAGTTACCCATGGTACCTGAACAGGAGGAAGGCGTCCCCCCGCCACCAAGCAGCCTTCCCTCTACCATCAAGCCTCCGATGAGCTGTCCCGCGGCGACGACACCGTCACATTCACTACAGAGGCCACTGCTCCATCTCTTTCCTGTTGACTGGACGCGGTATCCGGCCTATTCTGTGTCCCCAGGTGCTCAACTCTGTGCCAGGAGGAAGAGCGCCTTCTGCACCGCGATGGTGAGCATCCCCCCATCGGGGAGTCCATGGCGTCGTCCAGCCCCAGGAGGTCCCTGGCAGCCTGCAGAGAGCGAATCTGGACCAGTCTGTTTTGCCACCTGAAGATGAGACGAAAGGGATGACCCCAGGTGTATGCCACGTGTTGATCGCGCAAAAACGCCATCACAGGACGAAAGGCACGTCGCTTCTGCAGCGTAGAAGCTGCCAGATCTTGGAAGAGTTGGGGATGGTGCTCTCTGAATAGCAGGTGAGGAATACTCCGCGCCTTCCGAAGAATACGTTCCTTGAGCTGGAAATCATTGACGCAGACCAGAATGTCCAGCGGTGGAGCCCCCGAGCCCCTCGGTAGGCCCACTCTGTGGACCCTGTCCATCCTGACTTCGTGGAGACCGTCTTCGCCCAGGATTTGCAAGAAAAGAGCCTCTACATACCCACGGAGATCCCCAGCTTCGCCCCCCAGGGCACCGCTCGGATACGGATGTTGTTCCGCAAGGGACCGGTTTTCCAGGTCTTCCGCATGGGCCTGGAGATCCAAGTTCTGCTCCGTTAGTCGAAGCACATCCTGTTGGAGCTGGTGGACGTCACCCGCCAGACCTAGATCGTGCTCTTCCAGCGTTGCCACGTGCTCGCCAATGCCATCCACTTCACGTCGCACTTCTCTGAGGTCCGAGGCAAGCTAGGAGCGGAGATTCGAGATGTCTTCATTGATAGTGGAAAAAAGCTCCATCATGAAGGCCTTGGTGGCCGGCGCATCATCTGCTTTTTGCTGGGGGGAAGCGCTGGTACCTGGGGGCGTCGTTGGCAGCGCACCCCTCGGGGGCCCCATCTTGCCCGATTTTTCCTTGCGGGGCTTCGTTGACATCACGAGCAGCACCACGAGTGACTGGGGCTCCAGACCGCAGGCAGACCCCACCTCTCTCGCCCCGGCTCCCCCACGGCCGGCAGACTCTCCAATACCTCTCACTGGGCCAGCACTAGCGTAGAGTCCCGAGTCCCAGGCTCCCCACTCCGTCACACGCCGGGACCCACCGCGTCGCAGCGCTCCGGGGTCCGATCCACCGCCCACTCGCCACAGATAGCACTCTCCAGCGCCTACGGGGTCTGTGCCCGGGCCAGGCCGCACTCACCAAGGACCCTCGTCAGGCAGCAGTAACCAGGGGGGGCGCAAAGGACACCAGGGCCAGCTTCCAACTCTCCATTCCCCGACTCGTACAGCGCCCACGTACTGACCCCTGGCCTCGCAGTCACAGGTGGGAAGGCGGCCGGCCAAGCGTTGTCGGCAGCTGCATGCCTGTCGGGGAATACGCCTCCCACCGGGCACCCCAGGTTCACAGTAGCACAGGCGGCAGCTCACCCCTTTCCAGTAGGCACCAGCAGCAGCATCAGGTACGCGGCCCCCGCGGAGGCAGACCAGCCGGAGGGGGGAGGGGGGAAGGATCTCACCGGCGGGTCCCGAGAGCAGCTCGGCAGCAGGCCTCACTCCAGGAATGGCTGTTCAGATCCGGGCACCTCACCAGGGGGGCGGCCCCCAGCTCCACAGGGCCCCCACCGGCACACCACTGCGGATGGAGCCCCCACGGGGCCCGGGAAGTCCAGGGCCGGGGCCACCCCACACGCCAGTCGACCACAGGCCCAGAGGCCCCCCAGCACCAGCGGACCAGCGTCTCTCCTCGGGCCTCGGTCACAGTCTCTCTCCGCACCTCCGTAGCGTTCCTCGTAGGCGAGGCCCACACTCCGCGCCGTCACCGCCAGCCGCAGGCGTGCTCTCCCCACCTCGGCAGCCCCGCGGCAGATTCAGCAGGGCCCTCCTCATCCGCCGGGTCTCAGGCCTCGCTCCACCGATCCGGTGGTCAGGTGCGGCATTCAGCGTCGTAACGGTAGCGCGGCAAAGGGCACCGCCTCCAGCCGCGTCGCCACGCAAGTCTCCCGGCTGCGGCCGCCCCTCTCGCCCCAGGCCTCAAAGCCGCCAGAGGTCCCCGTTCTTGCCCCTCGGGCACAAAGATCACCAGGCTCCCTCCCGGGCCACTAGGGGACCAGCGCCAACTCAGGGTGTCAAGCGGGAAGGGCGAGGGAAGGCGCTATACAACACTAAGCGGGTACGGCGGCAGAGGGACTGAAGACACGTCCTACTCCGTCGCCATCTTGGACACGCCCCCGTGGTGCATATTTTAGACTTATCCAGTGCATACCATCAGCTTCTGCTACATCAAGGAAGCAGACATCTCACTTCCTTCATTACACCTGAGGGAGCATACCAATTTATTCGTATGCCATTTGGTCTTGCTTCGGCATCCGCCGTTTTTCAAAGAGTGATGCAAAATGTTTTGTCTGGTGTAGAGAATACTTTGGTATTTCAAGACGATGTATTAATTTGGGGGCATGATATTGCACATCATGACATCATTTTAGAATCAGTTTTGAGTAAATTAACTGATGCGGGGCTCACTATTGGTCTCGATAAATGTAAATTTTGTGTGTCTGAAGTGGAATACCTAGGTCATACTTTAACCAAGAAGGGAGTCAAACCTAAGCTCAGTTTAATCGATGCCATAGAAAAAGCACCTTCTCCAACAGATAAAGACCAGCTAATGTCATTCCTTGGTCTTGTGGAATATTACTCCAAATTTGTTAGCCATTTTTCTGATAAAATTCATAGTTTAAGAAATCTCATGATAAAAGGAACAACATTTGTATGGTCTGATGAGCGTCAAATAACATTTGAAGGTATAAAAAAAGCTATAGCAAAAGCTGTCATTTTAAAACTATTCAATCCTGATGACACGACCATAATTTCGACTGATGCTAGCAACCATTGTCTAGGTCAGAGTTCTTCAATCTGTGGGGCGCGCCCCCCAGGGGGGGCGAGCCACCATCCCAGGGGGGCGTGCACACCACCCTAAAACCTTTTATCTTTGTTGTCGTCATTTTTCCTCTGTCCCACCTCGCGAGTTATCACCCATTTCAAATGGGGATTTATGATTGGAGATAGCCGGAGCAGCAGCCAATCAGCACCGTAGGAACGTCACCAGTGACGTTATACTGATGTTCGCCTTAACGCCGTAATGGAGGGTTGGGGAGAGGGGAAATCGATGTGGCACGACGTGCCCATGCTTCTGCAGTTTCTCAGGGCTAATTTCAGTGCAGTGGGAGGCAAGGAGTCTCCTCTGCTAAAACCGAAAGCGAACGATTCGGTTTTAGCAGAGGAGACTCCTTGCCTTGCTTCAGCTGTAGGAATTTAACCCCGTCCTGGGAGGATGTAACTTTCAGGTATCCTCCAGTGAAGTGTTTGGGGTATGTTTGGGCATTAACCCACTTCTCGCCCTCTGGTTACCGATTTATTAAACGTGTCATGTGGTTCACAATTATGATTTGTAGTAAGTGGACTTCAGTAACCATAATAAGTCCGTGGAGGGAAGGGGGGGGGGTGTTGGGCAGAGGTTCGGCTGTAACGGAGGGGAGGGAGGGGAAATCAATCGGGCATGACGTGCCCATGCTTAAGCAATTTCACGGGGTTAAATTCCTACAGCTGCAGTGGGAGGCAAGGAGTCTCCTCTGCTAAAACCGAAATGCGTGTCTGTTTGTTCGCTTTCGGTTTTAGCAGAGGAGAGTCCCTGCCTCCCACTACAGCTGAAGTATTTCAGCTGTAGGAATTTAACCCCTTCTTGGGAGGATTATCTTTTCTCAGAAAGGAGAAAAGGTTTCTTTTAGAAGTATACAGGCTGTAAAGTATGTATAAGCTTAGCTTCCTAAACTGTATTGCACTGGCAATTATATTGTGCTTTTTTTGCTCATTGTGAGTGCTGAAGTACTTTTGGGTGTTATGAGAAATTTCTAGTCTTTTGTCTTCAGAGGTACCTGGGTCTGCACAGAGAAGCTAAACTACACCATTTCAAACCCGTTAGCAAATATGTTGTAATCTTACTGTAATGTGTGATTCCTTTTATGGTATGTTCCGCCCCCCCTCCATTCCTAGCACTTAGTATCCTCCATGGGAGTTCATCTTAGAATGTTGGAGTACAAGTTCTGTGAGATAGGAGAGTGGATGATCAGAATAAAGGTTCTTGGTCTTACCTGCACTGGAGTCCGGATCCTTTCTTTGAAATTCAACACTGGCGACGAGGGTGGGATATCCGGAGTTTTGCCTCTTTGATGTAGGGTCTTTGAAGTGCCTGCGCGTGCTCTTAATATTCCTAATGATACCTATGGCTGTTCAGTGAAACTAGGACAAGTTTACCCAGAGTTACCTTGTCTCCTCAATTATTCCACAACCTTTTTGGGGAGGTCTCGCTGAAGAAGTACATGTGTTCTGAGCCGTCA
The DNA here is from genome assembly GCF_964204655.1 of Triturus cristatus. Classification (NCBI taxonomy): domain Eukaryota; kingdom Metazoa; phylum Chordata; class Amphibia; order Caudata; family Salamandridae; genus Triturus; species Triturus cristatus. The sequence continues at coordinate 1,115,371,786 of NC_140579.1, forward strand.
AGCTACGGATTACTCAAGTCAATTTTCAAGGTAGATCAAGATAACCTGGTGTACCTCTACTTTTTCGTATCTCAGCTGCGCCACGGAAGCCATTGAGGATCATCTTCGGCAAGTATCTTCTGTGGAGCAGTCAGAATCGTTCATGCTTCCCTCTGAATGAGAACCTGTATTTATCTCCGACTGTATTTTGCACCGCAATGGTATTCTGCCTCGGATAATTATTCTCCCTTCACCTTGTGCTGTGCTGGCTATTGGAGTCCCGTGGCCTGTTCTGCTATTTCTTGATTTTCCTGTGACGGACTATTTTCGGCAGCTTTGGATTCCCCACTGCGTGGCAGTCTTACGGATTCAAGTATCCCTGCGTCTGCTTCGTGCCTGCCTCGCCATCGTTCCAACGGAGTCTTTCCTCAGCCCGGGCTCATGGGCTCAACCGCCGTCTAAGTGTAGTGGTTTCCCGTTGGTAGCATAATTCCTGCGGCCTGCCCCTCGACCTCTCAGGCGGAGACGCCCTCAGCCCGGATCACGGGCTTAACCACTGCCTGATTCACGTGACGCCAGTGACTTCCTTCCTGCTGTCGGAGGCACCAACCGTATGTGGCCCGTTCCTTCCCAGGTTTCCTCTCAGTATTTCCTCGCACCAGTTTGTTTTCAGTCGGTCATTGATACTTTTCAGTGCTCCTGTGGCAGGAGGCCCGTCCAGGGTGGATTCGGCGTCCCTGCGCCTCAGTGTCATTGGGGTTCATTGTATGTGGACGTCTGCCTTCAAGTAAGGTTTTTTTTACATCTTCCTTTGGGGGTCCCGTTCTGCTTGTGTTTATCTTCTAATTACATAATCTGTGGCATATTCACGTGCTTACAGCTGGCTGAAAATCTTCAATAGTGTTGTCTGCTGGGAAAGACTTTGAAAAATTGCTTTCAGATTGATAAATCTTTTTGTGGTCCAGTCTCTCAGAGTTTTAATTTTGGTCACCAACATTTTTCCCTCATTTTCTGTGCCAGTGGCATTTTTGTACTTCTTTTAGTGCTTCCTACTTCTGCAGCAAACTTAAACATATTTTACATTGAATATTTTCACTTTTCACCATGGGCACTCCAGATATTTGCCAACCACCGTCCTTTCTGAATGATTGTGGAGATCCAGAGATCCACTGGAAAGATTGGACTAAATTATTTGAATCATACCCGATTGCTATGGGGGGTGAGAAATTCTTAGCATTGCGGAAACAACATATACTGCTGCATAACTTAGGTGTTCATGGGCGTAAAGTGTACGAAACTCTACCTGAACCTGAAGTAGATGATGATGATGTATATGATGTTACTCTTATAAAATTAGAGACACACTTTGGTGACAAGTCAATGTGGTTCTGGAACGCCATAAAGTGTTTAGCAGAGTACAATTGAAGAATTAATCTATTAATAACTATATTGCAGCTTTAAGAGGACTCACTCAGTTATGTGAATTCGGGGATCTAAATGACTCTCTCATACGAGATCAACTTGTCAGATGCACGAACAACAGCAGGGTTCAAGAAAATATTTGGGGAATTTTAACTTTCTCTAAAATATTCCTGTACTGGAGTTCAACTATTACATAGGCGTCCCAGGCAATTGTGTGGAATCTTGCACTTGGGCTGCATTTAGAAGAGCAGAGCAGACAAGCTGGAAAATACGTAGTTTCTTTTAGAATTATACAGGCAGGCAGCAACACCCACAGGGCTAGAAGGGCTTCATGCCAAAAGAAAAATGCCAGCCATGTGTTGTATAAAGACCCTGCAAATTGCTCGTCTTTGCACTTAATACGGGTTATAAATAAAGAAGTATGTTTTCATTTGTAATGTGACTTTTCTGTCTTTGTTCCCTTTCAGTCATGGATCTTTCAGGCAGCCCTAGAACACAATTTAAAGTGCTTTCTATTTTTCTTTGCTGTTCGAAGTATGCACAGATAAATGGTGAAAATACAGCTTTAGGTGGCTGCTTATTTTTGTATCGCCCGGGACATCAAAACAACGAGCTGGCAACCTTAAACATAAGACTGGAAGTTTGTTGCAGGATCAGCACGTTCTTTATTTCCTCCACCCTCGATCCCTGGTTAATGCCATATTAGCAATAGTTTAACTTATATGTGAAATCCAACGCCGCCGTCCATAACAAGCTGACATACTTCAAGTTTCTGGGAATGCACCCTTCATTCAGACAACACATTCCTCATTTTCGCCCTTCACTTTCACGCTTACCCTGCACTCACAGCGATCACAATGCACTCACACTGATCTCCATGCACTCACACCATTCACCCGCTCACCCTGCACTCACAGTGATCACTCTGCACTCACAATGTCATTTAACCAAACCCACTCACAAACCTACAGTTAACTAAACTCTTATTGTGATGAACATTATTTGCCGGATATGGCCCGGGATATGCGGGTGGCAGTCGATTATGTAGTGTACCAGATTCCAGAATTTTCTGCGAGTTGGTGGGGGGGCCCGGCATTTCAAAAAATTCAGCTGGGGGGGGGGGGGCTCAACCTACAAAAGTTTGAAGACCTCTGGTCTAGGTGCTGTTTTGATTCAGGTACACGATGGTAAAGAGAGTTGTAGCATTTGCTTCTCGCACATTAAAGGGTGCAGAACATACTTATTCCACAGTTGAATAAGAGGCCCTCGCTTGCTGGTGGGGGGTTCAACACTTTCGCATATTTGTGTGGGGCATTAGATTTGTATTACGAACTGACCATAAACCATTAATAGATTTATTTTCCACGAGAGGAGCATCTAAAGCCACTCCCAGAATAGCCAAATGGCTTTACCGTCTGCAAGAATATTCTTTTGATGTCAAATATGTGCCTGGTGTAAAAGATTTAAATGCTGACTGTTTGTCCAGATTACCTATTGAAAGCACTCATGTCAATGATGATGATGAATGGATGATTGCAGATATCAATGATGTGTAGTGCAATTTCTGAAAAGGAATAGCTGTCTGCTGCCAATGACGACATCACCATAACAAATCTCATTGAAGCTCTTACAAATATTCAAGGGTGGAAATTACATCCTGAATCTTTGGGACCTTTCAAACTTATATGGTCTGAATTTGCTATAGTGAACAATTTTGTAAGGAGGGGGTGTCGTCTTGTGGTTCCCCAAAGTTTAAGAGAAATATTATTAAAACTGATGCATGAGGGTCACTGTGGCATGTCAGCCATGAAGAGGCGCATTAGTGAAGATTTCTGGTGGCCATGTATGGACACTCAAATTGAAAGGTTTGTACATGATTGTATTGCCTGTGCAATTAGTGATGAATGACATACCACCCAAGAGACCACCATTGATCCAGTACCCTTACCCAAATCACCTTGGGAAAAACTGGCCATTGATATTTGTGGTCCATTTGAAAATCTTGGCACAAATGATAGATTTGCCATTGTTATGAAAAGTGAGGCTAATCATGATGAAATAAAAGTCTGTGTTAAAGAGCATCAGAACTCTTATGGTCAAAGACACAACACACGTATTCATAAACCTCGTAGATTCTTTGAAATGGGCATGTTAGTAAGAGTTTACATAGGTGACAGAACCAAAAAGGGTGCTTCTAAATGGTATTGTCCCAAGAAAATTGTTTGTGTTAAAGGTAACTGTGTAAAACTTGCAGATGGAAATTGGTGGAACACTAGAAAAGTATCCATATGTAATACCACTGAACATAATGAATGGTTGAAAAGTCAATCTCCTACATTCAAATGCATTAGGAGTTCTAATTCCACCTCTAGTGTGAGAGTGTCAGAAAGAAATCTTGTGGTTGATCCTGTCACTACTCGTCACTCTTCCCACGCCATTGTCAGACCAAAATTTCTGGATGATTTGAAATGTGATTGATATTGCTATTAATCTTTTGTATTGATAGTATTCTTTTTGGTTGACCATGGAGAACAGTTACTATTTGTTTTTGTTAGAATGGATATATGTTTAGAGAAATAATATTTACTGTAATTTTCTTTATGTTATTTATCGAAGGGAGATATGTTATATCTTTACTTTACTTATACCCTTGTGTTCTTAAAAATCTGTTGGAATGCGTCTCACTCCTAGGCAACTGAACCTGCACCAGCTTAGGGATTCTGGAATGTAAGCAGAGCAGTTACACCGGGAGCAGAGTGCAGACCATCAAGGGTCATTATCCTCAATAAATCATCTCTTCTTAAAGACTCTGTAAGTCTCGTTTTTGCAAAAGTGGGGTTTCGGCCAGTGCGAGGTTGGAAGATCGGAGGTTTCTTTTGGGTACGTGGAAGTTGATTCTGTCGTTGAGGTATTTGGGTCCGTTGTTGTGTAGGCATTTGTAGGTGAGAGTGAGGATTTTGAAAGTGACTCTTTTCTCCACGGAAAGCCAGTGGAGACTTCATAGGTGTTGGCTGATGTGTTCATGTTGGGGGATGCCGAGGACGAGTCTGGCGGCAGTGTTCTGTATTGTCTGGAGTTTGCGGAATATTCTGGTGTAGAGTGCGTTTCCATAGTCCAGTCTTCTGGTGATGAGTGCGTGGGTGACTGTCTTCCTTGACTCAGGGGGGATCCACTTGAAGGTCTTGCGGAGGATGCGGAGGGTATTGAAGCAGCTGGAGGTGACGGCGTTGACCCGTCGGTTCATGATGAGTGATGAGTAGAGTATCATGCTGAGGTTCTTGGTGTGGTCTGAGGGGGCAGGTGGGCTTCCGAGGGCAGTCAGCCACCAGGTGCTGTCCCATGCAGAAGGGTGGTACCGAGGATTAGGACGTCTGTCTTCTCAGCGTTGAGCTTCAGGCTGCTGGTGGTCATCCAGACTGCGATGTCTTGCATTCCTTTTTGGAAGTTGAGTTTGGCAGTGGTGGGGTCTTTGGTGAGGGAGAGGATGAGCTGGGTGTCGTCAGCGTAGGATACGATATTGAGGCCGTGTTGTCGAACGATGGCTGCGAGGAGGGCCATGTAGATGTTGAAGAGGGTGGGGCTCTGAGATGAACCCTGTGGGACTCCCCAGGTGATTTTCGTGGGGTCGGAAAGGAAAGGTGGGAGTCTGATCCTTTGGCTTCTTCCAGTGCGGAATGATCGGATCCTGAAGTACCGGGTTTTTAGAACCCAGCGGTGCAGGGGAACACACCCTAAGACTTCGGATTCTTCCTGTTTCAGACCCACAGAAACACAGAGTCTTCTAGGTGAAATCAAAGAACGTCTTTATTGGCTGCAGACCAATCACAGATATCCGAGAAGTACAACACGATGTATGTTCTCAGGAGACTGCTCTCTAACCAAAAACCAGTCTTTACTTATAAACACAAAATTACGCTTTGGGGCAACACCGCCCCTGTTTTACAAGTGGTCATTCACATATTTTAGTTTCAAAGGAACAGCAGAGCCATAATGACAATCCCACATTTCAGTTCATTAAGCATGCAGTCATTGTACCCAGCGAGGCTCAGAACCCTCATCAGATAACAGCAGACCCCAATAAAACGGGCACCTCCTGCTCGTAAAACAAGCCATAAAGTAGGAAACAGAGTCAGGTGTGAAAACAGCTTAGTCAGGGATCGTGTGCGAACAGGGGCTTTATGATGGGTCGAGCCCTGATGCTAATCACATTAGGCCGCGAGAAAGGAACCCTCCGGACAGGATTGACCTCGGGCAGCGGAGTCGGCTTGCACAGGTCAGAGAGAAGTCACAGAAGGTATACGTGTCCTTTAGGCCTAGGCATGGCCTTAGTGCGCAGCCTATGTGAGGGCAACTACAAAATGGTTACTGTACTAAAATGGAACCTAAAAGGGTACGATATGTGGCATCGTATGCACGGTGAATTCATCAGTGAAACATGAAGAAAACACTCATACATATCGCGTTGCTCATTTGCGGTTCGCTGATACCAAACTTGGCATGGTGGGACCATGCCACCTACACGGTTCTGATTTTTACAGTACCACAGACCCTCCTTTTGCCCTTACATAGGCAAGAACTATACTAATCTGAGTCCAAGTCTACATTCATAAAGTCATGGAGATGTTGCTGTAGCATCATCCTATTGCTTAGCTCGTCCTTCGATATAGGTTTCCTTACACATGATGTAACACAGAGGCTACACATTACAGGGGCACACTGTATACATAAACAGAACAGAAAAAAGGATGGCTAAAATCATTCCAATGACTATTAGGATCTCATCCCCAAGCTGATATCAGTCCCCAGAACCACCCCATCAGTGACCAATCTCCTTTATCTACGTGAATGGATTCGGAAATCTTATGCAGTTTGGAAATGGCCTGGTAGACTGTCGGAGCGTTATCTGGTATGAAAATACAACAGCTTGATTGGATGACCTTGCATACCCCACCACGGTCTGCAAGTATGACGTCTAGAACCATACGGTTCTGCAACGTCATCAGGCGATCCGCTTGAAGCTCAGATGTCAAGTTACCAAGGGCACCGGCCGTTACATTAACAGTGGATTCAACTACACGGGTCAGTTGTCTCAGGTTCCGACTATTGACCATTGGTCCCCAAAACGGCAGGAAACCCAGGAAAAAGTCTCCCGCTTCCTGACCTACAGTATCTTCCTTGCTAACAACGCCTCTCACAACTCTGGTCTTGTGATAATCAGAGGCGGCAGTAAATGTTGGCGGCAGCAAATTCGCAACATAACATGTGCCCGAGAAATCTGGGGGCAACCATGTATATGCTCGATCATTGCAGACAAAGTATGTACCCTTGGCAGCCAAAAACGCAGGGGAAAACTGTGATGGAAAAGTGTATGTCTCAGTACAGTTACTCTTCCCTAGCTGAGCTCTTGGATTCTGACCATTACCTTGTAGACAGAACCGACCTATGTGGGGTACGACCCAAATCGGGGATGAACTTTTGCGCTGTTTTTCACCCAAACTGATGCTATACCCAGTCGCGTTCCAGCCTACATAAGCTCGCACCTCATCCTTGGGAATAGATGTATATGCATCGATATCTCTACTCATATCTGCAACTCCCTTCATCAAGGCTTTATTATTCGAGTTAGGTCTAATGGAACGCGGTGGTCGCTGGGAGTAGGTTTCAAGCGCAAAAAGAAACATGGTCTGGAATGCCCATGATGAACCATTATAGCTGAATGGCAGTACTAGATATGGGATGCCCTTATTAATGGTGTGCAGCATCAAACCACACACCCAGCAGTTCGTTGTATTCATAACTAGTTGGTGCTGGTGCAGGAGTTGAATGAACGAATTGTTTACAAATTCAGCACGTCTAGCTTGTTCGTGTTCTGGCAGAGGGTGAAAAGAGTGTTGGGAGACAGTAGGAAGAGGTGTGGGCTGTACAGTGGGTGCAAATGACACTTGGAAAGACAATAATACACAACCTACAGAAAACATCATTATGCTAGAGAGCAAAAACAGACATAATACTATAAAACATTTGCTATTCATTATTTTACATATTCTGCTCTTGAAATTTATTTCCTCGGTGGGCCTCTTCATCCTGAAAAACTCCATCCTCTAATTGTGCTGCTCGCGGCGGATGAGTATCTTCTGCTAAGGAGTACACCTCTTAGTTCAGGGAACGCCCTAGACCAACCAGAACCGTCGACCTAGCGTCTTCGGCTTGTACTCCAAAGTCTTGGCACCGCGACCCTGCAGCTGAACCCGGATGGTGGTTCGAAAAACAAAAAGTCAAAAAGCTGCACTTGTGAAGATATCAAAGAAAAATAATGTTTATTTGTCCATAGTTCTTGGCCTCAAATTATACCTATTTCTGCCAGGCACTGTCTGGTCTTGAAACAAGAGTTCAGGCTCTGTGGTATCCAATCGAATTGATGGCGATATAGCTTCTTGCAGAATGTCGTCACTTTCTCGCTCTGTATTTGTCCCCTTTACAAGTGCATCGCTAAAAGGCACAAAACGAGGCACAGTCGCAGCCTCGGAGTCAGCGATCCCCTCCTGGACCCACCGATCATACGGTAGGGGTAAAGGGATCCTCTTACAGTGTATGCCATGAATCCAATTCTTTTTCCCTTTCACTCGAACTGCTGATCTTGTCGATAGCAGGACTAGGTGGGGGCCGATCCAACGGGGCTCATCATTCTTTGTACGTTGAAATTTTTTTAACTAGCACACACGTTCCAGGATTAATAGGGTGTCCTGGAGCTTCAGAGGCCTGGGGCAGAGTATCGTGAACCTGTTGGTGTAAGACACGCAATTTAGCCGTCAATTCATACAGGTAATCAAGCAGTACTGGATATTCGATTTCACTGAACTTTGTCGGCCTTGGCACTCCCCATACATTGGCCGGACGGCCAAACACTATCTCATATGGACTAAGTCCCACTCGCGAATGCACAGTCATTCTTGTTGATAGGAGTGCTAAGGGCAGAGCGTCAGGCCACTTAAGACCGGAGCTCGCCTGAATTTTGGCCAACTTAAGCTTCAAGGTGCCATTGTAGCACTCTACTAATCCAGCTGATTGGGGGTGATTTGCAGCGTGAAACTTTTGCTTAATGCCTAGTCCCTCACACACATTCTTCATCACTCGGCCTACAAATTCACTCCCGTTATCACTCCACACCATCCTTGGCATTCCGAACCTAGGGAAAAATTCTTTAACTAGGGCTTTAGCTGTGGATAAGGCAGTATTGTCTTTTAGGGGATATGCTTCTATCCATTTTGAAAAGGCACAAACAACAACCAGTACATATTTCAAATTGTTGCATCTTTCCATGTGGATGAAGTCTAGTTGCAGAACTTCAAAAGGATATGATGGAGGCGCAAAATGACCAGGTGGAGTTGGGGTTCCCCTACCAGGATTGTATTTCAGACATACCATGCAATTTCTGACTACATTCTCTGCACATTTAGGGATTCCAGCATTCTGCCATACTGGAGCCAACAACTTACAAATCCCTTTCACACTGATATGTGCCATTTCATGCGCCATCGTAACCACTGGAAGCACATATGCATCAGGTAACAACCATCGCCGGTGTTCTGACAAATCAATCCAACAACCGTTTTCATCTAATTTACCCTTACTCTCTTTCCACATACTTAATTCTTTCTCTGTGGCTTCAGCTTGAAGGGACTTTACACTCTCTTTCGTGTCTTCACACATTCCAACATCACCAACCCATCTTGCAGGACCTGCAACATACATCACGGTTGTCACATCTTTTGCTGTTTCTTTCGCAGTTTCGTCAGCAAATGCATTACCACGCCCAACATCATCGGTAACCTTCTTGTGTGCGCTGCATTTCACAATCGCAACTTGTAATGTCAAGGTCAGCGACTCAAGGAGATTATTCACCAACTGACCATTCTGAATCTTAGCTCCATGCGAAGTCAGGAACCCACGTCACGTTCTTTCCACAAACGCCCAAAACTATGGGCCACACCAAAAGCGTACTGACTGTCAGTATATATGTTCACTTTCATTTCTTTCGACAACACGCATGCTCTTGTGAGTGCAATTAATTCTGCTGCTTGAGCCGAATTATGTGGTATACGTGCAGTTTCAACAATCGTGTGCAGAGTCGTGACAGCATACGCAGCAGTCGTATCACCATTCGGAAGCTTGAAGCATGAACCATCCACCCATAAGGTACCATCACATTCAACCAGGGGAGTATCTTTAAGATCCACTCTCCCTTTTGTTTCTTCTTCTGTTCTGAACAGACAATCATGCTGTTCAACCTCATCTGTGTCTGCTGAAATTGGCAATAATGTGGCTGGATTCAACGTATTGCACCTCTTTATGTGTACATGACTTGCTAGCAGCGTCAACTCGTAACTTGACAATCGAGCATTAGTTAAATGCTGTGTCTTGGTCCTATTTAACAATGTGTCCACTGCATGAAGAACCATTACTATCAATGTGTTATTCATCACTAGTCCAGCAGACTGTCGAATAGACGCAGCTGCTGCCGCTGTAGCTCTTAAACAACTTGGCAATGCCCTCGCTACAGGGTCCAAAGTCGATGAAAAATACGCGCATGGGCGCGGTCTGTCTCCAAAAGGCTGTGTCAGTACTGACAATGCACAACCGTCCCTTTCATAAACATACAAGGTAAAAGGCTTACTATAGTCGGGGGTACCCAACACAGGAGCTGAACATAATGCCTCACGTAATTCCACAAAACTTTTCTGACACTCTTCAGACCATGGGACAGGATTTGGTATATCTTTATATGTTAATGCTAGCAATGGTTTTGCCAATAAAGAAAAACTCGGGATCCAGTGCCTACAATATGAAGTGATGCCCAGGAAAGCACGCACTTCTCTCTTTGTCTTTGGCACGCTTAATTGTGCAATGGCTTGGATTCTTTTTGGGGTCAGCTTCCTTCCCTCCTTCGAGAAGAGATGACCTAAATAGGTCACTTCTTGTCGACAATATTGCAGCTTAGAGAGAGACACTTTGTGATGGAAGGTAGACAAATGACGCAACAATGATGATGTAGCTCGTTTACAAATCTCCTCAGTATCTGCGGCGATTAGTAAATCGTCAACATACTGGATAAGGGTAGCACCTTTAGGGAAAACAAGGGCATCAAGCTGTGCTTTTAAAGCCTGACTGTATATTGATGGGCTTTCACAGTAGCCCTGTGGAGCACGTTTAAAACTGAAACTTCGACCTCCTAAACAAAAGCCAAAAATATCCCTGCTCTCCTCTGCAATCGGGATACTAAAGAAAGCATTCTTTAAATCAATTACTGAAAGCCAAGCAGCGGAAGCTGGGATCATAGTCAACAAGGCGGTTATATCAGGGACCACTGGAAACTGTGGCACAACTACCTTATTGACCTCTCTAAGATCGATCACAAATCTGTAAACAGGTGGCTGCGAAGGGTCAGTACGTTTCAAAACAGGCAGAACCGGACTATTGCAAACGTTGCCTCTTGTCTCTTCAATGACATCCTTCTCAATTAAATCATAGATAATTGCTAACAACGCTTTTTCACCTTCCTTAGAGATCTTGTACTGGGGAATGCGGGGCAATTTAACATTGGCTTTTAAAGTGACAACATACAGCGGTATTTCCAAAAGGCCCACATCATTAGGGCCAGTGGCCCACAGGGCATCAGGAAGAGACGACAATTCAGCTGGTAGTTCAGTCTTTGACAAATACATGGGAGAAATCACTTCCTTACCCAGCGTAAGTTGTACTCCTGAGGGAGAACAATATAATGTTGCATGTAATCTCTTCAACAGGTCCAATCCTAACAAGTTTTCATTACATCCTGTCGTCAGGATGAGGGGTGCTTTCAGCTCACAAGGTCCAACAGAAAGGGCCATAGGACTTGAAATCGGGTTCCTAACCGGGGCGCCAGAAAAACCTACAGAAACATTCATTTCGCCAGACAAAGGCGCGCCAGGGAGTTTGGAGCGCATAATAGAACTCTTTGCAGCACCAGTGTCCAGCAGAAAGGGCTCTGTTATACCCGCTGTAGTCACCTTAACATACGGTCCGCTCTGGTCCACTGGCACTGAAACAACTCCCTCTCTCTGTCTACGGCTGTCCTAGTAATCATTACCTTCCGTATTATCATCTTCCACATAATAGTCATTATTATAGTACTGCGCTGTCTTGCCAGTCGCATTGGCTTGCTGATCAAAACTATTCATCGTATTTTGAGGCGGAAGAGGACGCGCGTTCTGGGGAACATTTCCACGCCCTCTACCTCTTGGGGCTTGCTGGCTACCTCTACCTCTTGCGCCATAAGCATTATTTGTGCGTTGTAAAAATCTAAGACAATTATTTTTAAAGTGACCCTCCTCCTTGCAATATGAACATTGATTGGGACCGATAGGGACACGTGGTTGATAATACCCATACATTTGCTGATTATTCTGGAACTGTTGGGGTTGCTGATAGATACCCTGGGTTTGCCTATAGTTATTCTGACCTTCACGTGGCGGATAAGCCTGCTGTAAAAGAACCTTCGTTTTCAACTGTTTCATTTTCTTATCTGTTCTATCCTTCTCACCTTTCTCCCTATTTTCATAATACTGTGCAGTAGCCAGTATTTGTGCTGAAGAGGAAACGGCCCAAGAACTCTCCGAATCTTTTAATTTCTTACACAACTCTGGAAGCAAATTATGCACAAATTTATCGACAAATAACCGTTGGCCACCTTCTGTACTCGTGTCCTGACCACTGTGGTCGATAAATGTTTCTTCAAACCTAGTGAAGAAATCGGACACTGTTTCATCTTTCTTCTGTTTGCACGCGGATAATTTATCCCAATTTACACGTATTGCGGGCATTAAAGTTTTCATATAATTAATTATTCTACCAGGGAGTTCTGCTACCACGGGCTCAGGCTTGGCACCACCGACCTGTCTATTGTCCGCATTAAGGATATTAGCCCATGTGTCACCTAATTCTGCAGCATGATCTGCATTACGAATCAATCCCCACAAAGGCTGTGGAACAACATTTCCGAACAACATATCTATGTCTGCCAAGTTTATGACACACGATTCTGCAGTCTGCGATAACTCCTTATAATATCCTGCAGGGTTCTTACGGGGGTCAGGCAATGTCTGTTTAAGGGCTAATACTTCAGATCGTTTCCAGGGAACATGTACCCAAACACGCTGAAAATGTGGCAGAACAGGTGGAACAGCATTCGCATCACCAGGTCTCCAAACTGGAGGAACCTCACGCATCGGATATTGTCGCGCTTTTACCTGCTTCCCTTCAGGGAATTCCTGTCCAAACAACGATTGCTGACAATCCCCATTCCTGAAAGACAGCAGTGTCGCAACTGCTTTCTCAACATCAGAACCCACAATCGTACCTTTTCCAAATTCAAATCGCACTTGACACAATTCCTGCGGACTGGAGTCTACATCATTATCTTCCAATTCCTCACATAGAGTTTCACACATTTTCTCAAAAACGTACCGCTGTTGTGGCGCTTCCCACTGATGAAAAACATTATCAACAGATTCTACATCATACCTAGAAGGATAAACAATCCATCTACGAGCCATGCGGTCTAGTTCTTCTTTCTCTCTAGAACCAGGTATTTGACTACGTAACTGCTTACGCTGTGGACCAGGGGTCGTAGTAGACGACCCAAAGAGGGGTGATATACGACTAGTGACTGCACTAGCTATTCGCTGTCGTGCAGAAGGAGAAGTCGAGGTAAGAACCGGGGGAAAAACAGAGGGAAGGAAAACGGGTGCAGATACAGATACAGGGGTAGCAGCAGGTAGGGCACCAAGAGAGGCAGCTGATGCGCTAGGGAAAGTCGCAAGGGGCGCAGAAGTGGTAGGTTGCAAAATCGGCGGCCCTTGGGAAGGCTGTGCTACCAGGACAGGAGCCGGCTGAGGAGGAGGTGGCGGCTGCGGGAATGCTTGCTGCGCTTTAGCTGGAGGCTGCACATTTACGGGCTGTGGAGGCGCTGTAGCATTTTGCGCATAAGGGGGTGGCGAACTTAGCAAATGGGACATTAGGGAATCTTTCTCTTTCTCTTTTGACTCATCTTGTTGAAGGTGTGGCAAAACTGGGTAACATTTATCAATGACTAGTTTGCGTTGCCTATGCAACTGCTCATCCATTCGGTCCTCTTCATTATCCTTAAACTGCAAAGCTGCTTGCATGATCGACATACCTCTCTCTCTTTTATTTTTCTTTGCTAATTTAATTTCTTTTTGTTTGGCTTCCTTTCGCCATAGGCGGAAGGAATCAAACAGCGCCGGCCGGGCTTTCTTCTTAAACAATTTAACTTCTAGGTTATCTAGGATCTCTGTGTCGAAACTACCATTTTGGGGCCATTTTAAAACACCATCCTTTCTGGTGTATCGGACCCATACTTCATTATACGTAATGGGGCCCACGCCATGTTTCACATAAAGCTCATAAGTTGGAGTTCCAATTGGAGGAACCGGACACGAATCCTCCAATCGGGAGTCCCTTTTACAACCAAAACAAAACAAATTTCCAAATATACTAGAACCAGGCATCTTTGCTCACTAATCTAGTTTCAAACTTCAAAGGATTATCGAATACGATAGTCTCGTGAATACACGAGTCCTCTGGCTTTGGCACTTGCAAGACCCAAATCAAAGCGATCCCGAAGGATACCAAAATCCCGAAGGATACCAAACAAACTGGGAGACGCTCCACTTATACTTAACTGAGGTATCGATGACTTCACCAGAAGACTCTCTCAATTGTTTCGCTCTACCAAATCGTCAAGGGTCCAAAACAGGGCGATTAATCAGGGCAGCAGTCCTTAGTAGCCGTCGGGACGCGGAGAACCTCGCAGAAAAGACTTTCGGACCACGTCGACATGCAGGGGTCGATGAAGTGGCGGCCTTCCTCCAGAATTTCCACACGAAGCTCCTCACGAACCTCTGGCTTGGACCGGTACCACTGAAATCGCCCCGAGTTGGGTGCCAACTGAAGTACCGGGTTTTTAGAACCCAGCGGTGCAGGGGAACACACCCTAAGACTTCGGATTCTTCCTGTTTCAGACCCACAGAAACACAGAGTCTTCTAGGTGAAATCAAAGAACGTCTTTATTGGCTGCAGACCAATCACAGATATCCGAGAAGTACAACACGATGTATGTTCTCAGGAGACTGCTCTCTAACCAAAAACCAGTCTTTACTTATATACACAAAATTATGCTTTGGGGCATCACCGCCCCTGTTTTACAAGTGGTCATTCACATATTTTAGTTTCAAAGGAAACCCCAAAAGCCTACTACATACACTAGGGACAGATCGTGGGCCAGACTCTCGGCGGAGGACTAGTCGAAAGCCCTGGACTCCACGACCCCCACTCTCACGGATGATCCTTCCACCGCTGATATTCAGTTTAGAGATTGGATCTCTTCTTCCCTCGATAGTATTATTCCCATAAAATAACGTGAGAACAAAAATAGGATAAGGGGCCATGCCCCATGGTACAATACTGAACTCAGAGCTCTCCGCAAAGAGTGTAAAAAGGCTGAGAGACTGTGGAGAAAAGACTGGCTCCATAGTAATAAGGACATGTACCACAGCTCGGTAAGACGCTACAAATCTGCCCTAAAGCTAGCTAAAGCCGTATTCTATGACAATAGAATAAAAAATGCCACTAATTCGTCAAAAGAATCATACCTTATAGTTAAAGAACTACTCAATATCCCAATGGCACCCTCTTCTCACTCCCCCCCTCCGGATAGAAGTAAGGACCTGGCCACCTATTTCGACTCCAAAATCTCACGGATACTGGACTCCCTTCCAACTACCAGCCCACATAATCACACGGATATAGAGGCATGCACTAACAGCCCACTGCTGTCCACTTTTAGAGCAGTTTCCCTTACCGATGTAATTTCCACTTTGGCCAAAATGAAAAGCGGATCCCCCCTTGACCCGGCCCCGGTTAGAGTCTTAAAAACCGTGTCTCCCAGCCTAGCCCCCACCATCAGGGATCTCATCAATACCTCTCTCGTCCAAGGCACGGTGCCTCCCAACTGGAAGAATGCTGTTGTCAAGGCTCTGCTGAAAAAGCCCCAACTGAACCCGGACGACTTGGCCAACTACAGACCCATCTCGCTTCTTCCATGTATCAGCAAGATGGCTGAGAAATTAGTGAATGCGCAATTATCCCAATTCCTTGAGGCGAACAAACTTCTACGTCCATCCCAAACAGGATTCCGTCCCGGCCATGGCACGGACACTGCCCTCCTCTCCGTCATCGAGGAGGCAAGGTGTATCCTGGATTCAGGAGGATCAGTGGCAGTGATCCTCCTGGATCTCAGTGCCGCCTTCGATACGGTGAACCACCGTGTCCTTCTACATCGCCTGGCCAGGGCAGGAATTGTGGGAACTGCACGCGCATGGTTCGACTCCTTCTTATCCGGCCGTTCATTTCAGGTGTGGGACGGCAACTCACGTTCGGACCCACTACCACTCACGAGTGGTGTTCCCCAGGGGTCATCGCTTAGTCCCACCCTGTTTAATGTTTACATGGCCCCCCTTGAAGATGTTGTGACCCCGTACGGGATAAAAATAGTAAATTATGCAGACGACACTCAACTTGTTGTCTCTCTTTCCCACCTGGATAACCACTCAGACAGCCTATTGAACTGTCTCCAGGATATTCACACCTGGATGTGCGAATCCTCCCTGAAGCTGAATGGTGCAAAAACCGAAATAATGCTCTTGGGCAATAAATGGACTTCGATCCCATCATCAGTCTGGCCGGACGCTTTTGGTGACATCCCTACACCAAAAAAAGAAATTAAAACACTAGGAGTATGGCTGGAACCTGACCTCACTATGAAGACTCAGGCAGCCAAGACAGCTGGAACATGCTTTGGCCTCCTGCGATCTATTCGCAAGATCCTCCCACTCCTCCCCCCCCTATCCAGGAAACTACTGGTTCAGGGGCTCATGTTAGCCCGGCTCGACTATAGCAACGCCGTCTACCTCGGCGCACCTGAATTCACCTTGGCAAAACTCCAACGCATCCAAAATGCGGCGGCGAGGCTCATTATGAACCTTCCACCCAGAGCCTCAGCCAGGCCTGCTCTTATGGCTCTGCACTGGCTTCCTGTTCGCCAGAGAGTGGAGTTTAAGGCCATGTGCACCACCCATAAACTCGTCAACGGTGTTGGCCCAGCCGCCCTGAAAGACATGGTCATCCCCTACAAAGCCCCCAGACCCCTTCGCTCTGACGGCGAACATCGGGCCACGGTCCCTAAGTTCAGGAAGGCTCGCACCGGTGGTCGACGCTTCTCGGTCAAAGCTTCCGCAGGATGGAACTCACTTCCACGCAGTTTGCGTATGGAACCCTGTCACGCCCTCTTTCGAAAAAAACTAAAAACCTTCCTTTTCCCCAAATAGTTTTTCCCCTCTCCCCCTCTCTCGGTCTCCACAGATTTACAGCGCGGGGATGCCTTCGGGTCACCAGGCGCTTTACAAATCGCAAAATAAATAAATAATAAATAAAGGAACAGCAGAGCCATAATGACAATCCCACATTTCAGTTCATTAAGCATGCAGTCATTGTACCCAGCGAGGCTCAGAACCCTCATCAGATAACAGCAGACCCCAATAAAACGGGCACCTCCTGCTCGTAAAACAAGCCATAAAGTAGGAAACAGAGTCAGGTGTGAAAACAGCTTAGTCAGGGATCGTGTGCGAACAGGGGCTTTATGATGGGTCGAGCCCTGATGCTAATCACATTAGGCCACGAGAAAGGAACCCTCCGGACAGGATTGACCTCGGGCAGCGGAGTCGGCTTGCACAGGTCAGAGAGAAGTCACAGAAGGTGTACGTGTCCTTTGGGCCTAGGCATGGCCTTAGTGCGCAGCCTATGTGAGGGCAACCACAAAATGGCTACTGTACTAAAATGGAACCTAAAAGGGTACGATATGTGGCATCGTATGTACGGTGAATTGATCAGTGAAACATGACGAAAACACTCATACATATCGCGTTGCTCATTTGCGGTTCGCTGATACCAAACTTGGCATGGTGGGACCATGCCACCTACACGGTTCTGATTTTTACAGTACCACAATCCAATCGAGGGCTGTTCCTTGTATGCCTATGTTGTGTAGTCTGGCGACTAGTGTGCAGTGGGGGTGTGAGATGGATTAAGCCACGCCCTATTTACAACACTAAGTTAGCATAACCGAGATCATGGTTAGCAAGCAAGCTTGTCGTTTCTGCTGCGCTGCACACGACACTGTTGTTATGTGTTATTCATTTTAGAAATGCTGACTCGACTTTGCCTTACAGGATAACAAACTGTTGTTTCACATTCTTAACCGTGAAATTTGCCCTTGGTCTGTACATCATGCAAAGAACGCGTCTGGGTCACTAGAAGGTACAGAGTGTTGTGTGTAGATTGATCGTACCACTTGTTAGACATATCATGCATACAGCTGCCAATATCTGAAGGACAAGCGTCTTTAATTTTGCAGAACAGTTTGGTTTTACATTCATTCGAACAGAAGAGCTGATGCATGCTGTGAGAGCTGATCCTTTGATGTGATTCTACTAAGCTGATCTATACGGTATGGGGTCCCCCCTGTTAGCCTAAGAGACCTTCTAATAGTCTAATAATAATAATGTATTAGATTATAGTGAAAGGAGTGTGGCCGTATACCACTGTCATTAATAGTATGATTGCTCCTTTCATTTTATATGGTATTGTAATAATGCTTATAGTTCTGATCTGTACTGTTAGTCTGCTAGTGTTAGCCAAAGTACTGCATCTTAGGACGCGAGGTTTATAAAATAAACTCTTTAAACTTTACCGTGTCTGTATTATTATGTTGTGGACTAACAAATAAGTACGAACAGGTATTTCGGATTCCCACCACTCCTGAGAAATATCTAAGTCGCTTGTTCTGGTTTGTCTATACATTAGGACCGCCTAGCTAGATCTAGGCTAACGAATGGGATACTAAGCTAGTCGGATAAGGGGTTCTGGGTTCTGAGGGGAGTTTTCTGGTACACCACAATTCTCTGAGGTCCTGGTCTCCTGCGTATAGTTCTGTGCAAAAGCAGAATCCCTGCAACATGGCGCACCTAACGTTTGGTCTTAAGTTCTGAGACGCTTTAGTAGTACTAGTTTTAGTCCACAACTACCCTCACTCTCGTTTCCGGAAAACTTGAGTGACGGTTTAACCTACCTAGGTTTAGACTAAAGGTTCTATCAAGCTTGAAAATTAAAAAGGTTATAATTTTTTAGCCCAAGTGCTACTGTGAATATCGTTGTTACTCTTTAAGGAGTCCTTATGGCGGTTAATATTCCCGCTCATAGTAGGGTTCCTCTGCGCGCTCATTTGAGGGCGTATGGGGTACCTGATGACGGGATGTCCGTAGTCTTTGTGGTCATTGCTGATACCACCTACCCGTATGAGTTGTTTTACTCATGGGTGACCTTTGCGGAGGTGGATACAGACGATAATTTGTTCCACGAATATACAGCCTCGGCTGTACCTGCGGCTTATGCCCCGTATCGGACTCTGGAAATTCCTATTTCTGCCTGGCAGCATACAATTTGGTTTAATGGCGCCCTCCCCCATGAGGTCGTATCGGCGAGAATGGGCCCGTTGTCAATTGCAGGGGCTACATGGCCGGTACTGGCCGGATATACTCCACACCCACGCTACCTGATGGTGGGAGTGGGTGATTTACGAACGCTACACACAGCCCTGATTACGGTCCATAGGGCTTTAGTGCAGTATGTGTCACGCACAGTTCAGGTGGGAGCACCTGCGGTTGCTGGACACGGGGCGGACCACCATCACGCGGTGGTGATAAGCCCTGTTATGGTTAACGCGGTTGTCGGCAAGCGCCCCCTCAGTAAGGATGAATTTCCTTACTGGCTTGCGGAAAAATTTGATCAATTAGAAGCCGTGTTTCCAAACACTACACCTGTGGATAAACACAGGATACTCACCATTACTTTGCCAAAAGACCTAGTCCCTGAACTTGTTGATTGTGACAATTGGGGCAAGGTCTTTGCTGCGACATGTTCAAAGTGCTACGGCACTCCGTCTATGGCTGTACTACCCTCCGTCATCAAGAAAGTTCAAGAAAGTCATGGTGCGGAGGCAGCTATTGAGTTGGGATTACGGCTTGTCGACAGTTTCGATGTGATTTGTTCCATGGTAATGGGCAACCTCAAAGGAGATGCCATGCAGTTCCAAGTTGGTGATATGCTGGAGCTTGTGGCAGATGCCGATAAGCCTAGGGAGTTCGCAAAAATTATTGCGAAAGCCTATAGGATGGTTGGACGTAGTGCCTTAGGTGTGAAACCCACCATCAAAATTCCCGATGTAGTGCAACAAACTAAGGTGAGTTCGTCTACAAAAGACGAAAAGCCCAACTTTCCTAAACAAAGTTGGCGAGCCAAAAAACAAGAGAAGCAGCAACAGAAACAGGTTTCTCGTCCTGCCTCACCAGTTCAGTCGTATAGTGAACGCACTTATGATTTGCGCGATCGTACTCGTATTAAGTCACCTGATAGGTTTCAGGTTTCTGAACAACGCTCTCCTCGTTCTTCACAGGAAACATCGACTTCGCACTCTGGTGGTGGAGAGCGTGGAAGAGGACGGGGCACTCAAGGTCGAGACCAGCCCCGCCAGACTGACGGTAAAGGCAAGCAGGAAGACGCTGCCAGACCACGTCCACCGTTTCAGAAAAAGAAAGTTGCTGCTATCTCAGCGAGATATGCCTCAGATGGTCAGGACACAGCTTCAGAACCTGACATGGGCACTAACGCTGCTAGACAGCGCGGCGGAAGTTACAGTAGTGCGGGAAGCATTGTGTCCATTTCTGGAGGCGACAGCAACTGACATTTATGTGACAGTTGAAACTGCTGATACTCGCGTAGCCCCCCCGGAAAGATTATTTGAAATAGTCCTTAATATTGAGGGTGACTTACAACGCAAAATTAAAGTGTTTTTTTGGGATAATCTTACCACCACATATGATATTCTTTTGGCAGAGAAAGATTGGCCTCCGGCTTTCATTCTGGACGCCCCTAGGGGAGAGGAAGTTGTACTTCCTTCCTTTGGGCACGCAGTGCCCACGGAGGAGTCTACTAGGTTGGCCGGGGAGTGGGCGCAGGTGCTTGCGCCTGCGTTATATCGTAATCAGGTTGGCTGGGATAAATGTTCTCCCAATCACGAGATTCCATTGCGATCCGATCCCCAGCCTCAACCCCAATATCCCATGCGTCGCGAGGCTAGACCTCACGTCGCGTCCATCCTTGAACAATTGGAATATCAAGGAGTGATTGAGACATGTGTGTCACCCATGAATAATCCTTTATTCACTGTAACGAAGCCTGACGGGTCGTACCGCCTAGTTTTGGATTACCGGCATTTAAACTCACATTGCCGGACGTGTGCGGTGCAAAATACTCATAGTTCGGCTCTCGTAGATAGTCTTGTGAGAAAACGTTTCAAAACTACGCTCGACTTATCCAATGGCTTTTATTGGCATAATCTGGCCCCTCTTAGTTATGAGTGGACAGCATTCACCTTGGGTGGCAAACAAAACTTGTTCAAGAGGCTCCTGATGGGCTATAAAAACAGCCCTGGAGTTTTTGCCGCTCGCGTGGTCTCTCTCTTGGAGATGGTAGACCCGGAAGCATACTCGTATGTCGATGACATCTATCTGACAGACGACGAGTTGCTTCCACACCTTGCTCGTGTGGATAACATAGTGACTATGTTTGCAGACTTCGGTTACAAGTTTAACTTTAAGAAGTCGCACATTGCTGAATTTACAGTGTTGTTCTTGGGGTACGAACTCAATAATGAAGGTCGAGGCTTGGCACCGCAGTTCCTTGAGAAATGCGCAAACCTTCGTATCCCTACGACACTGAAAAAACTACAATCCTTGCTGGGTTTTCTGAATTTCGGTCGATCCTACATTCCTGATTATGCCAGATCTTGCTGGCTGCCAGAGCACTCGTTGGCATTGTATACTTTGCAAACTGATCTTCTTACAGCTAAATATCTAAAAACTCGTGACAACCACACCAACCTGGTCATTAGAATTGTTCCAGGCGCGGAAAGTTTCACGTACTTAACGTTCAATGAGGGTGACACAGTCCCCATTGCTTACAAATCTCATCTGTACACTTCGGCTGAGCTGCGATTTTCCACTGTTGAAAAAGTCTTAACAGCAGTTCAGATGGCGATCCTGAAAGAACGAGCGCTATCACAGGGAAAACGCATGCTGGTGGTAACACCGTTTCCTGCTCTCGAAGCAGTCACTAAAGCTAGTGTACCAAATTCCAAGGCTTTGCATCCAAGGTGGATACAATGGGCGACCTCCTTAGCTTCGCCTGACGTCGAATACATCTTTGACGCGGCGTTGCAGAGTTTGGCGTATGAATTCGTTCATCCTGCTCCACAGTCATTGCGCCCCATCGAGGAATACCATTGTGTCATATACACTGACGGATCGGCGCAACCCGCAACTGGATCAAAGCACGCTTATTCAGCGGCTTGTGCAATTGTAGTCAGTACTTTCGTGAATGGAGAGTTCAAATCTGATGCAGTGCATACGCAGTCATTGTGTGATTGTACCGCGCAACTGGCGGAGCTTCGTGCTCTGGTGCTTGCACTTGAGTTTGCTGATCACAGAGTCACTACTCTTATAGTGAGTGACTCTTACTATTGTGTTCAATCTTACAACGACAATTTACTTTTTTGGATTATGAATGGTTTTCGTGATTCCAAAGTTAGCGCAGTGAAGCATAAAACGCTTTGGGCTCGAGTGTCGGAACTCAAAGGGAGTCTGCCACTTGTGGATGTAATTCACACTCTTGGTCACCAACGAGTTGGTGTCCATGCTGTCGGTAACAGTTTGGCTGACGAGGCAGCTAAAACAGCAGTGGCGACATATTTAGTAGCAGCAGTTACAAGATCAAAATCTAAGATAGATGCAGACATCTTAGCAGCTATTGCTGCATCAGAGACAGGGACAAACTTCCCTAGAGGTTTCCCTTCTCGATACCATTATCACTTAAGTCCTGATAACGTCCCATTAGTGAGGATTAACGGCGTTGGTGATAGATTGATTCCCAACGCGGACTGCAGACCAAATTTGATAACAGCTGCCCACGAAGGTGTTGCGTCTGCGCATGCTGGAGTGTCAGCAACTGTGTCTCTTTTGCAGCAACGTTACTGCTGGTACGGTTTGTATAAACAAGCGCGGGCTTATGTACTTAATTGTGACATTTGCCAGCAGATCAAACCTTCTTCTGTTGCGCGTCCACCTCCAACGCAGCTGCATATATCTAATCAACCACTAGCGTGTGTTTATTTAGATCACTGCGGTCCTTTTACCTCTGATACTGCGTACAAGTACATCTTGGTTGCAGTGGATTCGTGCACACGTTTTCTGTGGGTGTGGCCACAAAGGAGTGCTGATGCCAGGACTGTCATCAAAGCATTGCGTGTCTTTATAGGGAGTTTTGCGTGTGGTACCCTTCACTCTGATCAGGGCCCGGCGTTCGCCTCTAAGGCTTACAAAGAGGCAATGAGAAGTTTGGGGGTCCAAGTCAAATTTTCATCTCCATACCGGCCTGAGGGCAATAGTGTTGTGGAACGGATGAACCGTGACCTAAAGCAATCGTTGACAGCCAAGGTGTTAGGTACAGGCCGGAACTGGCTTGCCCACTTGTATGACGTCCAACGTGCACTTAATAATCTCCCTAGAAGGTCTCTGGGTGGGCGGACCCCGTACATGATTCTCTTTGGAGTGAGAATGTTTGTTCCGGACCTTGATGGTCTAGACATGGCGGCAGCTGCCGCGCCTTTTGACCTCGATGACCACTGTGCTGTATTACAGAATCTACAACAAGCAAGAGACACTCTAGCGAAGGAACACGTGCCCTCTACATCTGAAGAAGCGCTCCTGATTCCGGTGGTTGGCTGGCTGCCTCGAGTTGGTGATCTGGTCCGTGAGAAGGTGAAGAACAAGAAGGAGTTTGACCCCTCTTATCGTGCACCAGTCCCGGTGCTTGGAGTATTGGGTACACGTACAGTTGTTTTACCACCACTTCCTGGTCGCAAGGAAAACAGGTACATTTCAATTGAAAATGTCAAGCTACACAGGGTGGCCGATTCTCCATAGTATGACACCTTCAGTTTCCTGCCCTTCAATGCTGAGAAACTCTGTTGTGTTGCCACCCTCTATCATCGTGCCTGAAGTTTCCATTGAGATGCATACAGTTGCAGACTTGCCTGTGCCTCCTTCTGCTGGTGGTTTGCCTGGTGATCCGGAGTATGCTTATCCTACAGAAGTCGCTTTGCCCCTATTAAATACAACAACACTTACCCAGTCACATTCTTCCTTTGAAACTGAATCATTGACTTCCACTGTCCCTTCCAAAATCTCTATATTTTTTGCCTGGTTCAAGAGACATTTTTTGGTTGCACCTTGGACTTACATCTGGTTGGTGCTGATTTGTATTTTTTTATTCATGACAATTGACTTTGTGGTAGTGTTTTTTAGACTTATCAATGGACACTACCTGAATGAGCGTTCTACAATTCAATTAATTGATGGAACTTTGGCCCCCCATTCCTCATCACACATCATGAAAAGAGACCAGACGTTTGTGAACATCACCGCCTGGCCTGTACGTGATGGGATTGCTTGGGATGCAGTGAACTTTCAAATTCATGGTCCCACCGAAGTTATTAATGTGCCAACTGTTTTTCGTGTTTCTATGGGTGATGTAGTTAAACAAAACATCCGCTCAGATGATTGGGATGTACAAGCAATAGAAGCACTGTTTTCTGATTTAAAATATTATGCTGCATTTGATGCTGAAGATCTGTATTTAAATACTGCAAACTATGATGAGCAGTTTTGTTTTCAACATTATGGCACACATTTCCTACACAGAGCAAATACTTTTAGAAATTTTGTTAATTTCACTCAATGGGAACATTGTCCTGTCCCTATGCCCGGCAGCTCTGCCACTTTATTGAAAAAATTCACATACTTTTCGGATTTTTAGTGTGTCAAACCCTGAGTCTTTTTATTTTAAGGTAGCGGTAGAACCCACTTCTAAGGTCAGACTGACACACACAAAATTATTATATTCCAAATCCTTTATGGATGAATTGGCTATTGGAGGTTATGACGTATGGAAAGCTACTGTCGATCTTAAATCGGTTTGGGGAACTAAACCGTGGCAAGTACAAGGAACAGAAGCTTTGCATCGTGCCTGTCTTATCCCAAACCATATCTTATTTTTAAATTCATCTATTTTTCAGACCACCTGTTTTGGATTGGCTATATCTAAAAAATTTAATTCCCCCTCGATCCCTGATCTGGGTGCTTATCCTGGTTGGGAAAATCACTCAGATCTGTCTCTTACTATGTTACAGTCGCTTGTTTCCAATGGCACCTTCAATATTTCGACATTGAATCCTGAGGGTTGGTTGGTATGGCAAACAAGCTCAGACTCCTGTCAACGTCGGTTTCTGGATTTGGCTCCAGGATATACACAACTTAGGGTTGACCCTCGTTTTACATCTTCACACACAGTGACTACCTACTCTGTAGGTAAATTATGTCAGTCATGGCTGCAACATTCCACGTTAACTTCAGTTAAGCTTCATTTATCACGCTTAAATGACAAAATAGATTTAAATGATTTTATTAAGGGTGGGCTTATGCTATTTACAATGAAATCTGGAAATTGTCGCAAATTGAAGCTGCTTCTAGATTACGTGCTATTGACCAGGCCAATATGGAAAAAGTATTGGCTGTGATAGATAATAGTATTAATACGTTGTCTTCTAGAATTTATACATTAGATAATATTGTTTCTTCTGTCATAGACATTGTGCAAGAACAATGTATCTGTGTTGTATCATGGTCAAAATCAGTTGCGTTCAATTATGCAGTTTGCATGGACATTGCAAACGTTAAAGGCAGGGAAAGTCCCTTGGGATTACATGAATATTTCATCATTGTTCCTTCCGTTTAATTTGACTGAAAAACAGCAGTTCTGTCAAGAATTCCTGTCATACAAGGGAAACACGCCCTTATGTAAACAGGAGAGCTGTTACATAACTCAAGGGAAACACGCCCTTATGTAAACAGGAGAGCTGTTACATAACTCAAGGGAAACACGCCCTTATGTAAACAGGAGAGCTGTTACATAACTCAAGGGAAACACGCCCTTATGTAAACAGGAGAGCGGTTACATAACTCAAGGGAAACACGCCCTTATGTAAACAGGAGAGCTGTTACATAACTCAAGGAAAACACGCCCTATAAAGGGAGGAACCGGGAGGTACAAGGCTGTCGGATATTGTGTTTACACCGACGTACCTGCTTCGTGAAGAGCAGTGTTCCGGAGTGGTGCTCCAGTAAGGCAAGAACGGAGGTAGGTCGAGTCGTTACTCCCTGGGCCGTGTCTTGCCCCATCGTCACCTGTGAAGGACCCGGAAGCTCTACCGGTCAACCATTGAGCTTCGCTTTTTGACTCGGCTGAGTCCAAGCGCAGTGGCGCTTTTGCTGGTTGGAGTCGTAACTCCCAGCCCGACCAGAGACACAGGGACTGCCAGCTGTAACGCACACCAGGAGGTGTTTGCCGCGTTACAGACTCGGAAGTCCACAGGATCGATCGAGCGGCTGCTCTCGGTTCAGTCTTCTTGCTTGTGATTGGGGTATCGGTGACGCATCACCAGGAGGTGACTCCGCGTCCCGGTGCAGTCTGAGGAAGAGGTTGAGCGGCTGCTCCCTTCAGGTAGAGACCCCGGCTGGGTGTTTCCCTGACTCCTCGATTCTCCCCAACACTCTTCGTGCCCCTCACAGCCTACCGATTGGCATTGTCGGCCATTTCATTTCTGCCCTCTGTTGGCATACGCCGGGATCGGCGTATATGCAGAGGACGGTTAGGACCATCCGTGCTGTGGGCTGGTAACGTACTTAGCCTGGAGGATTCCAGTGACTATAACTTTTGTTTGTTCTTTGTATTTTATTTGCCTTCATTAAAAGAACTAACCCTTCACAAGTGGTTGCGTCCTCATTGTCGTGTCTGTTAAACGATCCTGAGACGTTCAGGGCGTTACAAGTTCATGTCCATGAAAGATGCAACTTATGCATTGCTGCACATTGAAAAATTAAGAACCTTTACCTTTTTCTGTAGCTGAGTTAAATTCAGCCGTGTGGTTAGTTCACGGATTATTAACTTTACCGTTCAGTTTGTTCAAGTTTAGTTCATGCATGAAACACTATGCTATCGGCAGATATGAACAACTTGGTGATGCGTTTCTGCATGAAGTTTGGTCACTTCCGTTCACTTACAGATGCGTGAGGGATGGCAAGGAAGTTTACTTAAAAGGTGAAGAATGCAATTCCGCTCCTGATCACTCTGTGGTTTGTAGACATATACAATTACATGGCGCTTGCAATGTACACGCTCCTAATTTAGCTTGTGTCCTAAAGGGGATTCCAATGCCAGTTATAACGTCTTCTTTTAAGCTGCTTGCCAACGGTATTTATTTGCTTTTAAATAGTGAAGCTTGCTGTGGGATGCTAGTGGGTATTCCTTACATAGTGACTGTTTCACAAAAAGTAGTTTGCTGTAATAACGTCCTTTTCCCGCCCCCGCAAGGCCGACTCGACATATCCATCTGGCCAGCGATTCCAACCTTGAACGCAGAGTTCAATAGGATGAGCAGAATAAGGGCTCTTTTGTCTGAAAAAGAGGTTGCTTTGACTTCGTCCCGTGAAACATTTCTTCTTAATGTTGCGAACACACGCACTGAGGTACAAGCTCTTTTAAATACCGACCTCCCCCTCCATTTTGGAACCTTGATTCAAACTATCTTTAATGCTTCGTCTACGACTGGCCTTGTTCATTTTTTTAAAATTGTGGGCTCGGGCCTCGAGACATCTTTCCAGACTGTTTTTGGTGTGATCCCCGCATTTTTACATTCTATTTTTTCAAGTGTCTTCGGAGGGTTCCCCTTGCTCCTCGCTTTGGTGGCTGGGATCCTATTGTTGATTTGCGCACTTCGATATGGCTGCACACCGGGAGTTGCAAGACAGAATGCTGCGCTTGCTCCATCTTCGTAGCCGGATGCTTGATTTCTACGGCACCTTACCGCTGGCGGTATTAAGCGTCAAGTATGGATTGTCTTTCCGGTTTCCCTTTTTTACGTGTGTGCAACCTGTTTTTCATTGCCTAGATTGTCCCTTCCAATGGGCTCTGGACTTGTGCCTGTCAAACTTGGCGTCACCTGACCCGGATTTTGATGAACTAATGTGTCCCTTAGTGGCTCATGAATTCGACTGTTCTGGTGTCGGGTTTATGGCTTTGGGTGCTGCACACGGAGTCCTTGGAAACTGGGATATCGGAGAGGCAGCTATTGATTTCCTTGAAAGGAGTTATATTGAGGAGACTGACAGTTGTCCTATCATGGTGCTGGATGCTCCGATAATTGATGAACATGTGTGCTCCTTTCCCTTGCTCAATTGGATGGCAGATACTTTTGCGGAACGCTCCAATGATTTCCTCTTGGAAGCAGTTGCAACTTATGGTGCATATACCTTCATGGATTGACTGAATGACATTGTCAATGCAGCTTGCATCCAGAATTGTTAATTTTCTACGAAAGTTTTGCCTATTTTTTAACACATAATTTTTCATTTTTTAAATGAACATTTTTTTATTCTCGGACTTTACACTTACCTTATATGCCCTTGGTTCCGTTCTAAATCACTTGAACTCTGTGTTCTTGATAAGTGTATCCCTATTGGTTAGTGCTCCGATCATGGGGGGGTGTGAGATGGATTAAGCCACGCCCTATTTACAACACTAAGTTAGCATAACCGAGATCATGGTTAGCAAGCAAGCTTGTCGTTTCTGCTGCGCTGCACACGACACTGTTGTTATGTGTTATTCATTTTAGAAATGCTGACTCGACTTTGCCTTACAGGATAACAAACTGTTGTTTCACATTCTTAACCATGAAATGTGCCCTTGGTCTGTACATCATGCAAAGAACGCGTCTGGGTCACTAGAAGGTACAGAGGGTTGTGTTTAGATTGATCGTACCACTTGTTAGACATATCATGCATACAGCTGCCAATATCTGAAGGACAAGCGTCTTTAATATTGCAGAACAGTTTGGTTTTACATTCATTCGAACAGAAGAGCTGATGCATGCTGTGAGAGCTGATCCTTTGATGTGATTCTACTAAGCTGATCTATACGGTATGGGGTCCCCCCGTTAGCCTAAGAGACCTTCTATACCACTGTCATTAATAGTATGATTGCTCCTTTCATTTTATATGGTATTGTAATAATGCTTATGGTTCTGATCTGTACTGTTAGTCTGCTAGTGTTAGCCAAAGTACTGCATCTTAGGACGCGAGGTTTATAAGATAAACTCTTTAAACTTTACCGTGTCTGTATTATTATGTTGTGGACTAACAAATAAGTACGAACAGGTATTTCGGATTCCCACCACTCCTGAGAAATATCTAAGTCGCTTGTTCTGGTTTGTCTATACATTAGGACCGCCTAGCTAGATCTAGGCTAACGAATGGGATACTAAGCTAGTCGGATAAGGGGTTCTGGGTTCTGAGGGGAGTTTTCTGGTACACCACAATTCTCTGAGGTCCTGGTCTCCTGCGCATAGTTCTGTGCAAAAGCAGAATCCCTGCAACAGGGGACGGTGTCGAAGGCCGCTGATAGGTCGAGGAGGATGAGGGCTGCGGAGTGACCTTGGTCCAGGAGGGTGCGGATGTCATCTGTGGCGGCGACTGGGGCAGTCTCTGCGCTGTGGTTGCTTCGGAATCCGGATTGGACCGGGTCGAGGATGGCGCTCTCGTCAATGAATCGTGTCAGTTTCCTGTTGACTGTTTTCTCTGCAACTTTGGCTGCGAAGGGGAGGAGCGAGATGGGCCGATAATTCTTGAGGTCGGTGCGATCAGCTTTGGGCTTCTTGAGCAGGGGTCTGACTTCTGCGCGCTTCCAGTCATCTGGGGAGGTGCCTGTTTTGAAGGTGGTGTTGATGGTGTGTTGTAGTTTGGGAGCGATGGCAGCCGCGGCTCTGTGGTAGATGTGAGGGGGGCAGGGGTCGGTGGGGGGCCCCCCCGAGTGGATGCTTTTGATGGTCGAGGCGGTGTCTTCGGCCGTGATCGGTGTCCAGTTAGGGATAGTGGGCTGGCTGGTGTTTATTATACATATTGGGATTGCCACAAAGTTCACCAGGAGGATACCACCACTGTCAGCCCCCAGTACCTTGAGGAAGCTTGCAGTTCCTGACAGATACTTCCTCTGTTTATCAGGGAGCTCTTGGTGGAGATGGGGCCCTGAATGTCCACTGAACACATCCAGTGACTGTTATACCGCTGCTAGCACCTGAGGCAAAGCCTGCATTTTTAAGACGTTGGTTCAGATTTGAAAACTCGAAGGTGGGAAATCCCTGCCTAGTTTCTCATAAAAAAGGAGAAGCTTTTCTACCTCCTGCTGAAGTTTTTGGAATGCTGACTGGGGCTAAGACGGCATGGATGGGAAGGCCATAACAGCTGTAGAGCATATACCTCTGAAGAAGTCCCTCTGAGTCAACTGATGGCAATGAAAGGAAAGCCTTCCCTCACCCCACAGTGAAATTGTCTTCCTAAGACAGTGCCGCAGAGGACAACTGGTACCTGAGGACATTTTACGGATTCCATTCCCTCTGTTAAGACTCGGAAGGTGGGTATGTCCTCTCTAGTTTGCAGCTTATTAATTCTGCTAGTCAGCACCGATATGTCCAAGCGGGTGCCGCACACCGCTGTGAGGTGTGCTGCATGATCATGGGTGAGTGACCTGTTCTAGATCTGGAGTCCCCGCTAGTCAAGGTTGCTGTGTACTCAGGGTGGGAGTGTAGATGATCTTTGAGGATCTAGATGTTGAGGTGGACAATGCAGCATGTTGTACGCTATCCGTCCTTGGCCCCTTTAAGCCACCCCACTATGAACCCTATTTGTGAGAAATGCACACTCCTGCCTGGAAATACTGTGGGCCTGATAATGAGTGACCCGCTACCAACCATGCTAAGTCTGCCCCGCAGAGAAACTGATACGTAGGCACAATTAATCTGAGGATAAGGGTCTCATTAGAAATGATGAATTACCAGGGAATCTGTAATCCTAGTCTTGAATAACAAAGTTATTCTGCATTATGTCACAATGTTTGACCTTGAGATTTCAGGTGTTTTCAACTGAAATCTCTAAACAAATTGCAAAGGCATTGCGGTTTAACCGTGGGTCCCGTAATTCCGATGGGGCTGATAATTTCCTTCAACAGCCTCAATGGAATTGTGGAGGAACTTGTAATCAGCCCCTGTGCATTGAACCAGAAACAAAAAGCCCATGTGCTTTATTTTAGATTTAATGGGCAGAGATTAAGCATCACAAAAATGTGCATGAAGTTTTACCTACTGGTGTCCGTGCTGTGTGGAGTACTGCAGTGATCGAAGTGAATGAAAAAAAGTATGGCAACTGTGATGATCTGTAGAAAGGGGCGGGATGAGTGAGCATGGGGGCAGGGTCAAATGCCTGGCTAGAAAAAACATATATTCTGTAACGTCTTTATTTTTTTCACCTTCAGCTAACTACATATAAACTAAGGCACAAAGTATGATAAGCTGCTACAAAACGGGCAAAAAGGTTTAAGATAAAAAAAAGTGCTTCTAAAATAAAGATTTTAGTAATACCCAGAGAGTACATAGTGTATTTTTGTTATAGCTGTCATTTAAAAGAAGACACTTAGCAGATCACCTGGATACTCTCTTGCACTACCACTCAAAAATAATAAATCTGTGTCATTAGGCTTCAAGTAATTCAATCTATTAAAACCAATACCAGCTTCCAAGCACCCTTAACATTTGCAGATTTTACCATTTGCGCATATTTTTCATTTTTCTCAGGCAAGCAGGGGCCCCGGCAAAAAGGCTTGTTTGGCTGTCTGCCCCTCCCTCGGCTTCACAGCACAGAAAATGTCCTGCCTTACACTTCAGCTGAAGCATTTCAACTCTCGGATTTAACTATCCCGGGACGGGTGTCTTGTCACAATTTATGTGAGTTTGAGCTGTTGACATTGCAAATAAGAATGCCTTTTATTTTTGTTTTTAAAATATAAATAAAAGGCATTGTCATTTACAATGCCAATAGCTTAAACTCGCGTAAATGCAAGACCTATTGCATTGCAAATGCTTGTTACAGATGTAAATACAGCCTTACAGCCTTTTGGCCAAAATCTCAGACCAGCGAGGTTAACATTAGACAGTTGTGGTTACTGTGACTAAATGGGGAAGCAGGTAGTTACCCACTCAGTGAAAGTTTCATATGCTTTAGTGACAGAAACAAAGCAAAAACGTTCTTCTCCCGCGGACATT
Source organism: Triturus cristatus (assembly GCF_964204655.1). Lineage (NCBI taxonomy): Eukaryota > Metazoa > Chordata > Amphibia > Caudata > Salamandridae > Triturus > Triturus cristatus. The sequence goes on from NC_140579.1 coordinate 1,115,403,680, forward strand.
TCTGCCATCACAGGGCAAGAGGCCACTTACACACATTCATAAGTCTGGGAACCATAAGGGAGTGGATGAGACTTACATCCAGAGCACTACTGTAGAAAAGTGCCCGGTGACATGCACTGGGAATAGGCGCGTGTCATTGGTAGAGCTGGTGAGGGGGGTCATATTCTCCAAAGGGATTGAAGCCTGAGGTAGGAAGAGGGATGTCTCCAGCTAGGGTCTCTTCCACAAAACCTTTTCCTCCGTCTTTCCACAAGCAATTGTCAATATTCCACTCGTACACCGCCATCTACCTTCCATAGTGCATTGAACTCCCCAAGCAACATAGTTTACATTGCGTACACTTTAGAGTGCAATGAATCTTGCAACGACTTTTGCATGGGTAATAAAAGCGGAAGAGCGGTATGTTTTTACCTCTAAAAGCGGCGTTACGCATGCAAAATGAAGCCTCTCCTACTGTAATTAGATAAAACAAAGATTTTTTTTTCTGGGACAGAAAAACGAGGCGGCAGAAGAGAAGCGCATATTAGCTGCTTTTACACTGCTGCTCACAGGGTGTCCCAGCTCCAGATGCGAAGCATTGCGGGGCAGCTGCAGAAGCTCACGGTGTGTGCTGAAGGACTTAAGCAGCAAACGGACTTGGAAGGGGCTCTGGAGGCGCGAGAGAGATCAACAGCCCCTGTGTCCTCCCTGTAACCAAGTCCAGTGCAAAGCGGATAAAAAATCGAATATGCTACTTACAAGTATGCATCTGTTCTTGGCATGTAGTGCTGCTGACATTCATATCTGTGCATAGATCGCCGCCTAGTGTTGGGTCCGGATGATTACACATTGTTGTCCTGGAAGAGTCTTCGAAGTATCACGAGATAGGTGGCTCCTCCCCTGGACTACAGTGCGCATGGGCATCCTCTCCATCCTCAGATTGTTTTTCGCCATTGTGGCAGTGATGGAGTAGATACAGTAAGTGATGACCATGCTATACAGTAATTCTGAGTGCTGCAGCTGCTACAGGCGCCGGGGAGGAGGGTGGGCGATATGAATGTCAGCAGCCCTACATGCCAAGAACAGATGCATACTGGTAAGTAGCATATTCGGTTCGAGGCATGTGGGCTGCTGAATTCATATCTGTGCATAGAATATATAGCAGTCCCTCGATTAGTGGCGGCTGCCCGTGCCAGCTGCAGCAGTCTGAAAAAGAGTCTTGAGAACAGCCTGTCCTACAGCTGCCTGCTGTTTTGAGTGTACATCTACACAGTAGTGTTTGGTAAATGTATGTATAGTGGACCATGTGGCTGCTCTACATATTGCTTCTAACGGAATGTTTCCCAGGAAAGCCATGGACGCCCCTAACTTTCGTGTTGAGTGGGCTCTCGGAGGAATAGTTAACGTGCGTTTAGCTTTTTCATAACAAATTTGAATACATTTAACTATCCATCTGGCTATCCCTGCTTTGGAAATGGCGTTGCCCTTATGTTGTGGAGAAAAGGCAACGAATAGTTGTTTTGTTTTCCTAAAATCCTTGGTCCTGTCTATATAGTACATGAAGGCTCTCTTTACGTCTAGTGTATGGAGCATTCTCTCTGCGACAGTTTCCGGATTTTGAAAGAAAACAGGCAGTTCAATAGTTTGATTCATGTGGAACTGTGATATTACTTTAGGCATGAAGGTGGGGTTGGTACGTAGTACAACTCTGTTCGCATGAACCTGTATGAATGGCTCTTGAATGGTTAGTGCCTGGAGTTCACTAACTCGTCTCAGCGAAGTGATTGCCACCAGGAAGGCTACTTTCCAGGTGAGGAATTGAATCTCACATGAACGTAGAGGTTCAAAAGGTGGACCCATTAATCTGGTGAGGACCACATTTAGGTTCCACACCGGCGTTGGTGGGTGCCGTGGAGGAATTACTCGTTGAAGTCCCTCCAAGAATGCTTTGATGGCAGGCACTCTGAATAATGAGAGGTGTTGCCTGTTTTGAAGATAGGCTGCTATTGCGGTGAGATGTATGCGTATGGAACTATATGCTAGACTGCATTGGTATAAGTGTAGCAGGTAACAGATGAAATTCTGAGTGGATGCATCTAGCGGGTTGATGTCATTGTGTTGACAGTAGATGACAAACCTTTTCCATTTCGCCGCATAGCAAGCTCTGGTGGTGGGTCTCCTGGCCTCTTTGATGATGTTCATACATTCTGGAGGCAGGTTTAAGTATCCAAACTCTAAGACTTCAGGAGCCAGATCGCCAGGTGCAGCTGTTGCGGATCTGAGTGCTGAATTGCGCCATGGTTCTGCGTTAAAAGTTTGGGCGTTAGTCGCAGCGTTTGATGTGGCACCACGGAAAGTTCTAGAAACGTGGTGTACCATGGTTGGCGTGCCCACGTTGGAGCAACCAGGATGAGCGTTATTGAGTGTTGCCTCAGTTTGCGTGCCACTAGCGGTATTAATGGCGCTGGGGGAAAAGCGTACGCAAATCTGCCTGACCAGTTCATCCATATCGCATTGCCCTGCGACTGTGGATGTGGGAACCTGGCGGCAAAGCTTTGGCATTTTGCGTTTTCCTTTGTGGCGAATAGGTCTATTTCTGGATGACCCCACTTTCGGAAGAACGGTTGGAGTACTGATGGATGTAGCTCCCACTCGTGCATTTGGTGGCTGTGTCTGCTGAGCAGATCTGCCATCTGGTTGTCCTTGCCCGGGAGGTGTTCCGCCAGGAGGAACATGTTCCTTTGAATGGTCCACTTCCACATGCTCTGAGCCAGATGAGACAACTGCGGAGAGTGCGTTCCTCCCTGCTTCTGAATGTAGTACATGGCAGTCATGTTGACCGTCCGGATCAACACGACTTTGTTGCACAAGTGTACTTTGAACGCCTTCATGGCTAGGAAGATTGCCATCAGTTCCAGAATGTTGATGTGCATCTTTTTCTGCTGTGTCGTCCATAGTCCCTGCACTGTGTAATTGAGTACATGAGCTCCCCATCACTGGAGAGGCACGGCCGCCGTCAGTATTATTTGTGGAACAGGCTCTTGGAACGGTCGGCCCTTGCAAAGGTTTTGTGGATTCCACCAATGCAGAGAGTTGTATGCCCGACCGCTCACCAACACTAGGTCTTTTAACTGTCCTTGAGCCTGATTCCATTGACGTGCTAAGCACTCTTGAAGCGGGCGCATATGTAGTCTCGCGTGCGGGACTATGAAGATGCAGGAGGCCATCATGCCTATCAACTGCATGAACACTCGCGCTGGAAGGGAGTGTTGAGGTCTGAACTTTTTTATTAGCAACTGTATGCTGTTGATTCTCACTAAGGTTGGCTGAGCTGTGGCTGCCAGAGTGTCTATGGTCGCGCCTAGGTACTGTTGTACGTGGGCTGGTTGAAGGTGTGATTTGGGATAATTTAGTGAGAATCCCAGACTGTGAAGACGGTAAATGGTGTGGGACATGTGGCTGGCGCATTGCTGGGCTGACTTTGCCTGAACAAGCCAGTCGTCCAGGTAAGGGAAGACGTGAATATGTTGTCTTCGCAAGTGAGCAGCCACCGTCGCTAGGCACTTGGTAAAGACCCTGGGAGCTGTTGTTACTCCGAAAGGGAGTACCTTGAATTGATAATGTTGATTTTGAATAGTGAACCTGAGATATTTTCTGTGGGATGGGTGTATGGGAACGTGGAAATACGCATCCTTTAAATCTAGTGTTGCTAGGAAGTCTCCCTGACTGAGTAACGGCAGAACCTGCTGGAGGGTGATCATATGAAAATGTTCCGACAGAATGTACATGTTGAGAGGTCTTAGGACCACTATAGGCCTGAGAGAGCCGTCCTTTTTGGGGATTAAGAAGTACAGAGAGTACACCCCTAAACCGTGCTGTTGGATAGGCACGGGCTCTATGGCTCCTTTTTGCAGCATACTCAGAACTTCCTGCTGCAATAATGTCAAGTGCTCTGCGGACATAGGACGTCGTCTTGGTGGTATGTTGGGTGGAATGGATGTTAATTCTAGACAATAACCGTACTGGACAATGTCTAAGACCCACCTGTCTGTGGTGATGGAGCTCCAGACTGGCAGGAACTGTTGTAATCTCCCCCCGACCGGTGTTATGTTAGCGGGGGGCAGTGACAAGATGTCACTGTTTGTTATTGGCAGAGGATCTGGTATTGTTGTTTCCTTTGCCTCTGCCCTTGGTGCTGGAGCCATGGTATCCACCCCTATTGTTTTTATTATAAGAACTTTGGGACCCTCCTTTATTGTACTGCTGCTGGGAGCCCTGACCTCTAGCTGCTCCTGAACTTCTGGGGCGACGAAAGGAGCCACTACGAAACTGCTGGGATTGTAAATCCCCCATAGATTTAGCAGTCTCAGTGTCTTTTTTAATATTTTCGAGTGTGGTGGCAACTTCAGGGCCAAATAAGAAGTCTGGGTTGACTGGCTGATGCAAGATATTTGTTTGAATGTCTGGTTTAAAGCCTGATATTCTTAACCATGCATGTCTCCGTAACATCACACTAGTGTTGATGGCCCTGGCTGCTGTGTCTGCTGCATCCAGTGCGCATTTGATGGACGCATTGGTAACGAGTTGCCCCTCTCTAATGAGGAGCTCCGCCCCCTCCTTGTACTCATCTGGTAGGTGTTGTATTAGGGGTTCCAGGGTATCGTAGTGGGACCTGTTGTATCTGGCTAGAAGTGCCTGGGTGTTGGCAATGCGCCAGATGTTTGATGCTTGAGCTGCCACCCGTTTCCCAGAGTTTTCGAACACCTTGGACTCTTTGTCCGGAGGGGGAGCATCACCAGTAGTTTGAGAGTTTTCTCTTTTGCGGGCGTTAGAAACAACCAGGGAGTCCAATGTCAATTGACCCTTAATGTACGTAGGGTCTCCTGGGGCTGGTCTATACTTTTTCTCAATCCTGGGGTTTAACACTCGTGTTCTTGTTGGCTCCTTAAAGATGTCCTTAGCATGTTTAAGAACGCCTTGTAGCATCGGTAGTGTCTTAACCGTTTTTTCTGATGTGGAGAATGTGTCCACTAAGAAATCTTCTTCAACAGAGTCTGAATGAAGTTCAACCCCGTGATTGGCAGCCGCCCGTTCAATGAGGGCGTTAAAAGCAGCAGTGTCCTCAGCAGGGGATGGTTTTATATTGTAGATAGGGGTGTCAGGAGCATTGTGGATGTCACCTGGGTCATGTGGGTCTCCCCATGATTGATCCTGGTCCTGTGGTTCATCCTGGTCATGATGTAGAGGATAAGTGGTATCCTCATAATAAGTGTCACCTGCATCCGTCTCCGAAGGTGTTGGAGAAAAATCAAGTGTGTGGTGAGTATAAGTTTGATAAGGTTCCACAGGCAGTGTAGTGGAGCCGGAATCCATTTTCTTCTTGAGCGGGATTTTATAGGACTCCAAAGTGTTCACCGGGACAATTTTTCTCTTCCGAAACACCAGTTTACCGGTTTCGAGGTGGATGATCCGCTCCTGCGAGTCGTCGACAGATGGATCTGCAGGTGCAGGTTTTGCGGGTGCGAAGCCCTTCCGGAGTGCGAACATTTTAGGTGTCCCCGACGGCGGCAATCCAAAAGTGATCGGCGCCGGCGTCGATGTAGCCTTTGCGACCTTCTTCGGCTCGTGGCCCTGTTTCGGGTCGGGTGTGTCTCGTTCCCTGATTCGCGTCAGGGACTCAGACACCTGCTTCACCAGGGATGGCGATGGTGCACTGGAACCGACGTGCTCTTCGGGGACCGGCTTGGAGGCCGTCCCAGGTCCCTTTCCCGACTTAGGCTTTTCGATTTGAGTTTTCGGGTCGACGCCCTGTGGAGTGGGGATCCTCGCACCGTCGGCACCCTTTGCAGTCGATGCACGATCGGTCATCTGGGCTGTAGGCGTTCGCGCCCCAATTTTGGTTGTTAAAGGCATCTGCGGCTTCGGGGGACCGAGGGCCTTCTTGTGTTTCTCGCCGCCGAACACCCTGTGTGTTTCCTCGGCACCGACAGTGCCTTTAGGCTGTTCGGTTCCGATGTCCTTCTTTTGTGTTTGCGGATGTGAAGGGTTGGAAGCCTTCGATCCGACGAGGACGAGTTGCACTTTTTGTTTCGGTTTCACCGGTGCAGCTTTCAGTTTCGATTTTGAGGGATCGACTCGAGAGGTTTTACAAAGTTTCGGCTCGTTGGAAATGTTCGAAGCCGAGCCCAGAGGCGGGGCTGTAGAACACAGTGACTGGTCTTGGGTGAGGCCCGCAGGCGACCCGAGCAATATGGACATTCTGTCCCTGGGCCTCCGTATCGACGGATTGGCCTAGCTCCTCGCCTGAGCTATCTTCTTCGGCTCCTTGGGCCCAATTGTCGTCTCCTACCTCGTCGACGACTTCTTCGTCCTGGAATATCCCCTCGTCTTCGGCTTCATAGTTGGAGTCAGGTTCCGAAGCAGAATCAGATTCCACTTCCTCAACGCTGTCGACATCTTCATCCTCGGTTCCGAATATGTTTACCGGGGTAGGCGCCGATTTGTTGGCCTCCAAGCGAGCTGCACATCGATTCCGAAGTGTCTTCTTTGACCGGAATCGGGCGCAGGCCATACACTTGGATTCATCGTGATCCGGTGACAAACATTTGTTACACACCGGGTGGACGTAGATGTGGGGATATTTGGCGTGACATAGAGGACATCTCTTGAAGGGAGTCCTCGATTCCATGTTCGATCGTCGATTGAAGTTCGGTCCGAACTCGATCCGATGAGGTGAAAGAAGAAAGTTATCGATACCGAACGCGAACGATACCGACGAAGTCTAAATATAGTTTTCCTAACTTGAGCTAAGATAAGCACATCCGAACCCAATGGCGGAAAAAAACAATCTGAGGATGGAGAGGATGCCCATGCGCACTGTAGTCCAGGGGAGGAGCCACCTATCTCGTGATACTTCGAAGACTCTTCCAGGACAACAATGTGCAATCATCCGGACCCAACACTAGGCGGCGATCTATGCACAGATATGAATTCAGCAGCCCACATGCCTCGAACACAAAGAAATGCCTGCTGCACCATACTACTGCCGGTCAACTTAATACATTTAGTAGATTCTCTAGTCCCTGGGCTAATCAATCTCCCCAAAGCAGGCATCAATTATGGATGACGGGGTGTGCGCGAGAGGCAGCAGGATGGGAGGGTGGAGGGGCCACCCTACTGCAAGTCCAAAGAATAGGAGCTAAAAGACACATTGAAACAAGCATTGGAAATGCATTCGGTGTGGTCCTGCCACCATACATGTGCGCTCCAAGGCTGGGGAAGGGGTGGTGAGGGGGGCTGGAGCAAGGGTGGGCTGAAGCCAGGAGAAGCTCATGGCGGGTCAGGAAAGGGCACCATCCCGAGCACGCTAAAACATATAGCGCGACGCCCGTGTCAATGCATGAAGCATCAATTTTTAAAAAACAAGGAGGAGGGGCGGGTGGCAGTGTGCGACACCAATGGTGGGCGCTCCAAGGCTGGGGAAGGGGTTGTGAGGGGGGCTGGAGCAAGGGTGGGCTGAAGCCAGGAGAAGCTCATGGCGGGTCAGGAAAGGGCATCGTGCCAACCGCGCTAAAACATATAGCACGACGCCCTTGTCAAGGCAGGAAGCATCAATTAAAAAAAACTCAAGGAGGAGGGGCGGGTGGCAGTGTGCGACACCGATGATAGGTGGCGGTCTACCTAATGTTAATGCGCACTATTTTATAAAATAACAATTACGCTGTGTAAGCGTAATGAGACTGTAGTGAGGCAGTGCTGCTTCCGGTAGAAACAGAAGTTACGCATCGGATCGAGTACCAATAAGAAGCATGCTAACAAAAAAATGCCACAGTCCACAAATGGCAAGTGGCGAGAAATTACTCGGCAATAGGCGGAGTTTCACCGCCAATATAGATTACTAAATGTCTCGGAGAGACAGCGCATGTGCGCTGCCTAGGCGAGGCCTAAAAAAAGAAAGAGGAAGGCATGAAAGAAAAAACATTAAATAAAAAGAAACAAAGAAAAAGGAGAAAAACAGAAAAAAAGATAAATACAAGAAAGAAAGAGGGAAGGAAAGAGCAAAGAAAGAAGGAACAAAGGAAGTGAGGAAGGAAAGAGAAGGAATGGGAGACAGACGGTTAGGGTTGCAAAGATAGAGCACCCTCATGAGTTCCTATTTAGAGTTCATGTGAGCTGCTGGTATGGTGTAAATAAGCATCAGCCAGTTAAACAAAGGCCACTTCAAAAGGAATTTACAACATCGGCGGGAAACAGGAAGTGATAAAGCTTTGTCCTATACTCACATTTGGTAGAAAGTGTCCTGATATCATAAAGGTAGCACAACAGTAATAAAAAAGTTAAAAGAAAAACACTCCCACTGAAGGGAACTACCTTGTGTGAGGGCTAAATGCAGTCTCTCAATGTGAAGTTAGTTAGTGGCTGAAGTAGGCTGACTCATTACCCCATGCTCTAGTGGGAGCAAGCTAAATGTGAATGAGGCAACACCAGACTAATGGATGTAAAGAGGTCGCGGAAAGTTCCCTTAAGTATATTGTACATATAATTTTAGTAAAATCAAAAAGTCTTGGCCAATGCTAGACTCACCATAATGACTTGGCTAATGCCAGACCCAACATAGGAGGGAGGTAATTAAAATAAAACCAGATGGCAAATAATGTTAAATCAAATTAACGCTATATTTTTAGAAATATACAATCAGATTATACATGTGCAATACTTTGTTACAGGTTTCTATCTAAAAGACACATTGCAGCCTTAAAGTGCCTTTCAAAAACAATACCTGTTCACCAACATGATGCTTCAGATGATTTCTATCAATGAGAACCCATGCTTGCTCCCATACAGCCTTTACATTTGCTGATTAACCAATTGCACACATTCACGTCATAACAGCGAGGCACAATAGTGACAAAGCTTATTTCTTCTTTAACTGTTCGTCCCTTCTCTAACTGTTCGTCCCTTCTCTGCCTTCCCTTGCATCATAAAGCAATGCAAGGTTGCGTTACATCCTCGTTCTTATATCCTCGTTCACCTTCCTCGCTACAGTCCTTAGTCGAGATTCCATTTCTGTCCTATCTGGTGGTGTCAAAAAATCCTCCCAAAATGGCTGGCATTACCCATCAGGCAGTAGAAAACAGAGGATGTACTATCATGCAGCCTGTATTTTTTTTTTCTGCAGTCCTCGACTCTAGCTGAGTCAGGTAAGTGGATGTTTATTTGCTATCTTTTATGTTTTTTTAATCCCGTTTTTAATACTGTAAGACTTGCTCCAGCAGGCTTTGTTAAATTGTGTTAGTCCAAAACACCTCACTTTAGCGGGTGGGACACATGGTCATCAATCATTCTGAACCCGAGATTGCTCCATCAGCTCGCACGGCCAGGAAGGTTGGGGGCATGATTTGTGCTCAGCATGACGAAAGGTTTCGGTTTTCCATGCCCCGCACGCTCAGTGTGCGGATATTCATGACAGTATTGGATCACAAGAGATTCTGGTGCTTAGAAACTGACCCTAAACAGGAAATGCAGTTGGTTTTAAAAGGTGAACAGAGTACAGCCATGGAGGAGATGGTGGAAGAGGCTCCAGGGCCCTCTTCAGACACCATTGCTGCTACAATTGAAGCTCAGATAGAAAAAGTGGTGGAAGCTGCTTTTAGGGCTAGAGAAGACCCTCCACCTGCTAAAGAAACAACACGTCTGAGTTTACTGATCCTGAATTGGATAAGAACAATCAAAGAAGGGGCAAGTTTATTCAGGGAGCAGAGCACCTGGGAGATAACATTGGACTGCCAGCCTCAGAGCTTTTGCAATGGGGGAAAATAGGATTTCCTTTCCCAAATATGCATCCGATTCCTTCCGCTGCATGCTGCCATCAAGCAGGTATTGGATCATGAATAGAGGGATGTGGGCAAGTCTTCTTTTCCTTGTTTTTTGGCCAGACACTACACTGTTGATAGATTTGCAGAGGAGTTTCCTGCAGTGATCAAAGTAAAAAACCTTATAGCGGGGCTTTAATCACAAGGCAACACTGGAGCCGAGGATGTCTCTCCCCTAGACCCGATTGAAAAAAGGTGGAGAGTGCTGTGAAAGGGCTTACACTGCTTCTGATTTCGCTTTGAGGGAAAATACATACACCACGTACACAGTGCTATCCCTCCTTATGGATTTTCAGCTTTTGGCATGTCTCATGGCAGATGGTTCTGACTGTTCTTCACTCCTGAGTATGATGGAGCAACAGGTCCCTTTTCTTTCAGATCGGTGACTTGACAATCTGTGTACATCAGTGGCTGCATCTGGAGCAGTGGTGGCAGCTAGACGTCACCTATGGATGCAGTCTTGGAAGCCCGATATTGTTCAGAGATCACTTAATGAAATTACCTTCTGATGGTTGTTCCTTCTTTGGTCAACAACTGGAGGACAAGATAAAGACAACTGTGCAAAATAAAAAGCTGATTACTCCAGTGAAGTCGTGTCCTGAACGGGGAGGTTTGGTCTTTCCCATCAAACACTGGAACAAGAGTGCTGCAGCCCTTTCAAGGTAGGGTCCATGGCTGAGGGGCTTGAACCTCAAAAAATCCCGGTCCCAAGCAGCTGGAGCCTCTGCCACCCCAGGCCCATCAAAAGCATGACAATCAGCCTCAGCTGCCAGTGGGAGGCAGGCTGTCCATTTTCAAGGATTACTGGATATAATCAGAGACAGAGATATGGGCAGTCAATTTAGTGTCTGAAAGGTATCGAATGGAGTTTGCAAACCAGATCATTTTCAGCCTACTCCTCTTCCTCACGACTTGAGAAGCCATCAGGCTCTGTTTGAAGAAGCATAGGCCCTGTTAACAAAGAATGCTGTGAGCCAGCTGCCAACTCAAAAACAGGGCAGGGGTTTTTATTCATTTTTATTTCTGGTACAAAAGCCCTCAGGAAACTCTCACCCTGTCCTGGATCTAAAGAGACTCAACAAATCCCTAGTATTGTTGTCCTTCAAGATGACAACGCTCCAGATTATATTCCCGTTTCTGGCACAGAGACGTTTTCTGACATCTCTGGACATGAAGGGTGCTTACTTATATCTTCCTAACTTTTCTGCATCTAGAATTATCTTCTGTTTACGGTGGGCCTCCAACACTTTCAGGTTCAAGTCCTCCCTTTTGGGCTTACATTAGCTCCAAGAATTCTTGCAAAGCTCTTAGCTCCACTGGTGGGTATTCTTCATTCTCGAAGTATTCAGGTGCACCCCTACCTTAATAACTGGTTAATTAGTTCTCCATCATTTTCAAAGGCAATGACTGATTTTTCATCTACAGGACTATTGCAAAGGTCTCAAGTCACGGCCAGTCTGTGGTTGTGGAGTTCGGGGGGGGGGGGGGGGGGGGGCATAGTGTCTACTTTGACCATAATTCCCTGGAGCCGTCTTCCCCTGTACCCCTTAGTGCATCATGTGTTGTCCTATTGAAACCCTCTCTTTCAAAATATAAAAACTCTAATTCCTGTCATACCTCAGATTAGGGTGTGACAAGAATCTGCTGAATTTGTCCAGGGGGCATCAGTTATGTCAGTCAACCCCATTAGTGATATCAACAGATGCCAGCAAACTGGGGAGGGGGCAGTGTTGGGACCCTCTAAAGGCAAAGCCAAATGGTCACAGCAGGAGGTTCCTCCAATTGGAAGGAGCTAGCTGCAGTCAGGGAGGCTCTAAAAACCTTCCTTCCTCAAATCCATTGTAAAACTGTATGCATTATGTCAGACAACCAAGTTGTGGTGGCATATATAAATCGCCAGGAAGGAATGGTTCTTCCCCTCTATCACCTGGCCAGGCAGATTTTTTCCTGGGCAGAGTTCAATCTCTTCTCTCTCAAACCAGTATGTCTTCTGGGGAGGGAGAATGGGCCTTCAGGCCAACTGAAGAGGTGATTGTCCTCCTCTGTATCTCTGTCTGTCAAACACAGTTTTTCAAGAGATTGATTGCAGATTCTGTTGCCTTTTGGCTAGACTTGTTGCAACCAAGGAAAATTCTCTACTATCTTAACTTTGCTCTCTAACTCTCAGCAGGGAGGCTCAGGCGGCGGATGCATTCTCAGGGAGGTGGCCTCAGTGGCTCATTTATTGTTTTCCCTCGATCCCTCTCATTCCACGAGTATCGCAGAAGATCTGGGAGGATCAGGCTCAGGTCCTCCTGGTTGTGCCAAAGTGGGTAAGGAGGCCTTGATTTCCACTTTTGATAATGATGTGCACAACTCCTCCAAGGTTTGTCCCACTAGAGCTAACCCGGCTGAGTTAATCGCAGCTGTCCCAGACATCTTTTACTCAGATGAATCAAGGGGTTTGGCGGCAGAGCAGGAGCTCTTGTTAGCCAAGAGGTGTTCTTTGGCAGTGGCAAAATCCAATCAGCAATCCTTAAAGCCTGCTACATGAAAATCTTACAGTCGCTATTGGCTGAATTTGAGAGATGGTGCCAAGGCAAAAGCTAACAGGCCCTATGTCAGTGGCGGCTCCTCCGCTATGGCGGAGAAGCGCTGCCCCACTGCCTGGCTCAGAGCTGGCAAATGTAAAATAAAACAATGGTCTTAAATTGTTTTATTTTACATTTGTCAGTTCTGCCAGCGGTGTTGGGAGGGGTGGGGCTTAGGCATAGAAGGAGGAGTGCTACGTGCACTCCACTCCCTAAGTACGCATATGTTGTTTGGCCAGCCGTCGCAGGCCAACCAAAACACACATGCGCACTTAGGGTTTCTCCAGCCCAGCTGCATTGAGCAGCCGGGCTGAAGAAACCCCACAGACTCCCTGGTCTGAGCAGGGTGTCTTCCGTGCCTGCTCAGACCAATCCCGTCGCTGCTCTGCAGCACAGGGATTGGTTAAGAGTCTGGGTCCCAGGGGCGGCTGGGACCCAGGAAGAGGAGAGACAGCGAACGAGACGCTGGAGGCGGTGAGTAAGGCAGCAAAAGGTATGTTTTATATTTGTTTTAAATATTGTAATCCCTCCTCCCTAACCACCCACCCACCTGGGCAATGCCTCCCGTGCGACCCCACCTGTCTCACCCCCCCTGTGTTTATGGCGGCCGCCGCTGCTCTATGTGCACACCCGTTAGAATTCTGGATTTCCTGCAAGATGGTTTTCGGTTGAGATTGGCAGTTTCGAGTGGGCAGCAATCCAAGCTTTTAGGAGTGACGTTATGGTAGAGATTGCTCCATTGGCTTCACGCCTATTAAGAAGCTTTTTCTTGCAATGTCCTTTTTATTCCCTGGTACCTCCCTAGGATCTCCCTTTGGTTCTACGGTCTCTTACGCTTTCCCCTTTAGAGTCAGTGGATTTAAAGTTGCTAACGTAAAAGTTTTTTTTTTGTTCACCATATGTTCAGGGAGAGGATGTAGCCTTACGGCTAGAGTGGTTGACCTCAAAGCTGGGGAACCAGGTTCGAGTCTCGGCAATGACGCTCAACATCCTGTGATTCTGGGCAAATCACTTAATTTCCCCGTGTCTAACAAAAATGAATGTGTCCATCTGTAACAAAACTGGTGCTCATGTAAAGTGCTCTGATACCCGACTTCTCGGGTCTAGTATGTGCTATATAAAACTCTAAAAATATAAATTAAAAAAAGGTGAGCAAGCTAGGTACTTTGATGTTAGTATCTCTTTTTATTCCGTTTTTCCCCAACAAAGTGGTCCTGCTTCCCAGTCCCTCTTTTTTGTCTAAAGTTGCTTCATCTTTTCCTTATTTCCAGGATACTGTTCTTCCATCTTAGTCTGAGGAGGAGGCTCTTCAATTGCATAGATCACTTTCTATCTATTTGACAAAAACTGCTCCATTTTGTAAAGGTCGATGCTTTATTTGTTACCTTTGGTTTCTCCAATAAAGGTTCTCGTCCTTAAACACCAACCCTGTCTAGATGGATCAAGTCCACGATAGTTCTGTGTTATGAGTTGTCTCAGATGGCTCTCTCTACTTTCATTGAAAGTAGATCAACTAGAGGGTTGTCAGCCTCCTGGGGCCTCATTTAAAGGAGTCTCTTTGAGAGACAAATGCTGCGCCGCAAAATGACAAATCCCTCACACTTTCCCCTCCCATTACAAGGTCCATTTAGGGACAGGGCTTTTCTAATTCTTTTGGAACTTGTATTTTGTCTGCGTTTTCAAACCTGTGAGGTTCAACAGGTTTATAACAGGGGTACTTTTATTAAAGATTTTGTATTGCATCTTTGACTATGGGTGTTGATGGTCATAATTAATCCTTTTCTGCTTTGGTATTCTCTCGCAGGTAAGAACTGTAGCAGGGAAGATGGACGAGGATGCAATGCCCGGTTACTACATTACACTGAATCCAAGTCTGACCCGATACAGTCATGTGCTCCCACCCTCCCTCCCGAGGGTAGGATTGATTATTTCATCTTGTTTTTTGCTTTAGGGTGCTCGAAATTGATAGGATGTGAGATAAAGTTTTTCTTCCCTTTTCTACTGCCTGGTGGGTAATGGCAGCCATATTGGGAGGAATTTTTGACGTCACCTAGGGAACAGGTTCTGCAGGACGGAGTTGAAATTTCACAGGTAAGACTATCGGGGAAGACTTAGACTCGGAATAATGAAGATTACCAGTAAGTAACCGGGCATTACTATCCAAAGAAACCTTTTCTTAGTAATGTTATAAGAATGCTGAGAAAAAAAGCAGTAAGGTTCTAAACCTATGCCTTGTACTTTATATACAGATTGTTCATAAATTACCAAGCTAAATTACAAAAACTGTAACTAGTGACCTGCAGGTAACACATTTGAAACAAAAGCTGTAACCCACTGAAGTATCTACATAAAGTATAACTCTGTTGGATGCACATTACATGCGGTAGTTTGCAGGAGGCACATTATCCTTCTAACCTATTTGATGAGACAAACGTAGTTGGACTTCACATGAGCTCTACGGCAAGTGAAATAAATTCCAGATTTTTAACCGCTATTATAACCCAAAACCTGCTGGATACTCAGATGTTTGCAGCAGGTGTCTTAAGCCTGTGAGGTATTTTAAAATGCAACCTGTTTGTGACCAATTTAGCCACAACAGGTGTACTCGCACGTTTGTTCGTGTTGCCTATTTCCTTGTTCTATTATTTTTGGCATGTATAAGTTGATTATTAGACTCCGTTACTCATGACTCTGCTTCACGCAACTCTGTCGCTTTTCTGCTCCCACTCCATAACCCCCAACTCTCAAAGCAAAGTTGTACAATGCATAGCAGCTGACACATTCTAACCCCCAAAGCTATTTTATGAAGCACTGGCCGAAGATTACACAGCCTTTCTTGCTTTGAAAATCGTGAATCTCCCGCATGAATCGGTAGTGGCATGCTTGAAAAATGCAAGACCTCGCATCTCAAGATTTTACCACTTTCTCTTTTTCTCAAACCAATAGTTTTTTATGTTTCTACTTTCCAGCATAAAGTGCATTAAATTAAAAGGCGCGTCTGCGTACACAACAGGGACCCGGTGCCCTTGTGGAAGGGATTCAATATTTCTTACCGCGTCCTCGCTTACATTCAACCACCGCTACACATGCTGGTTCCTCCTGCACAGAAAGGCACAAATAGTAAGGCGGGGCTGGCATCGGACCTACCGATGATATGGCGGTCCTGCCGGCCCCGACGACACCGGAGGCAGGCCTGTCGCGCCCCTTGTGACGCGTCAGGCTCGCCCTCCAATGAGTCTACAGTAGACATGACCCGGAAGTGAAAGTTTCACTTCCGGGTCATGGAAGTTGCCAGGGCCCGTATTGGAATTTAATCCAAGTATGAAGCTTGAAAATAGTAGTTTATTAACAGCACGGCATAATACATCCTTCAAGGTGAGGGTCCAGATGTAACTGCCCTTTACAACAGAATTGTTAACCTTGGAGGCTCCAAATGGAACCTGGAACTTACATAAAAATATACATGTCGCATGCCTTAAAGAGACAGCTTACTGGAAGAAATATTTGGTTTGAGAATACAACACATCCCCCTTATTACCCAAACAAACATCAGATATAAAACAAAATTAGACATAATCACAAAATGATCTCGGTGCATTTCTGATGCGCACATCACTTTTAACTCTTGACGCAACAGATCCATCAAATTGTACTGAACGTGAATTATCATTGTCAGCAACTTCCCTTTTCTGCATACTCAGATTTCTACCATTTTGCATCGGACATTTGGCTACCCTCCTAGAATTCCAGACTCTACCATCTTGAGTGATTACACTGTTCTTGAACACTTTTTTAATTTGTATGGGTCTACCATACTTACTAACTCCTTTATTAACTAGTGCAGGTTTCAATATCCTGACCCAATCACCAACCTTCCAATCATGTTCTTTTGTTTTCCACTTGTTGTCGTGCCACAATCTAGTTTTACCTTGTTTGTGTTCAACTCTATTCGCAGTTTCATGTACATCCTCTTTGTGCTCTATGCATTCTTTACATTTTACTCTGAACCACCAAGGACATACATCTGAAGCTGGATCTCTACCTTTAAGTAACTTGAAAGGACTGATCTCTGTAGTTGAATGTGGGGTAATACGATATACTCATAGTTTTTCCCTGAGAACACTCAACCAATTCCCTTTTCGTTTTAATGAATCAAACACAACATTTTTAAGGACTCGGTTGAAACGCTCAACTTGACCATTTTCATGAGGTTCATATAATGAGGTACAGATGTGTTGAATGCCACAACTTTTAAGAAAATCTTCCATTTCACATGAAACAAGCTGTACCCCATTATCTGAAACGAGGGTGGAAGGACATCCTTCTCGCGAGAAAACTTCTTTAAAGAAGTTTATAACTGCACAAGTGGTCGCTTTAGGTACAAACTTGACTTCGGGCCATTTAGAGTGGTAATCAATCATAACCAGTGCAAACCGTGAATTTTCAGGTAACATGTAAAACGGACCTGAAATATCAAATGCAACCTTCTTCCACGGTTCTTTTGGCCATTTAACTGTTTTTAAAGGAGGAATATGAGTTTTTAACATTTTATCATCGGAACAACACTCCTTACATTCCCTAACAATACGGTCAATCAACCTATTCATTCCTGGCCACCAAAAATAAGATCTTATTAGTCGTTTCATCGCAGATATACCAGGATGTGTTTTATGTGCCAATTTGAGGATTAATTCTTGAATACCCTGTGGAGGAATGCATTTACCCGCCTCAAAAACAAAGTCTCCCTCGCAAAACAATTCGTCAGCTACCTGAAAAAATTGTAAAAATTCTGACCTTATATAATCCTTCCTTGGCCATCCTTCCATAACAAACTTTCTGAGAAGGACCCATTTGTCATCCATCTCTTGACTTCCCTTCCAAAGTTGTTCTGTGATTTCCTTGTACTGTGAAGGAATCACATCAGAAATACCTAAAACAAAATCTACTTCTTTGATAATGCTGACATTACAATTACTATCGTCACAAGGAAGACGTGACAAACAATCTGCAGTTACATTTTTCTTTCCTGGTAAGTATTCAACTGTGAAATTGTATTCTTGAAGTCAAACGAGCTATTCTAGCTGTGGAATTTCAACCACCTCCCGCTGACAAAATATGGACCAAAGGTTTGTGGTCCGTTCTGAGCACAAATTTGCTTCCCCACACATACATTCTATAGTGTTCCACTGCCCAAACACAAGCGAGCAATTCCCTTTCAATTACAGCATACTTGCGTTCTGTTTCACTAAGAGTTCTGGACGAAAAAGCTACATTCCATTCTTTTCCCCCATCCCTTTGTGATAAAACACTACCAAGACCATATAGGCTAGCATCCACAGTAACAATACATTCCCTCTTCATTTTAAACGGTTTGAGCGTGGGGGCATTAACAATGTCATTTTTAATATCTAAGAAAGCTTTGTGTTGTTCTTCACCCCATTCAAATGTGACTTTTTGTCTTAATAATTTTCTTAGAGGTTCCATCTTGGCAGCAAAATTTTCAACAAATTTGCTGTAGTATTCACACATACCGGAAAAGGATAACAATTGTTCCTTGTTAATCGGAGCAGGGGCATTTAAAATGCCATCCTTATTGGATTTTTTGGGGACAAGACCATTTCCAGAAAGCATATGCCCTAAGTATTCTACAGAGCGTCTGAACAACTTGCATTTGTGTGCTTTGAGAGTTAGCTCAGCCTTTTCTAATCTCTTGCATACTTCATTTAAGTGTGCCTCGTGTTCAGTCTCATTCTTTGAAAAAACCAAAATGTCATCCTGGAAACACTTTACATACGCATCAATGTCCTTAAAGATCTGAAACATGACTCTTTGAAATACAGAGGCTGCTGATGCTAGTCCAAAAGGCTTCCTGGTGTATTAAAAAAGTCCTATTGGGGTGATAAACGGCGTGTACTTTTTTGATTCCTCAGTGAGCTCAATTTGATGGTACGCAGATCTTAGGTCGAGTGTTGAAAAAAATCTGAGCACCATCCAACAATGAGACAAGTTCACTAATGTTTGGAAGAGGATGACAATCTATAATGTTGGAGTTTAGTGCTCTTAAATCAACACACACGCAATTTTTGATCAGGTTTACGTACTAAAACTATGGGTGAAACCCATTCAGCAGATTCAATTGGTTCAATTATGTTATCTTTTAGAAGATCATGTAACATATCTTTCAATTCGTCTCTGACATTGATGGGTACCCCTATTAACTTTTGTTTGACTGGAATAGCCTTATCTTTTAATATAATCCTATGTGAAAAATTCTTTAACTTTCCTAATTTGTCACAGAAAACCATGTCAAACTTGTGTGTTATATTTGGCATAATATTATTGTGTTCTGCAGCTAGGTTTACTGTTGTGACCGTTAACATATCTTGCTCATCACAAAGGGAAATCGGATCTTTGGAACGTGGGTTGAGCGTAATGCCTAGTTCCCACTGATCTCGCCAGCCTAGCACATTTATCCCCTTGGTTGCAATATACAAATTGATATGAGCAGACCTTCCCCTAAATCCTAAGGGTACTCTAAAAAAACCTTCTATGTCAATTTTTGAACCATCAAAACTTTCAGCGTAGATGTCAGGTTGTCGAAAATCCTTAATATTACAGATTTTTTGTAATTTCTCATTAAAGTACTTCCTACTAATAATTGTCCATGGCGAACCCGAGTCCACCATAAGTTCCAGGTCGGTACCGAAAACATCAAAAGAACATTTGGGAGACTTCATATAGTTTCCTTTCTCGGGACCCGCATGTGTAATGGACACAACAAAACCTCTGTCAGCATCTTGGCTGTCATTAACACTTGTAACTTTATTTGTGTCAGAAACACTGGACACGTTGCGTGCTTGATTGTTGAAACGTCTATCCCTGCAGACATTGCTGAAATGCCCTATCCTGCCACAAACTTTACACTCTTTATTGATCGCTGGACATCCTTGAAAAGAAGCAATATGTGATCTGCTTCCACATCTATTGCAAGCAAAGAAACTATTAGGGGGATCTTGCTTCCTTCCTGAGAAGTTATTGTAATTCTGTTTGGATTTCCCTTGTATTACATTGGGATTTTTTTTTTCCCCCTTTGTTTGACAACACATATTTCTTCCTCCGAAGTTGACTTAATAGATTTTTGATTTACTACGTCCATCCATTTTTCGGAAAGTTCTGTGGATTTAGCTATAGCTATTGCTTCATCTAGCTTTGGATCCCCCATGACCCATAGTTTTTTTTGTGTCTTCTTGTTTTTTACATGAACGATGATCTGATCCCGAATCATTTCGTCGGTGATGTTTCCAAAGTTACAGTGTATGCTTAAGGATCTCAAGGCAGTAAGAAAGTCATCAAAAGATTCACCGTCCTTTTGTGCCCTGGTATAAAATCTAAATCTGTTCAGGGCAATGATGGAAGTTGGTTTAAATCTTTTTTCTAACCTAGACAAGGCTTCAACATACACATTCATATTGTCTCCTTGCCCAGCTTGAGGAGAAATTTGAGGTAAAGTTCTGAATACTTCTTGACCCTCCGAGCCAAGACAGTGAAGTAAAATGCTTTTTTTTCTTTCAGCACCCATACGTTCTCCATCGATATAGCCTTCATGTAGTTAATAAACTCCTCTGTCCATCTTGGCCATGGTATGGGCAGATCACCCTTATTTTGAAGAAATTTTCCTGGAGCTTCAAATTGCATATTGTAACACAATAATTGGACAATACCCAAACAGTATTATCATATAATGTACCAATAAAGTTGATTGAAAGCACACAGATGATGATGCACACTGGGCACAACAAGAAAATTGTAGCATAAAATAACTCACTTGTACTGGTTCTTCTGTAACGATGTGATGAACAGTTTTGTGTAAAACTTTCTTAAAATTATAAGATTAAACACTTTTAGTGATGTTGATTTGTAATCACCGCTGCAGACTGCCTCCGAGTTTCTCTTCCGTGTAGATGTTGCTAGGTAACAACAAAATGGCCGCCCGTACGCGTAATGTTGGCGCGATGATATCAGCGCCGTGTGCTAAGTATTCCAATGCCGTATTCTATGAGGCCGTGAGAAGAAGCGGCGCGAACCCTGGAACGAAGTTAACGGTGAGTGTTTACCTTGATTAGAAGAATGCAATCTTGCTACAAAGTTTAGCGGAAGGCTTTCCTTAAACGTAGAATTCCGCTGTTAGTGCCCAATGGATCGAAACTTGCAAAGATCCTTCTTCTGCAGCCCTTACAAATCCATATTTGCGTAGATCATTTTCCCTTCAAACGAAAAAAAAAATTATGCGATATCTAAAACGCAGCCACGCAACTTCTCACAGGTGAAACGGTAGCAAGCAATGCAGCGTGAAAAATAAATTGTTGTCTTCTTGTATTCCTTATCAGTCTTTAAATATGAACGTTCACTGCATCAATTTTCAAGCGAAGGTATCCAAAATACACCAAAACAAATATATATATATATATATATTACGTGGGTTATACTCCGCTCCCGTGCTGGAGAAAGGCAGGAGTTTCTTCTTAAGCCACTCGTCGCCAATATTGGAATTTAATCCAAGTATGAAGCTTGAAAATAGTAGTTTATTAACAGCACGGCATAATACATCCTTCAAGGTGAGGGTCCAGATGTAACTGCCCTTTACAACAGAATTGTTAACCTTGGAGGCTCCAAATGGAACCTGGAACTTACATAAAAATATACATGTCGCATGCCTTAAAGAGACAGCTTACTGGAAGAAATATTTGGTTTGAGAATACAACAGCGCGCCCCTCTTGAGGGGCGAGCAATCGCCACTAATAAAAGGCTGGGGAGCAGAGGAATCTTCCTCTGTTGCCTTCCGTGCACCCCAGCCTTATTGTACGACCTCCTTAGGAGGTCTTTGGATAATATTGCTCGATCATAACAGCGCCAGCGTCTCCATCTCTTAATTTGAGACGAGCTGTAGCGCTAGCCAATTAGGCATACGTGCTGGAGTTCTCTTTGACGTATACAGTGACACCTGCCATGGCGAGTCCAATAGGGAGGCAACTGGGGCGTTTGTGACGCATGAAAGCGTTCTAAGACCTTTATGTATGTTAAAACATTTTTGGTGAGCGTGAGGAAAATCCGAAAGTAAATTGCCATTGTCGTAGTTACATAGCACCGAGGGATTAACGGGGAGAAGATTAGATGATGTGAAAATGTTGCGGCAGGCAAGCTGCCGAAGTCACGTTATTCAAACATGCCGAGCTTCTACACGTGGACGGAGCTAAAAAAACAAGCATTGGCTGCGCAACAAGCAAATGGTGCGTGCAAAAGTGAAAGTGATCGCGAGCAAGACGTGCGGCCGCGACAGCGAGTTGTGTGCGCGGTCGCGCGCGCAAAAAGGAAATAAAAAAACACGCAGGCTGGCGAGTGGTGTGCGCGCACCATGACGAGAGAGGAAAGCCAGATGGCACCTCTGCTCGTCATTGTGCGCATAACCGCACGCTCTATGCAGCCAAAAGCGTGTGGTAGGACTTTTAAAAGCCCACACACTAAATGTCTTGCAGAGCAGCGCATGCGCTGGCTCAGGCTAGACCTAAGAAGTAGGGGAACTTTCTTTCATAAATTAAAAAAGTATAGGCACATAATGGCCCTCTGATGCCATCAACTTTGACAACTGGATTTCTGTATGTAACACACAGAGCAGACAGCAGTATTTGAAAAACATTAACCATCTGGGCTATCTTACATAAAATACAGTGGAGAGAGGTTGTCTGTACCTTATCAACTAAAAACTCTATGGTACATAGCCTCATTTTAGAGATTGCCATGATACAATAAATATCTGTGAATGTATTTTATAGACACTAGAAAAATAGTCTCAGGCAATTTTTGTGGCACCAAAATATAACCTGATTAATTGTTTTTCACAATTTGGAAATACTAAAAAAAATCCACAGGAAAAAAATTAACGCTGAAAACTGGAAGCTCCTAAAGTATCCAGAAAAAAAAGACTTTCACCAAGAACTGCTTCTTCGTCTTTTGAAAGACTTCCCAAGCAGTATAGTGAATACGGAGGCTGACCATAAATGAGCTGGATAGTAACATGTACACACCAATGTTGCTTTACTACCGGGTCAACAGGACTCTCCCATAATAGAGTCTAGATAACAATGCTTGCCAAGGTGGAAGGACGGAAATGTAGCAAGCTGGCAGTTGTTCACAATTAGAACACCATTCTGCTGAGTCACAGAGCCACCTTGAATCATAGGAACCATGTGGCAAATTTTGACAATGGGAGGACGTAACTCGCATAATTTGCTGTGGCATAATTACACGTGGTACAGTTAAATTACAAGAAGTTACGTGGAATTAAGAGAGGAGCGTAACTCTGCATTGAGCGTGATTTTCTTAGTGAAGGATGCATTTTGAGCTAAGGAAATAGCACTAAATGCAACAGAACAAGAACAGCAGCAGTGGCTCGTGTTCTATTCCAGTGTGATTCCTGTCTGTAAATTTTCCCCAAATTAATTCAAATCACTCAAACAGGCATAATCGCATATTTTTTAGTCATTTCACTTCACAAGACTAACAGGAAATTACAGAAATTACTCTGCTGTAGTTTAGATTTCGCCGAGGCCTTATTTTGATGGGCAGGACTATCCACCTCTATATATCCACCCCTTTTGTAAGAGAAATAAAACCCACAAATAGCCAATGATCCACTCCGAATTACACAGTCCAGAGAACATAAAATCTAGGATCTCTGTTGGAATCAAGCGGACTACGCCTCACATTCATTTTAGAAGAATGAGGATAAGAAAAGTAAAAACAGTGGTAGATACAACAAAAAGATTACCTAAGGCAGACAGGAAGGTCTCGCTTTCAGTGTAGTCTTGTGTGTAGAGACCCCAAAGTATGGAAGGTCAACACATTAACCCCATAGTTTTGGGTTGATATGATACAGTTAACAAGAAGGCATGACTTTAAATGGATCTCCAAAAGGAAGATCAAAATAAAGTGAGATCCAATGTTGATATAACAAGTTGCTTTTGGGTAAACACACTTGCCAAAGCTTTTGGAGAGTCTACAGCTGTAGGCAAAGAAAAAATAGGGACCCTCCTATAGAGTTCTCTTGCATGTATATGGTATTTCTATAACATGAACCTACCCAAAAAGGCAGCGGAGCATGGTTAAAGGCAAACTTAAAATCAACGAGTAATGGGAGAGAAAGCGTAGTAGTGGACAGTTAATGCATCGTGATGTAGTGTTCTTCAAAGAGGTGAGTCTAGCTCTTTCCTAAATTAGAGAAGCCCTGAGGCGGACCTGATGGATACAGGATGTTGTTCTAGGTTCTGGGTGCATATAGGGAAAAAGCCTGTTATCTTGTTTTTTTTGTTTTTTACACTTCTTAGTCTGATGCTGAACTAACTGCAAGTGCTCTCCATGCCACTGGAGTCAAGCTATCCTAGCTGATGAGGGCTGAAAGCCCGAAACCGGTCCTAGGATGCTTGTTTCCAGTCCAGAGAGAACCTGGCCTGGCAGTTCGGGCTGGACTGTTCCCATTGGGCGCAGGGTTAAAACTGATTTGCATATGGCTGGGTCCAAACTGGAATGGCATGGTGAGCAAAAAACGATGGGTTTAGGCCCAGATCTCTGTACTGGGGTGAATGTATGACATTGTTCTGCATTCTGTCCATCAATTGTTCTTTTTGCAGCTGACTGCTAGTGTGCCAAGAACCATCAGAGATGGTGAGTTTGTCTGCACGATAAGCAGGGTGCTGGTTGTGATGGCTTTGTAAATCATGCTGCTGGTTTTGAAGATGGACCGGGCCATCAAGGGGAGCCATTGGAGTTCCATGTTTCTTCTGGCCCTGGATGAGACATGCTGCAGGGTGTAGAATGCCCCTAAGGGATGCCCGTGTGGAATCTGGGAGGCCATGGAGTAGTGCAATACCACCATCGATATTCACAAGTACAAGGGCTTCAACAGCTTGTTCTAAAGTCATTTTCTGGAAGAAACTGTTTAACTTTCTTTAGAAGGGAGTCCAGCTACCAGGCTGTCTTTGGCTTTTTTGGCAATGTGTTTCTTGAAGGAGAGGTTGCTTTCCAGGATAAATCCAGGTGATTTGGCATTCATTGAAAGTTAGCGTTCAAAATTGTCAAGGTTGATGTCATTGAGCCAGGTTTGTACTGTATCTTGTTTGTTGTTCTTGCCAAATAATATGGATTCCGTCTTGATTGGATTGAGCTTCAGGTAGGTGCTGGGCATCCAGGTCTGGATGATGTGCAGGCAGTGTTTGAGGCGTTGGATGTCTGAAGCTGAGGAGACTTTCAAGTAGAGTTGTGTATCATCTGCATATTGGTGAATCTAGATGCTGTTATCTAGGAGTAGAGCACCAAGTAGTTCCCTGTAAAGGTTGAAGATGACAGGAGGCGGGATGGAACCCTGGGGGACTCCATACATGAAAAGGATATTTTGTGATCTGGGCCTGCCCATGTGAACAGACTGGTGTTGGTTGGAAAGGTAGGAGGAGAACCAGTGAAGGACATTTGCCAGTGAATACCATTCGCAACTCAAGGGTAAGTAAGAGAGTGGGATGATTGACTGTGTCAAAGGAAGCTGATAGGGTCAGCAATATCAAGAGGCAGGGATCATTTTCATCTGTGGTCAAGAGGGCATCGTCCATGGTGTGTAAGATGGCAGTCTCCATGCTGCAGCTTGATCTGAAGCCAGACCGGTAAACATGCAGGAAAAGGTGAGCATTGATGTGATGATGGAGTTGGACAGAGACTGCCTTTCAATGATCTTGCTGGTGAGTTTGAAAGAAAATACTAACTTCATGCTGAGATAGCCAGCAACATCACCAACTTTAAAGCCTCTCCTGGTCTAGGGATAGTTCCAAATTAGGCATTGAGAGGACTAATGGGTGGAGCCCTTTAACTTGATGTGCAAGCCAGCAGAAAGAACTTCCTGGTACCTCATCCTCCAAACAGTTGGGCATCAATCTTCTTGACAACCATATTTAGTTGAATAAACCAAACCCTATAAGTGAAATGTCTCAGCTTAGGCCCCCTCCATGGCAGTAACACAGAGAAAACAAAAGGTTTGCTATCTAAAAATGCATACACAGTTCACACCTAATTCACAGGATTAAGAATCTTGGCTGACATGTAGACAATTTTGCTGGCCCATCAAAATCAAGAGCGGACAAGGAGGGCATACAAGAGGACAACTCTAGCTAGTGTCTATGCTTGTCGTATGGAGCAAGCCTATTGAAACTTTTTTTGACAGTGCAGTTAACATTTTCTGTTCTATCTATTGGCAAACGACGCAGAAACAAATCTTTTTGCTCTCCCTAGATACATTTGTGATGCAGTAGGAGTTGTAGATTCACATGTAGCACCTTTTATAATACACTTTGAGCAGCACATTTTACGCCTATATGAAAGGGGAATGCCCTAATTAAAATTGCCAGTACATCAGAATTCAATTAGAGAAGCGCATGTGTGGCCAATGAGGACCTCGTGCATCACCTAAGAGAGACACACTGTAGGCCAAACAAGTCAAGAAGGATCCCAAAGAACTTGAAAGGGACCACCAAATGAGGGGGCAGACAGCCTGCTACCACATTCTCCTTCCAAGCTAGATGGGTGCCAGTGATCAAGAGCCAAAAGGAGGGCTCAGAAAAAGATCTGCCTCACCTTCTTACACAGTATAAGGGAGAGGGTCCCAGGGTATACAAAACTGTTCGTTATAAAAAAGAACTAATACAAGATCAATCACAGAAAAAAGCAAAAGAAATGCAAAGAAAACTTGCCAAAGTGTTATTTAATCACACTTTAGGAAAGTACACATTTACTAATAGATACAGTAGACGTTGATGAAATAGTGCGGGGTGCCAAGGAAGGGAAAGAAGTGGATGGTGATTTGAGTGAGGAATGGGGGGTAAGTGACATATAAATTATAAACACGTCACAATTTAATTGCAAGGCAAAACAATTTCAAGCCAAAACATCCAGGTCAAATTCATTGAAATGAATAGCAGAGTTATTTACAAAAACCATGTACAAGCAAAAGCACAGTGTATATTACACTGTTGACAGTACTGGCAAAGAAGTATTGTCGACGTTTCGACCCCTGGACATAGGTAGGTAAGTCAGCTCCTTACTAACGGGGTCTTCTTCAGGACAAAGACAATGTGACAAGGGGAGTGGCACCTAAAAAACATATATATATAAATTAATGACAAAAATTCGAAATCCCGAACTGGAATAATTCAAGGGGACTCCAAATAGGACAGGTAGCCATATTTACCCAAGACAGGGATGAACAGGTGATCAGTATCTTCTTGGCGTCAAATGACGCAAGGGCTGAGAAGCTCCAGAGAGGGGGTAGAGTGAGTGACACCTAAAGGAATTATAAGGTGTCTGAGTGGAGATCCACAAAAGCACATATTGGATTCAAAAGTTAATTCAAGGAAGAAAACTTACTTAATTGTCAGTCTTGAAAGAATCGGGGAATGCAATATCTCCCGAATCAGACGCCATGGTTCATAATCAAAGGCGACAATGGAATTAATCACAGGAAAATCCAGTCTCTAAAGGTAAAAACAGAGGAGTAATAGAACTAAAGTCTTAAACAAGAGTCTTAAAAAAGAGTCTTAAAAAACCCCAGCCTAGAGGAAGTACAGCTAAAAGAGCCAAGAAACCACGCCATGTCATCAGACGACATTGCTTTACAAGGTATGCTATTGATCGGCCCCTAACGAAAAGGGGTTCAGCAGAAATGAATAGAGTTAACATAAGGTATCTGGCCAGCAAATTGAATGGGTAAAAACAGGTAGGCTCAATCACAAACCCCACTGTGTGATGCTAACCAAAGCCAGCGGAGGCTAGAAGCGATTAGTGCAATGGCCAGCGTAAAAACGGGAGGTTAATTAAATTACAAAATAGCCCGAACTAGCGAGCAGCCGGACAGATGGAAAAAGTCTCGACAAATAAGCAGACAGTAGCAGGGGAGTGGGGGCGGGGGTTGTTTAACCCTTACCATAGGACGCGGCAACTCCGACTCGCCTCGTAGTTCTTTGAAAGTCACAGAGAGCTGCACCGATCGTGCATCTAAATAGGCAGACGCGCCGCGTGACGCTAGACGCGGCGCAGACGCTAGATGCCTGCAGTCTGGGGTGTATTAGAAGAAAGACAACCGGAGTTGCTTTCTCAAAACAATTTCAAAATTATAGCGGAGCAGGGGGCAGAAGTACACATAATTGCTAATTAAATGTTCATGTGCATATCAGTAATTAAATCCAAAATAGCCCCTGAGATGTACAGTGTCACAGCAAAACATTGGGGCATATACAGAATAGCAAGTCTGGGTCTAATTAAAGACAACATCGTATCAAAAACCTGTATTGGTAAAGAACAGATACACAATCAATTATTAGGTCAGTAAATTAGACAGCAGTAACTGAACCTTGCCAGGGAGGATACAAAAGTAAAGTAAATATAAAATCGACGGACGTTTAACATAGTCAGTAAAGTGAGCAAAATTAGACTAAGTGTATAAATAGACAGATAGGTTGTTTTTGTCCCCCGAACAATGACATAGATGTTAAAAACATGGTTCACCATAATGGACATTTATAGAAAATTGAGGTAGTTGTCGAAAAACACCAGATATACACAAAGATCGATCATGGGCGGGATACACAAAGATGTACAATGGGCGAGTACACAGACCTAAAGGGGAACCCTCTAAGAGGTTTAACCCAGCATCAGGGTGATTTGCAGAAGGCTAAGAAACCCAGGAAAACAGGGTACCTAGGTGTTTAAAATAGCTAGCTGGGCATTGCTAAGGTCCTGCTCATTCAGACCCGAGTTAATTGTATCAAAGCGAATCATCCATTTGCACTCCCTGACCGTAAGTACAGAGGATATATCACCTCCCCTTGGCCCCAATCTGGTTTTTTCTAATACAATCCACTGCATTTGTTCTGGGCGGTGTCCCACCTGTTTGTAGTGTTCGACTAGAGGTGCCCCAATGACCTGACATCTTATTCTACTTTGGTGCTGTAATATTCTCACTTTAACCTTCTGTTGTGTCTGGCCAATGTACAGTTGGCCACACGGACAAAGGATCCCATAAATAACGTCAGTAGAGTTACAGTTGGTGTGGGAATCAAGTGTGATAACATGATGTTTGTATACAAAAGTTTTAGCTTGAATCGTTGTCGGACAGGCCTTGCAGGATCCACATTTGAAATGGCCTATAATCGGTGGCAGGTTCCACAGTGACTGTATCGTTGGTTCCACTGGGTCTTCAAGAAAAGAATGAACAACATGATCTTTAATACTCATTCCTTTTTTGAAAGAATGCATGGGTAACGATGGTTGATCAATTTCAGTGGACACAAGACTCCAGTGTTTATTTATTATCCTCTTCACTGCGTTGCTTCTAGTGGAGAAGGTAGTGACGCAAATCATTTTTTGATGGGCTAAGGCGGCAGGTTCTTTCGCCGTTAGTAAGGTTTCCCGTGGATTGAACCACGCCCTCTTCTGGGCCTTTTTCACCAGGCGCTTTGGGTATCCCCTTGCAATAAGTCTGATGCTCAGATCTTCAGATTCCATTAAGTAATCAGACCTCTTGGTGCAATTTCTACGGATTCGTAGGAATTGGCCAACCGGCAAGTTATCTCTTAAGCCTCGTGGGTGGTGACTACTGTATCTTAGAAGTGAGTTCCGTTCAGTGGGTTTTCGGTACAAGGTCGTACAGAGCTTTTCATCTTCACTGAAAATTTTTAGATCCAGGAATGGTATCACCCGGGGGTCCGACTGAATAGTGAACTGAATGTCCCGATCACACTGGTTCAACCATTCGTGAAATGCATTAAGTTGAGTTATATCGCCATTCCAGATTAGCAATATATCGTCGATATATCTCTTCCATAGTTCTATGTTTCGAGAGAAGGGGTTGTTGTTATCGAAGATATGACGTTGTTCAAAATTGTCCATATACAATATCGCCAGATCTGGGGCGAATGCAGCTCCCATCGCTACTCCCTTCTTTTGGATGTAATAGTTTCCTTGAAAGTAGAAAAAATTATTTTTCATTGCAATAGCAAGAAGTGCAATGATGAAATCCGTGGGTACCCTCATTGGTGCAGGTCTGGAATTCAAAACTTCTCTCATCACATTTAGAGCTGGTTCCTGAGGGATACTAGTGTAAAGTGATACGATGTCACAGGTGACAAGTAATTGTTCCGAGGGGTTGAAAGATTTTTGATCAATGATAGTAATTACTTGCATGGTATCACGTAGGTAGGTTGTTGTTTGTTCAGCCAGTGGTTTTAGAAAGAAATCAATATATTTACAGAGAGGTTCTAGTAATGAACCACAACCGGACACAATGGGACGGCCGGGTGGGTGAAGGAGGTCCTTATGTATCTTAGGTAGGGTGTATATAGTGGGTAAGCGTGGATTCCTCTGATTGAGATAATCAAATTCCAAATTGCTTAAAAAGCCAGAGTCTAATGCCTCACTAGTAATGCGGTGTATTTCCTCCGCCAAATCCTTGGTGGGGTTAGACTTAAGTAAAGAATAGCTGACACCATCGTGAAGTTGTCTCATGATTTCAGACTTGTATGTCGTAGTGTCCTGAACAACTATTGCCCCACCCTTGTCGGCAGACTTAATGACAATGTCCTTATTGTTCTTGAGACTCAGAAGGGCCGCTTTCTCAACTTTGCTGGTATTGGGTATCGTATGTTTATAGGCTGACAGTAGGTTGTTGACATCACTTAGAACCATGCTCTCAAAAGCCAGAATTCTGTTACTCATTGTATGAGTGGGCGGTACGAACTTAGATGGAGAACGAAGTCCAGTGATAGATTTAGAGGGAGTATCATCGGAGTTCTTAAAGAAGTATCTCAAACGGATCTTTCGAAAGAAACCATGGAGTTCAGTTCTCAGGTTGAAAGCATTGGGGTGGGCTGTAGGAACAAATGACAGTCCTTTGGAAAGAACGGATTGCTCCTCTGTATTCAAAGAGTATGTGGAAATATTGACTACTGGGTTGATATTAGAGTTCACCACCGATATACTTTGCGTCTCGTGGAGATCTCCCCGTGGTTCTCTGGTTGGAAACGGACCTGTTTGGGGATCGCCCCCCTGCCTCTGTCCCAGTTCGTGCTCCCTGGGTTCTGTTGGCCTCTCGATGGTCCTCTTGGCCAGTTGCCCCGGCCCCGCGGTGGTCTCCATTGGCCTTCCCCTAAAAAAGGAAGATATCCTTGAGGGGGATACCAGTTGTCCTTGTAGGTGTAGTCGTAGCCTTGGCCCGAAGCTTCCTGTTCGCTATCCGAGCTCACCGATGAGTTAGAGAAAGTGGTGTAGTTCCTTCTTCCCCTGAAGGCTCCTCTGCCTCGCCCTACGAAACGGCCTGAATTATCTTGTTTATAATAATCCTCGTTGAGGTAAGGATAAGTGATCTTTTTGTCGTAGAATCTGATATCTTTGGAAAGTTTATCCAACTTTTTGTTCTGAGTTGTAGTCTCAAAGTCTTTTAAGGATTTGCCAAGATTTTCCAGGGCACTTTTTGCATTGATCAAAGTGGCGTCACCCGCTATTTCCTGTTTTAGGGTAGCGATCTCTCTCGACAACAGTTGAACCTGTTCTGCCGCTGTTTCCACCCCTAGTACCATCCAATGTCGTGAGGCATTATTGGCTATAAAACTAAAACCTTCCTTGAATTTGGGGATATCAACAAAGATTGCTGGTTCAATTTTAATCTGCAAACCAACAGGTATTATGTTAGCCTGAAGGTATTTGGTAAGTAAGTGACCGTGAAGTTTAGTACGAATTAACTTCTTTTCTAAACGTTCAAGTTTCGCAATTTTATCATTAAGTGTAAAGTCAATGTTAGGGGTGTCTGAAGAGAGGAATAGGTTCCTCGGATCTTGTAGCAGCTGGTTAATGTACTCCTCGGTATAGGAGAGGGTCTCACTCTCCACCATTTTAAGAAAGGGGAAGAGTCACATAAAATACCTCGCAGGTATGCACCTGCCCATGAGTACGTTATTACAAAGGGTAAACCCACAAATCACTGGGACCTGGGTAATAGAGCAGTATAAGGGAGAGGGTCCCAGGGTATACAAAACTGTTCGTTATAAAAAAGAACTAATACAAGATCAATCACAGAAAAAAGCAAAAGAAATGCAAAGAAAACTTGCCAAAGTGTTATTTAATCACACTTTAGGAAAGTACACATTTACTAATAGATACAGTAGACGTTGATGAAATAGTGCGGGGTGCCAAGGAAGGGAAAGAAGTGGATGGTGATTTGAGTGAGGAATGGGGGGTAAGTGACATATAAATTATAAACACGTCACAATTTAATTGCAAGGCAAAACAATTTCAAGCCAAAACATCCAGGTCAAATTCATTGAAACTTGAAATGGACCACCAAATGAGGGGGCAGACAGCCTGCTACCACATTCTCCTTCCAAGCTAGATGGGTGCCAGTGATCAAGAGCCAAAAGGAGGGCTCAGAAAAAGATCTGCCTCACCTTCTTACACAGCAGGATGGAGTCCACTATAGATCAAATAATGCATGCTGTACTGTTGTGGGTTAGCAACTGTCCATTGATGAATAATAGACACCACCAGTCAAATACCTTTCATTTCTATGCAAGTGAGAATCTAACCGGATTCAGATTCCGCTGAGCAGACGGAACTTTCTGCCACCTAAGAACCTTGGAAGCATCAATCACAGAACCCAAGGCAACTGGTAACAGACGCAATTTGCTCTGGAGTAGTTCTCTCCATCACACCAGTGTAATCCTAACGCTGGCAGAAGGAGCATAGCACAGCACTAGATTGTCCAAGAGCTTGAGACCAGTGCATCCAACATGTTGGCGTCTCTGTTCTGGGTGAAATCTAGGGAAAGGATTAGACTTTGACGTGCTTTGTAGTATTGTGGGAGGGCACGATCGAAAGAAATTAGTAAATATTTTGTACCTGTCTTCTTATTACACAGACGTCTTCCTAAAGTAGCATCTTACACCAATCTAGTACGTTGTAGCCTGGTCGCCTACTACCTAAAGAAAGCTAATCTGACACTTGCAACCACAGGACTTGCACCAGCGAGAGCTATACCCGTAGAGATGACCTGCCCGCTAAGCAGCCACCTGGAGAACCACAATACTCTCACAACTAGGTGCCAGTGATTACTCAAGGGCTGCCACTCTCTCCAGAAACCATAAACAATGCCCAGGAGAGGAGGAATGATTAAGAAAAAAACTGAGATGCTGTAGTGTAGGGACTGCCTGGTGAGTCTACTTCAATGTATCAAAAATAATTTTACCACCTTTGTGGGAACACCTGGACAACAGCCCTGTCCCATTTCTGTCCACTGAGGCATCAAGTAGGGGTGAGTCCCTTGCTCCCGCCCCATCCCTGCATGGTTTTGAGGTCATCAAGACACACTTTGCGCACCCCAATGACCTCCACCCCAAGAATATGTAAAGTACAACATCAATGGACACATCAGGTGCCTGCTTTGCTAATGGAACAATGAAATCCATCTCAAGGGCAGGCCCGTCCTGCGCCCATCAGAAGCCGAAAAACACTGATCTTGGCCATTCCTCTGACAGCAGCTCTTTTTGGGGTATAGTATCTGTCCAAGCTCTATATTTCATCAATGGATCTAAAGGAGTGCCCTACTGAATTAATTCAGTTACATTTAGCATAAGAGATCCTTTCACTTTAACGAGAAATGGGTAAAAGGAGATTACCTACGGGAGTCATTGTCCTGCGGTCAAGCATATCGCCATAGATCAAATGCTGGAAAAAAACATTGGGGTAGTAAACGCAGAGATTGAACTCAGAGTTCCTCAGTAGTGTTGGAGGGAATTAGGGAATACGTGCCACAAGACCAGGCCATCTGGGGGCCCTTTTTGGATGAATGTTTCCAGAGGTTTAAGGGCGGTGAGATAGAGGATATTATTGCCCCCTCACCATGGTGATTATTGTGGTCATGTTTCTGCCTACTTGGCCCAAAAGGTCTGCGGCATTCATCAGGACTAAAAAAGTAAAGGGCTCCGTTCTTACCAAATTACTGGAGCCTTTTTTAGTCCTGATGAATGCCGTAGACCCTTTGGGCCAAGTAGGCAGAAACATGTCGACCACAATAATCACCAAGGTGAGGGGGCAATAATATCTTCTATCTCACCGCCCTTACAACTTTTTAGTACCATATAGCTACCTCCCCCTATTAAATGTAATTTGGTAACTGTACTGGTTTTTGACTTCACTCTCTATCACTGGCCCCCAGTTAGTTTAGAAGTGCCTCCCTGCCTCCAGTTGAAGGCCCGCCCTCTACCAAACATAGTTTCTAGAGAGCTGATAATGAAGCATGACACCTCGTGGAGTGTGAGGGCAGTCCTTCACTTTTTGTGAGATGCCAGCATCCCTAACTAATATCTAAGCCAGTTATTTCGGTCATTATCTTAGGAGCAGCTTCCTTTGTGTATTCATATTAGGTTGGAGGCTGGCTTGCTCCTAGTGCCTCGTGCCTCTAGTTCCCTCCCCTAGGATTCCCCTGGGGTTAGTGTGTTCTGAGTATTGTGTCTTGGCCCCTTTTTTATTTTCGTTATATATCAATGGGGTCGACGCCTTGCTTCAAAGTTGAAATGTAGATGCACTGAGAATTGGATCGCATCCTACCCCGATCTTATTATACACAGACAATATGGATATCTAGGACAGCAAATGACCTTCTGCTTTTAATTGATACTTTTGTATCTCTCATGAATGGTAGGAGTTTAAAATTAAATTTGACAAAAACATTCACCATGGTCTGTAGTTGCAGGAGGAATACGGTTAGGGCTCATGTTGTCACAGGCCAAAAGTTAGAACAGGTGAAAACCTTTAGTTACCTGGGCATTCTATTTTCACAGGATGGGAAATGGGGACCTCATTTAAAGATTTCAAACGTAAAATATATTTTGAGCTTCTAATACCAACAAGTTAGGCACAAAACCACCCATTAGAGAAATGGTACACAAGTAAATGTCTTCCAGTTGTTTTATATGGGGCACAAATTTAGGGCAGATCAAATAGCAAACAGATTCAGGTCCAGGAGAATGCTATTTTATGTAGACTATTAGCATTTCCGCGATCTACCCCAGCTTTATTAACCCATAAAGAACTCAATCTTTTGCACATTGATGTCCACATTCATCTTAGTGGTATTATTAAATGGCATAGTATCTGGGGTAAACAAGGCATAAAATTTATGAAAGACATTATAAGGGATTGCCTAGAACTTGATCAGAATGAAAAGATTCCCTGGTTATGGCATATAAACCGTCTTTTGAATGAAGTGGAGGAAAATTGCGCTGTCCGGGTTCCCGCTAGTACCTTGCATTTTAGTAAGAAAGAACTTAGAACGGGGGGCGCTAGAGGGCGCACAGCGGCATGGCTGACTCTTGAGGCAGCTCCGCCGGTCAGGCCGAGTCCGCGGCGAAAAAGATGCATTTGCGGATAGCAAATGTGCGTTAAAATGAACACGGATACATCGGAGGTGTTGGGGCAGAGTTTGCTGGAGTGCTAAGCCTGGGGACTCACGAAGGACGATATTCTGTGCGTTTTGCAACTCACTCCGTTCGTAGGCGGATCGGCGGCACAAAATGGCGGCGCCCAGCGCGGCGATTCTGCCCCCGACAACGGCTGTAGTGGCTTAAGGGATGGCCACGGCAGAACAGACTAGCTCCTACAAGGTGAGCGGTGTGAGTCGGCGGCCACTACCGATTGAGGAGCCAGGTCACAGGTCGGGAGAGCTAAATGAACACAAAACGGGGACCATGGTGCCTGACCCCAAAATGGCGGCGGAACGAGGGCGACAGACTCCGGGCTGGGGGCTCCTGAACGCGCCGACAGTGTAGGTGGTGTACGGAACAGCGTGAATGTGGGCTGATGGTGCGAACGGGGAGATCGTGCTGGATATTGGAGCCAGGAGTTGCGCAAGCCGCAGATGCCTACTTTGCTGCACGGGCGCTTCGAGATATGCGCGATTGTGCTATCACCCAGTGTGGTGCCTCTGAGGGTGAGAGAGGACATCCCTGAACCCAACTGATGCAGCAACTAAACGTGGGCCACTGCTGAAGGTTGTGAGGTAACACTGGAGATAGCGTGGTGAGCGCTGGGAAGAGTGGCGGAGTTGGACGGCCTTGTGGTGGATGGCCCTGCTGATGCTTTAGAAACAATTGGTGGAGGTGGGCTTCTGAGGACATTGTGCTGACTGGTGCTGCTGAATGGTGGGTCCGGTGAATTATCGGAGGAGTTGCTTCCAACGTCGACTGCAGTGGGGTGCTGAATGGTGACGAGGTACCGACCAAGGGGGTACTGCCTATTGTGGGTGCGGAAACATCCCGACGAGGGGGGTCAGCAACACCCAGGCTTGGTAGAGGACCGCGTCTTCCGCTTCCACTATGGGCAAATCGGACAAGCAGCAGACAAAGCTCTCTTTTGACGCAAAGCGCCCCACGAAAAATGCATCTGGGCCCTCAGATGCCGGACGGGAGGAGGGAGCAGAGGAAGATCCACTCATGGCGCAAATCCTCAAGGCTATATAGCACAGTTTACAAGACATCAATGGCAAACTCTACTCTTTAACTAATAGGGTGGATAATATCTCAACAAAGTTGGATAAGCAAGGCAAGCGGCTGAATGAGGCGGAGAAACGTCTCTCAACCGTGGAGGACGAGTCGCAAAGTACAGCGCGCAAATGTGCAGATATGGAGAAAACGGTTGAGAATTGCGGGAATTCCGGAATCCACCAATACAGGGCGAATGGAGGCATTCGTGGAGGGCCTGCTGCGGGATGTTTTCGACGCTCCTCAATTATCATCGGTTCTTATAGTGGAACGTGCCCATAGAACACTGGTGCCGAGGTCCCCTCCGGGTGCTCCGCCAAGACCTATAGTAGCTCGACTCCTGAATTATCGAGACCGTGACGCAATATTGCGTATGGCACGAGAAAAGCAGCGAGTGACCAATCAGGGTAATGAATTGGCATTCTTTCCGGATTTCACCATGGCGGTGCAGTTGGCACGAAAGGACTTCAACCCAGCGAAACAAAAACTGAGGGAGCTGGGGGTGGAGTACGCAATGCTCAACCCGGCTCGTCTTAGGGTGTCGCTTGATGGCAAGCTGACGATTCTCCACTCTCCAAAGGCTGCTCGCGATTTTATCTAGAAACTGTCTGGTCAGCACAGGGAGCGTAGACAGGTGGTGCAGAACTGTGACTCCGAGTGAGGCGCACCGGAATGTTCTTCTAGGATGGGGCGGAGTTGGTTGCGCCGTGGGGCTGCGCCCAACACGCAATCGGGAAAGGTAAGACACGACGTGTATGTTTCCTCCGGCGGGGGATTCATGCGGGATCACTGTGCCTTGGATCCTCTCCGGGAGACTGCTTTGGAGCTGCCAGAGGAGCGGGAACTGAAATAGCGTACCCCAACACTGGATGGGAACTGTCTGTCTGCTGCCTTCCCCCACTACCTGAACTGAGATTATATGCGCAATGAAGGTATGTTGCGCTATACAGATGATGTAGACTGAGGCGCAGGGAAGTGGTCATCGCTGGAGTGTGCTGTGGGGAGGCAGGGAACTGGACGCCTTCTGTCGGTTGTGATGGAAGGGTAGGACTCATTTGTGTTACATAATTTCAGGTGGCTCCGAACTACTGGTTTTCCTTGTGTTCTGACATATATCGAAAAACTATTGGCCAGGCCGCTGATGGGCTCAAGGGGCCTGACCGCTAACGTGGGCTATTAGATCTGCATATATATTGCATCCCTGATCGCATCCATGTTATTGGATGAAGATGTGTGCCCTCGGTGGTACCCTCATGCGGGTGCTCCCCTTCAAATGTTTATTTTTGGAATGTTGTTTTGTGTGTTAGGGATGTGGCTTTGGCAAAGTTGGGGTGCTGAAGTGGGTGGGGGAGGATGGGGTGGGGGATTGTTAGTCAGACTGTGGTGAGTGACATACAGTGTACAGTTGTGTCAAGACAATTTTCCGTATGTGATTACCAGTATGCTCTAAAGTCACAGTCACTATACCTTCAAGATCGGATACTAGGAGCTATTATGGTGTGTGCACATGCCTGCCGATAGAGTGCGTCCAGCCCATCTTAATCTTTTGACATGGAATGTGAGAGGGCTCAACAACCCCAAAAAAATTAGACAAGTGTTTGCCTATTTAGATAGGCTACATATTGATATAGCACTTCTTCAGGAAACTCAATTTGCCCCTGATGCTAGGTGTACTATTGGAAGTAAATGGGCGGAGGCAATACACAAGTCGTCATACTCCTCCTATTCTAGGGGGGTCCTCATATTAGTAAAAAAAGGGACGCAATTCCAGGTAGACAGCGAAATGCGAGATGAGGTAGCACGGTATATTATCATATCAGGTAAACTCCGAGGTCAGCGCATAGCTTTTGTTAACACCTATGCCCCGAATGTGGATGATCCCGACTTCTTTAGAGCGGTATGGCGTAAATTACATGAACTAAAAGGTATGACCATATTCAGGGGTGGCGATCTGAATGCTGCACTGTGTGACGCGTTGGATAGATCAGGTACCTCTAGAGAGCCACATCAGAGGACGGTGGCAGTACTACACGACATTATGAAGGAGGAGGGGCTGCATGATATATGGCGCACCCGCCACCCTAGCAAAGGGGAAGCCACACACGTCACAGCGGCTCATAGTAGCTGGTCTCGCATAGACTATTGGTTGGGGACAAATGACGCACTCCTGTGGACGAGAGATGTGCGTCATGTCCCTAGAACACTATCCGATCATAACCTGGTGCTGCTGACCATAAATATTCCGTGCTATATGCCGCCGCCATACATCTGGAGGTTTAACTCCAAAGCACTGCTGGATACCGTGTTCACAGACACTATAAGTAAGGCCATAACTGAGTACTTTGATTTGAACACACCTAGCACTGATGACACTGGCCTGCTTTGGGAGGCATTTAAAGTAACGATTCGGGGAGTGTGCATTAGTACCAGTGCCGGCATATTAAAGGATATCCGGGAACAGCTAAGTAAACGAGAGAATACACTGAAGGCGCTAGAACGTGACTATGAGAGACAACAAGATGTTAAAATACTGGGGGATATTAGGACCATCCTAACCGAATACCAGTCATATGCGGAGGATGAATTGAAGTACCTCACGAAGCGTCAAGTAGCGCGCACTTATGGAGAGGGTGGCAGGCCGGGTAGGGTACTGGCAGACAGAATAAGGACAGGTAGGCCGCAGCACACGGTACTGGCGATTAGGGATCAGCAAGGGGGTCTACAACAAGATGCACAGGAGATCTTGGGGGAATTTACAAGAACGTATGGGGAGTTATATGCCATGAGACACACGGCGGGGGAGGCTGACATACTGGAATACTTAGATGACATCACGCTTGCATGGCTGTCGGATACGCAGCGTGGTTATTTATCCTTGCCTATTACTGTGGAGGAGGTCACGGCGGTTATCAAGTCTCTCCCCAATGGAAAAGCCCCCGGCCCCGACGGGTATACGGGCGAATTCTACAAGGCCTTTGCAGACCAATTGGCGCCTCATCTGGTCGCCATGTACGGCAACGCACATGACCAGAAATCATTGCCGCCCACATTGAGGGAGGCAATGCTGGTTGCACTGCTAAAACCTGGCAAGGACCCGGAGAGCTGTGACTCATATCGGCCGCTCTCACTTATCAATGTAGATAATAAAATATTGGCTAAACTACTAGCTATGAGACTACAACCCTAAATGACGCGGCTGGTACTCCCTGATCAGTCTAGGTTCATCCCGACCAGATCTACATAACACAAGGACGTTGTTCGCGTTCTCTCATTATCTGATCCCTGAAACTAAGGCGGTGGCTGTGCTTCTGGATGCGGCGAAAGCCTTTGATTCCATAGAGTGGCCGTATTTAAATGCTGTACTAAGTCGCTTGGGGTTTCTGCTAAGGTTCCTACGATGGGTACAGACACTATATGCTAGCCCTACAGCGCGAATCAGGGTAAATGGTTATGTTTCTGATGCCTTTCAAATCTATAGAGGGACAAGGCAAGGTTGCCCGCTGTCTCCCTTATTATTCGCCCTAGCCCTTGAACCTTTGGCCTGTAAAATACGACAGGGACATCACTACTCGGCGCTGCAGTTCCCGCAAAGGCCGTTACATATATCACTATACTCGGATGACATGATGTTGTATGTGCAGGACCCGGAGGCGAACCTAGCGCCCTTGCTGAGGGAATACATTAGATTTGGGCAACAGTCGGGATTGAGTATTAACTGGTCCAAATCTGTAATAATATCACTGACCGATTCCACGGTCCAGCACACCATTGAGTTTCCGTTGGAGTGGCAGTCCGAGCCGGTCAAATATCTGGGGGTCTGGTTCCATCGGGTCCGGAGGTGGTGATTCGCTACAACTACGGCAGAGCTCTGGATGCCATGGATGACAAAATTGGACGATGGATCCAGCTGCCTATGACATTAGCCGATCGCTTAGCCATTGTAGAAATGGTTATATTGCCGACATTTTTATATCTGTTTAATAATATCCCGATCACGCCTCCCGCACAGGTTTTTAAGCAAATCACTGCAATGGTGACCAAACTAGTATGGGCTGGCAAGCACGCCCGCATCAAATTGCATACACTCACGCTACCTTATGTACACGGGGGGTTCACAGTGCCGGACGTTTTATTGTATTTTCTGTGTGCGCAAGCGCACTTTGCGCTCTATTGGTACCATAGGGTCCCATACCTTACACATGTAGCCATAGAAGGGGATGCGCTCCCAATTCCACTGAAAGCCATTATCACACATCAAAGGCCTCCATTACATAGGCGAGACATCAACACAACAGATACAACCATTGCAGCATGGAGCAGAATGGGGAAATTAGCGGGCAAATATCCATTATATGCGCAAGCCCTTCCGCTGTTACATCACCCTGAGTTAACCGTCACGCAGGAGCGGGTGGGTCAGAAACAGCTGCAACAGGCAGGTATTGACAAAATGGGGGATCTTTATAGTAATGGTGTGTTTAAAACGCTTACTGATCTCACATATATTAGTAACCAAACAACCCTATTTCGCTTCACATACAATAGATTGCAAAATGAGATCAAGTCACTATCCCCTTCGTAACCGGAGGAGCCGTCTCAGATGTCCACTCTACAATGGGTACTCACTACGCCTAATAATCAACATATGGTATCCAACTTGTATAGTAAGCTACAGGCGGATATAGGTGGTAAGACAACGAAGGCGATGGAGAAATGGAGTGAGGCTTTAGAGGTCCCTCTTGCTGAGGAAGACTGGAATGCGGCGTGCGACCTCACTGGCATGATTGCGTCTAATGGCAATCTGAAAATGGTGCACTTTAAATACCTCCACCAAACATACTATACGACAGCTAGGTTGTATGCGTATGGTCTCAGAACAGATGCGACCTGTAAACGTTGTGGGGCGGAGGGTGCTGATTTCCAGCATCTGGCGTGGGGTTGTGTGGCGGTGCAGGATTACTGGCTTACTGTTACCACGATGCTAGGTAAAATGGTGGGCGGAATTATCAATTGTACAGTTCGCACATGTCTGTTGGGTATTGATCTGAATATGCAGGCTAGTAGGCGCAAATTTTGTACTGTTGCTTTACTGGTGGCAAAACGTAGAGTTTCCCTGTGTTGGGATAGTAAGATCCGTCCAACGGCCTGGCAGTGGCTTATCGACCTGGCATACAGTAGGGACATGCTCCAAACATACGCTGAGGAACTGCCATCCAATGTCAATGTCAGATATTTTTATAAAGCGCGCATATCACCAAACGGTCTCAGGGCGCTTTGCAGCCATAGACAAAGGAAGAAAGAGACATCAACTGAAAAGACTCAGCCAAGTTAGAGGGCAAAAATCCAGGTCTTAAGCTTTCTGCAAAAGAGTAGATGATTGGTTATAGAGGTTAGTTCAACAGGGAGTTGATTCCACCAAAAAGGGGCAAGATAGGAAAAGGATCGACCTCCGTTACGTACCGTACGGATACGTGGCTGGGCAAGAAAGGAACTAGAGCTGGATCGCAGAGAGCGTCCGGGAACATACCATCGGAGCTTCTTAGCAAGATACAAAGGACCAGCTCCATACATTACCTTGTGGGCGAGACTGAGAATTTTAAAACGCCCTCTTTCGCGAACAGGTAGCCAATGTAGAATTTTGAGAGTGGGGGCGGAGGGGGACCGAGAGGGAAGATCAAGAACCAATCTGGCGGCCGTGTTTTGTAGGATCTGAAGTTTACAGAGCAGATCCTGGTTAAGCCCAGTGAATAGGGCGTTACCATAATCAATGCAACTGATTATAAGACACTGAACCAGGGGTTTCCTTGATTCCAGGGGTAGCCACTTAAAAATCTTCCGCAGCATTCGCATAATCCCGAAGCAAGTCCCAAGCACCTGATTAACATGAGTCTTCAAGGACAAAGACTTGTCAATCATGATGCCGAGATTACGCACTGATTGCTTAGGCTGTGGACAGATACCCAACTCTTCCGGCCACCAATCACTGGACCAAAGCTGTTCCGCTTTCCCGAATAGAATAACCTCTGTCTTGCTACCATTTAGTTGAAGCTTGTTCTCATGCATCCAATCATTTATTCGGATCAAGCAGTTTTTAAAACGGGCTTGCACATCCGTTTGATCCGGCTTACAGGTAACAAGCAGCTGAGTATCGTCAGCGTAGGAAATTGTTTCAAATCCGTAAGTCCTGATAATGTCGGCAAGAGGGGTTAAATAGACATTAAATAGCATTGGGCTAAGGATAGAACCCTGCGGAACCCCGATTGTAACTGGGTGAGTTTTAGAGGTAATACCGTTGACAGATACCGTGGTAAAACGGTCACCCAGGTAGTTCTCAAACCACTTAAGGGCCTTCCCTCTGATACCCACCTCCCACAGCCGATGTTTAAGAATGCTGTGGGAGATGGTATCAAAAGCTGCAGACAAGTCCAAAAGGACTAGAATTGCAGATTCTTGATGGTCCAGAGCTAGCCTGATATTATCCACTACTTCAACTACAGCAGTCTCAGTACTATGAGACGCACGGAAGCCAGACTGAGAAGGGTCAAGGAGCCTATTTGTCTTGAGAAATGCTGTCAAACGTTTGTTCACTAGCAGTTCCAAGACCTTCCCAAAATAAGAAAGCAAAGAAATGGGACGATAATTAATGGGCAGACCTGGGTCGGCTCGGGGCTTTTTAAGTATAGGCTTAACCAGTGCATGTTTCCATTTACGGGGCAAGGTGGCTTGATCCAAAGATAAATTAAAAACTGATGTAAGGACATCCACAAATAAAGGTAAAATTTTGGCACAGGCACGAGGAGGAAAAGGATCGGCAGGGGAGCCAGATTTAATCCTACCCAGGCTTTCAGAAACTTCACAAGTTGTTATCGGATCAAATTCAGTAAGGAAGACAGGGTTGGTGAGTTCAATGGGCAGGGGCAATTCCCTTGTATTTATCGAAGGGTCGTCCAGGACGGGTTCAGTAGACGAAAAAGAGGCATATATAGTTTTGATCTTATTGTCAAAGAACAGTGAGATAGTCTCAACCCACTCCTGAGTGGGCACGCAGGAGGATTGTTCAACCGAGGGAATGGTGAATTCCTTTAGTATTTTAAATAATTCTTTACTGGAATGGGCCGCGTTGTTAATGCGCTGTGTGAGATAAGCCTTTTTTGAGGATTTAATATTATTAATATAAATTGAATGAGCTGTTGATATTTCCTGCGGTGTTCTTCAGATTTGGATTTCCTCCACTGACGTTCAGCTGCTCGAGTTTGTTGTTTGAGACCTTTTAAAGAGGCAGAGAACCATGGGGAGGCTTTATTTTTTATTTGTACCTTAATAGGAGGTAGGGCTAAATCTAAGGCTTTCATTATAGAAGATTCCAAATTGAGAGCCGCTGATTCTGCCGTGTCAGCCATGTTATCACGCAATAAAGGTTCAAAGTGGAGCAGAAAGGTGTCCATGGAGAGTTTGCGCCAGGGCCGAATCCAAATCCTACCTTTCGGGCTCCTTGTGCTGGCGGTCTTAATAGGCATGCTAAACTTAAGAATAAAATGATCAGTCCTTAGGACTGGACAAGGAGATTCAATATTAACATTCAGGGAGTTAGTAAATACTAAATCTAAAGTGTGGCCAGCTATATGAGTGGGTTCAGTCACCTGCTGTGTAAGTCCTAAAGTGAGCATTGCATCAAAGAGAAAGGCTGAGTCTGATAATACTTCTGCGTGATAGTTAAAGTCCCCAAGTAATATAAAGTAATCTGCAGCTAAAACATAGGGGGCGATGACTTCTAACAGTGTATTAACAAAATCATCCAGGGCCAAGCCTAAAGACTACTGGTCGTGCTTCACTATGGATTAATGCCTGGCTGTGCCTTATTGGACTATAGGTGAAATTACTGGTTATTTGAAGACTTTACAGACACTGTGAAATGTGTGTTACAATGCTACAGTCTGGGGTGTTGTTTGTTATGGTTTGCATAATGTATAACTTTGAAATGTCAATAAAAAAAAAAAAAGAAAGAACTTAGAACTATTTTCCTAGAAAATAGTGGGGGGCAAAAGAGAATTAAGTTAACGAACCAAGGTGACAGTGGAGAGTTA
Source organism: Triturus cristatus (assembly GCF_964204655.1). NCBI lineage: Eukaryota > Metazoa > Chordata > Amphibia > Caudata > Salamandridae > Triturus > Triturus cristatus. The sequence goes on from NC_140579.1 coordinate 1,115,447,800, forward strand.
CTGTAAGGGCCTGATACAACCAGGATACCGGGATATCTGATCAGCGTGATTAATAAACAGGATGGATTTTATTTGACTAGACTACGCTTTAAACTAATCCACCACATCATTACATTTCACAAATCAAAGGCATGGTCAACACATTTACCCAATTACTCTTGTGAGGGAAAAGCTAGACAATCCACAATGCACATTATGCTGTTTTGCAAATTTTATAAATATATTAGATTAAGTGTATTACGTCCCTTATATTTATCTCAGGGTCTCTCATCACCAGGTGGCTTTTAATTTCCTCAGGGAATTTCCAGATGTTTCTATGCTATTGCAAACCTACATCAAGAATACAATTAGAAGGCACAAAACAATAGGTCATCTTGAAAGATTGTGTTATGGAATAGTTTAATTAAAGGCCTGGATTGCTACCCAATTAAGGGTACATTTCTAGATGAATTAACACTAGAGATCCTCTGCGCAGTTCAAAAATTGATTATGGGTTTTATACAAATGTTTTATTAGTGGAATGGTTTTACTATTCTTTCTGTATTTTTTAGCGAAATGTTATCTAAAATTCATACTGGATGATTTAGCATAAATGATGCTCATATTTTATGTGGTGCATTTTCTTAATTGTAGGAATGCACTTTGGATATCATCTTTTGATTAGTAATTCACACCCATAATAATTTACTGGATATGTGTGAGAGCTTGTAGTAAATGTGAAAGTATCGAAGTACATTCGGTACTTTTTATATTGATCTTGCATATTTGTAACATTTTAGGCTGGCTATGGGAGAGAGTTTTAAATTTATACATTGGTTTACTGTGCTTTTATGGATTTCTTACTAAAATCTGAAAAAAGGTGCCTCAGGCCTGTAGGGACCCTCAAACAAAAGATTAGAGTAAGAAGAGTAGTTCCCAAGACAGTTGTACCCTAACGGGCTTGACCCAACCATCAAGATACCCAAAATCCAAATAGTAACAATTCAGTTAAGAGATGCTGGGTAATGAGAGGTGGCTCGATACCCCCAAACCCTTGTGGAAGGGCCCAGTAACCAAAGGGCACCATGATGTCCACTGCAGATTTCTACTTTGGGTTACTGGACACTTCGATCTCCCAGGTAGTCATAGCCAACAATTGCAAGCCAGGGAGGTCTTGGAAACCAGCAGATGTGTTGGATTGACTACAACTCGCCCTGAAAGCCCAGTGGCCACCCAAACGTTGCCCCATGCCAGTAAAATGGACTTTTGGCCTAAAACATTCCAAAAGTAACTAAACCCTCTTGTTACTGTGAACCTCTGCCATAACTGCATGGTAGCCATGGCCCATACCTAGAGAGGCCTTTCTGGTAGTAAATACGCTACCCATTCCTGCCCAGCCATTCCTGAATTATCCCAAAATAGTCCTATAGGATATCATTGTCTCATATAAAACACAAGCCTTGGTCAACATTTTGGCTTTGTAGAAACTTATTGGCATTGTATCTCAGCCACAATTGGCTCTTCTGCTTTTCACCACTGCACATCACTTTAACAGTACAATTTTATCTTTAATTAATTAATTAAAGGCATTCCCTTTCAAATAAATAATAGTACCTGAATTTCATCTTGAAATATGCTAACATGTTATATTGGTTTTGCAACCAACACCATCTCCTCCATGTTATCCTTGACTGCTCCATCACAGCTAACAACGAAACATTTGCAAGCAACAGTAAGCGTAGCCTTGGAGGAGTGATACAAGGCAAAACCAGCAGGGCACAGTACTTTCCAGCTGTCAGAAATAATACAGAAAGTTTGGCAGTAACAATTAGGATTCTGGCAGGCTTAGCAATGCTCTTCTCCACCAAAAGGCAAGGCAATATAAACTGCCTTGAGAGGCTTGCCCTCATTAAAAGATAAAATCATCTTGCAGCCCCAAGTATGTGATATGGACATCCAGTTAAAGCAATGCTATGAAGTCAAGTGGAATTTAAAAAATCTGTATAACATTTTCTAGATCTCGTCGACCAGACAATGTATACTGTCTGTATATGAAAAGACGTGTTGTCAGCTTTCAGTGGGCTTAGTTGGCTTTTTTGGCACTCATTTGCTTGCAATTTGTAAAATTATGTGGCCTTTCCTTCCTCTTCTCATGATTGTCCCTCAACTTGAACATGGCCTCATTATTCGTTTCCTTTAACTGCTTACTTTTCGGGCACTAATATTTTCTTTTTGGTTAAGCACTCCATGAGAGTACATGTGTTTTCCAGCTCTCTCCCTCATATACTTCTCTCCCACTTCTTTGTTGCTGTCTCCCTTGTGTGCTTCTCCCCTCTCAAGCTACACATTCTTCTTGACCTGTCATGTACTTCTTCCCCGACCCTCCATGTTGCTTCCACCCACATCAGTGTTGTTTCCGCTCCCCACGCCTACTAAATAGCTTCCCTTTACCTGAATCCTCAGTGCTACTTTTATTTAATATTCTAACTCAGATCCATAAATAAAAAGAAAATCACTTGCATCACGAGTGGTGGGTACGCATACAAAATAAAGCAAGAGTCAGCGCACGTTTCTGTTTCCTCTTTAACCATGCAGCATAGCATTGATAAAAAAATATAACTAGCAAAACCAATAGGTCCTAAAGGCGAGACCCATTGGCTTTGCCAGTGCTTGCTCGGTTTCTTGGTCATCCATAGTATTTTCGGAAAACTGTCAAACTGCCTCAGTACCTGCCCAGGACTTACTTCCTACAAACTTTAACAAGCATTTGCAATGCAATAGGTCTCGCATTAGTGAAAGTTTGAGCTATTGGTGTTGCAAATAATAATGCACCGCCAATATCTTACATTTTCAGTAATGTAAGACCTATTGCATTGCAAATGCTTGTTGGCTATAGCAACTATGGAAGTAAATGTTGTGACTAGCAGTGGGTTTACTCTTTTGTGGGTGGGCATCTATCCCTCCTCTAACCCCTCCTTTGCCCTCCCTAAACCTCACCTTACGCCTCCCTAAACCCCTCTCATTTAGTAGTAAGTATGCCCTTTTTCAAGCCACTCCAGCTGCTCCCTCCCTCATCTGTTAATAAGAAAAAAAGTTTAATGTGTGAGGTTTTCCCCATAGAAAAGATAGGAGAGGAGAAGCTTTACACTTGTAGGCTTGTCAACTTTATTTTGTAGCAATAAACTAGTACTACTGTAGTACTGCTTTAGTACTACAAAATGCAGTTTGTGAATAGGGCCTTGAGAGTTGCAACAATATCTCATGCAGTCATATTTATTTAAAATTGCATCAAAAACTGTATCAACCAACACCTACAAATCCAATACCGTTTTTGACTGGACAAGTCCTGATAACAATAACTTGGGAATGGCGGTCCGAGAGCAAGTACTAAACAATACTTTGGCACAGTATGAAAAATGTAAGTAATTTTTAAGAAGGTTCTGAAATCAGTCTCAACAAGTATCTCCTCTACTGTTATAATCTAAAACTTAAACATTACAGAAATATACATCGTATGGTGAGCAACACAGCCATGACCCCTCCCAATGCACTTCTCAGGTCCTCACATAGACACTTCTAACATCACCACTGACATATTAGGCAGCCCTGGTATATATATATATGTAGCACTGGCATCATGGGCAGCCGTGGTATATTGAGTATCCATTGCATTATTAAGCAGATTATTAAGCAGATGTGGTACATTAAATATCCCCTCTACTACAGTCTACAGTTTTACTAGCACATTAAAAGCAAACTAGGCACATTGAGCAGCTGTGCCACATTTGAGTAGCATTTATGGCACAATGAACAAAAGCTTGGCAAATTCAACAGCACACTTGAAACAATAAGCAGCTATGTTATATTTGAGCATTGATACAGGCAAAGTGAATTTCTATGGCATAAGGAGCAGCAGTCATCCTGGCACATTGAGCATCCCTCACGTATTCTGACTTCAACCTTGGCCTTTGGTACGCTGAGTAGCACTAACATTGTTGGGTTGCACCCCACTTGAGCCGCCAAGACACATTGAACAAAACCCCAGCCACTTTGAACATTATTGGCATGTTACTGCAGTACTGGTACAGTGGGCAGCCATATTACATTGAACAATTTGAGCATCTTCAGATTTGTACAGACATTCACTTTAGTCAAATTGGCACATTCAGCAGCACTATTTGGTGTTATGAGCCATAGTGGTACCGGGTACCCTGAGCAGTATCTTTGACATGCTTAGCAGAGACATTAGCACATTGAGGAGAACCACTCGCATACTGAGAATTTGCGAGCAGTGAAGTACCGAGTTTTTAGAACCCAGCGGTGCAGGGGAACACACCCTAAGACTTCGGATTCTTCCTGTTTCAGACCCACAGAAACACAGAGTCTTCTAGGTGAAGTCAAAGAACGTCTTTATTGGCTGCAGACCAATCACAGATATCCGAGAAGTACAACACGATGTATGTTCTCAGGAGACTGCTCCTGAACCAAAAACCAGTCTTTACTTATATACACAAAATTACGCTTTGGGGGCAACACCGCCCCTGTTTTACAAGTGGTCATTCACATATTTTAGTTTCAAAGGAACAGCAGAGCCATAATGACAATCCCACATTTCAGTTCATTAAGCATGCAGTCATTGTACCCAGCAAGGCTCAGAACCCTCATCAGATAACAGCAGACCCCAATAAACGGGCACCTCCTGCTCGTAAAACAAGCCATAAAGTAGGAAACAGAGTCAGGTGTGAAAACAGCTTAGTCAGGGATCGTGTGCGAACAGGGGCTTTATGATGGGTCGAGCCCTGATGCTAATCACATTAGGCCGCGAGAAAGGAACCGGCCGGACAGGATTGACCTCGGGCAGCGGAGTCGGCTTGCACAGGTCAGAGAGAAGTCACAGAAGGTGTACGTGTCCTTTAGGCCTAGGCATGGCCTTAGTGCGCAGCCTATGTGAGGGCAACCACAAAATGGCTACTGTACTAAAATGGAACCTAAAGAGTACGATATGGGGCATCGTATGCACGGTGAATTCATCAGTGAAACATGACGAAAACACTCATACATATCGCGTTGCTCATTTGCGGTTCGCTGATACCAAACTTGGCATGGTGGGACCATGCCACCTACACGGTTCCGATTTTTACAGTACCACAGACCCTCCTTTTGCCCTTACATAGGCAAGAACTATACTAATCTGAGTCCAAGTCTACATTTATAAAGTTATGGAGATGTTGCTGTAGCATCATCCTATTGCTTAGCTCGTCCTTCGATATAGGTTTCCTTACACATGATGTAACACAGAGGCTACACATTACAGGGGCACACTGTATACATAAACAGAACAGAAAAAGGATGGCTAAAATCATTCCAATGACTATTAGAATCTTCCATCCCCAAGCTGATATCAGTCCCCAGAACCACCCCATCAGCGACCAATCTCCTTTATCTACGTGAATGGATTCGGAAATCTTATGCAGTTTGGAAATGGCCTGGTAGACTGTCGGAGCGTTATCCGGTATGATTGGATGACCTTGCACACCCCACCACGGTCTGCAAGTATGACGTCTAGAACCATACGGTTCTGCAACGTCATCAGGCGATCCGCTTGAAGCTCAGCTGTCAAGTTACCTAGGGCACCGGCCGTTACATTAACAGTGGATTCAACTACACGGGTCAGTTGTCTCAGGTTCCGACTATTGACCATTGGTCCCCAAAACGGCAGGAAACCCAGGAAAAAGTCTCCCGCTTCCTGACCGGCAGTATCTTCCTTGCTAACAACGCCTCTCACAACTCTAGTCTTGTGATAATCAGAGGCGGCAGTAAATGTTGGCGGCAGCAAATTCGCAACATAACATGTGCCCGAGAAATCAGGGGGCAACTATGTATATATGCTCGATCATTGCAGACAAAGTATGTACCCTTGGCAGCCAAAAACGCAGGGGAAAACTGTGATGGAAAAGTGTATGTCTCAGTACAGTTACTCTTCCCTAGCTGAGCTCTTGGATTCTGACCATTACCTTGTAGACAGAACCGACCTATGTGGGGTACGACCCAAATCGGGGATGAACTTTTGCGCTGTTTTTCACCCAAACTGATGCTATACCCAGTCGCGTTCCAGCCTACATAAGCTCGCAACTCATCCTTGGGAATAGATGTATATGCATCGATATCTCTACTCATATCTGCAACTCCCTTCATCAAGGCTTTATTATTCGAGTTAGGTCTAATGGAACGCGGTGGTCGCTGGGAGTAGGTTTCAAGCGCAAAAAGAAACATGGTCTGGAATGCCCATGATGAACCATTATAGCTGAATGGCAGTACTAGATATGGGATGCCCTTATTAATGGTGTGCAGCATCAAACCACACACCCAGCAGTTTGTTGTATTCATAACTAGTTGGTGCTGGTGCAGGAGTTGAATGAACGAATTGTTTACAAATTCAGCACGTCTAGCTTGTTCGTGTTCTGGCAGAGGGTGAAAAGAGTGTTGGGAAACAGTAGGAAGAGGTGTGGGCTGTACAGTGGGTGCAAATGACACTTGGAAGGACAATAATACACAACCTACAGAAAACATCATTATGCTAGATAGCACAAACAGACATAATACTATAAAACTTTTGCTATTCATTATTTTACATATTCTGCTCTTGAAATTTATTTCCTCGGTGGGCCTCTTCATCCTGAAAAACTCCATCCTCTAATCGTGCTGCTCGCGGCGGGTGAGTATCTTCTGCTAAGGAGTACACCTGTCAGTTCAGGGAACGCCCTAGACCAACCAGAACCGTTGACCTAACGTCTTCGGCTTGTACCCCAAAGTCTTGGCACCGCGACCCTGCAGCTGAACCCGGATGGTGGTTCGAAAAACAAAAAGTCAAAAAGTTTTTCAGTTGAGAGAGCTGCACTTTTGAAGATATCAAAGGAAAAGATTTTTATTTGTCCATAGTTCTTGGCCTCAAATTATACCTATTTCTGCCAGGCACTGTCTGGTCTTGAAACAAGAGTTCAGGCTCTGTGGTATCCAATCAAATTGATGGCGATATAGCTTCTTGCAGAATGTCGTCACTTTCTCGCTCTGTATTTGTCCCCTTTACACGTGCATCGCTAAATGGCACAAAACGAGGCACAGTCTCAGCCTCGGAGTCAGCGATCCCCTCCTGGACCCACCGATCATACGGTAGGGGTAAAGGGATCCTCTTACAGTGTATGCCGTGAATCCAATTCTTTTTCCCTTTCACTCGAACTGCTGATCTTGTCGATAGTAGGACTAGGTGGGGGCCGATCCAACGGGGCTCATCATTCTTTGTACGTTGAAAATTTTTAATTAGCACCCACGTTCCAGGATTAATAGGGTGTCCTGGAGCTTCAGAGGCCTGGGGCAGAGTATCGTGAACCTGTTGGTGTAAGACACGCAATTTAGCCGTCAATTCATACAGGTAATCAAGCAGTACTGGATATTCGATTTCACTTAACTTTGTCGGCCTTGGCACTCCCCATACATTGGCCGGACGGCCAAACACTATTTCATACGGACTAAGTCCCACTCGCGAATGCACAGTCATTCTTGTTGATAGGAGTGCTAAGGGCAGAGCGTCAGGCCATTTAAGACCGGAGCTCGCCTGAATTTTGGCCAACTTAAGCTTCAAGGTGCCATTGTAGCACTCTACTAATCCAGCTGATTGGGGGTGATTTGCAGCGTGAAACTTTTGCTTAATGCCTAGTCCCTCACACACATCCTTCATCACTCGGCCTACAAATTCACTCCCGTTATCACTCCATACCATCCTTGGCATTCCGAACCTAGGGAAAAATTCTTTAACTAGGGCTTTAGCTGTGGATAAGGCAGTATTGTCTTTTAGGGGATATGCTTCTATCCATTTTGAAAAGGCACAAACAACAACCAGTACATATTTCAAATTGTTGCATCTTTCCATGTGGATGAAGTCTAGTTGCAGAACTTCAAAAGGATATGATGGAGGCGCAAAATGACCAGGTGGAGATGGGGTTCCCCTACCAGGATTGTATTTCAGACATACCATGCAATTTTTGACTACATTCTCTGCACATTTAGGGATTCCAGCATTCTGCCATACTGGAGCCAACAACTTACAAATCCCTTTCACACTGATATGTGCCATTCCATGCGCCATCGTAACCACTGGAAGCACATATGCATCAGGTAACAACCATCGCCGGTGTTCTGACAAATCAATCCAACAACCGTTTTCATCTAATTTACCCTTACTCTCTTTCCACATACTTAATTCTTTCTCTGTGGCTTCAGCTTGAAGGGACTTCACACTCTCTATCGTGTCTTCACACATTCCAACATCACCCACCCATCTTGCAGGGCCTGCAACATACATTCGGGTTGTCACATCTTTTGCTGTTTCTTTCGCGGTTTCGTCAGCAAATGCATTACCACGCCCAACATCATCGGTAACCTTCTTGTGTACGCTGCATTTCACAATCGCAACTTGTAATGGTAAGGTCAGCGACTCAAGGAGATCATTCACTAACTGACCATTCTGAATCTTAGCTCCATGCGAAGTCAGGAACCCACGTTCTTTCCACAAACGCCCAAAACTATGGGCCACACCAAAAGCGTACTGACTGTCAGTATATATGTTCACTTTCATTCCTTTCGACAACACGCATGCTCTTGTGAGTGCAATTAATTCTGCTGCTTTAGCCAAATTATGTGGTATGCGTGCAGTTTCAACAATCGTGTGCAGAGTCGTGACAGCATACGCAGCAGTCGTATCACCATTCGGAAGCTTGAAGTATGAACCATCCACCCATAAGGTACCATCACATTCAACCAGGGGAGTATCTTTAAGATCCACTCTCCCTTTTGTTTCTTCTTCTGTTCTGAACAGACAACCTCATCTGTGTCTGCTGAAATTGGCAATAATGTGGCTGGATTCAACGTATTGCACCTCTTTATGTGTACATGACTTGCTAGCATCGTCAACTCGTAACTTGACAATCGAGCATTAGTTAAATGCTGTGTCTTGGTCCTGTTTAACAATGTGTCCACTGCATGAGGAACCATTACAATCAATGTGTTGTTCATTACTAATCCAGCAGACTGTCGAATAGACGCAGCTGCTGCCGCTGTAGCTCTTAAACAACTTGGCAATGCCCTCGCTACAGGGTCCAAAGTCGATGAAAAATACGCGCATGGGCGCGGTCTGTCTCCAAAAGGCTGTGTCAGTACTGACAATGCACAACCGTCCCTTTCATAAACATACAAGGTAAAAGGCTTACTATAGTCGGGGGTACCCAACACAGGAGCTGAACATAATGCCTCACGTAATTCCACAAAACTTTTCTGACACTCTTCAGACCATGGGACAGGATTTGGTATATCTTTATATGTTAATGCTAGCAATGGTTTTGCCAATAAAGAAAAACTTGGGATCCAGTGCCTACAATATGAAGTGATGCCCAGGAAAGCACGCACTTCTCTCTTTGTCTTTGGCACGCTTAATTGTGCAATGGCTTGGATTCTTTCTGGGGTCAGCTTCCCTCCCTCCTTCGAGAAGAGATGACCTAAATAGGTCACTTCTTGTCGACAATATTGCAGCTTAGAGAGAGACACTTTGTGATGGAAGGTAGACAAATGACGCAACAATGATGATGTAGCTCGTTTACAAATCTCCTCAGTATCTGCGGCGATTAGTAAATCGTCAACATACTGGATAAGGGTAGCACCTTTAGGTAAAACAAGGGCATCAAGCTGTGCTTTTAAAGCCTGACTGTATATTGATGGGCTTTCACAGTAGCCCTGTGGAGCACGTTTAAAACGGAAACTTTGACCTCCTAAACAAAAGCCAAAAATATCCCTGCTCTCCTCTGCAATCGGGATACTAAAGAAAGCATTCTTTAAATCAATTACTGAAAACCAAGCAGCGGAAGCTGGGATCATAGTCAACAAGGCGGTTATATCAGGGACCACTGGAAACTGTGGCACAACTACCTTATTGACCTCTCTAAGGTCGATCACAAATCTGTAAACAGGTGGCTGCGAAGGGTCAGTACGTTTCAAAACAGGCAGAACCGGACTATTGCAAACGTTGCCTCTTGTCTCTTCAATGACATCCTTCTCAATTAAATCATAGATAATTGCTAACAACGCTTTTTCACCTTCCTTAGAGATCTTGTACTGGGAAATGCGGGGCAATTTAACATTGGCTTATAAAGTGACAACATACGGCGGTATTTCCAAAAGGCCCACATCATTAGGGCCAGTGGCCCAAAGGGCATCAGGAAGAGACGACAATCCAGCTGGTAGTTCAGTCTTTGACAAATACATGGGAGAAATCACTTCCTTACCCAGCGTAAGTTGTACTCCTGAGGGAGAACAATATTATGTTGCATGTAATCTCTTCAACAGGTCCAATCCTAACAAGTTTTCATTACATCCTGTCGTCAGGATGAGGGGTGCTTGCAGCTCACAAGGTCCAACAGAAAGGGCCATAGGACTTGAGATTGGGTTCCTAACCGGGGCGCCAGAAAAACCTACGGAAACATTCATTTCGCCAGACAAAGGCGCGCCAGGGAGTTTGGAGCTCATAATAGAACTCTTTGCAGCACCAGTGTCCAGCAGAAAGGGCTCTGTTATACCCGCTGTAGTCACCTTAACATACGGTCCGCTCTGGTCCACTGGCACTGAAACAACTCCCTCTCTGTCTACGGCTGTCCTAGTAATCATTCCCTTCCGTATTATCATCTTCTGCATAGTAGTCATTATTATAGTACTGCGCTGTCTTGCCAGTCGCATTGGCTTGCTGATCAAAACTATTCAACGTATTTTGAGGCGGAAGAGGACGCGCGTTCTGGGGAACATTTCCACGCCCTCTACCTCTTGGGGCTTGCTGGCCACCTCTACCTCTTGCACCATAAGCATTATTTGTGCGCTGCAACAATCTAAGACAATTATTTTTAAAGTGACCCCCCTCCTTGCAATATGAACATTGATTGAGACCGACAGGGACACGTGGTTGATAATACCCATACATTTGCTGATTATTCTGGAACTGTTGGGGTTGCTGATAGATACCCTGGGTTTGCCCATAATTATTCTGACCTGCACGTGGCGGATAAGCCTGCTGTAAAAGAACCTTCGTTTTCAACTCTTTCGTTTTCTTATCTGTTCTATCCTTCTCATCTTTATCCCTATTTTCATAATACTGTGCAGTAGCCAGTATTTGCACTGAAGAGGAAACGGCCCAAGAACTCTCTGAATCTTTTAATTTCTTACACAACTCTGGAAGCAAATTATGCACAAATTTATCGACAAATAACCGTTGGCCACCTTCTGTACTCATGTCCTGACCACTGTGGTCGATAAATGTTTCTTCAAACCTAGTGAAGAAATCGGACACTGTTTCATCTTTCTTCTGTTTGCACGCGGATAATTTATCCCAATTTACACGTATTGCGGGCATTAAAGTTTTAATATAATTAATTATTCTACCAGGGAGTTCTGCTACCACGGGCTCAGGCTTGGCACCACCGACCTGTCTATTGTCCGCATTAAGGATATTAGCCCATGTGTCACCTAATTCTACAGCATGATCTGCATTACGAATCAATCCCCACAAAGGCTGTGGAACAACATTTCTGAACAACATATCTATGTCTGCCAGGTTCATGACACACGATTCTTCAGTCTGCGATAACTCCTTATAATATCCTGCAGGGTTCTTACGGGGGTCAGGCAATGTCTGTTTAAGGGCTAATACTTCAGATCGTTTCCAGGGAACATGTACCCAAACACGCTGAAAATGTGGCAGAACAGGTGGAACAGCATTCGCATCACCAGGTCTCCAAACTGGAGGAACCTCACGCATCGGATATTGTCGCGCTTTTACCTGTTTCCCTTCAAGGAATTCCTGTCCAAACAACGATTGCTGACAATCCCCATTCCTGAAAGACAGCAGTGTCGCAACTGCTTTCTCAACATCAGAACCCACAATCGTACCTTTTCCAAATTCAAATCGCACTTGACACAACTCCTGCGGACTGGATTCTACATCATTATCTTCCAATTACTCACATAGAATTTCACACATTTTCTCAAAAACGTACCGCTGTTGTGGCGCTTCCCACTGATGAAAAACATTAACAACAGATTCTACATCATACCTAGAAGGATAAACAATCCATCTACTTGCCATGCGGTCCAGTTCTTCTTTCTCTCTAGAACCAGGTATTTGACTACGTAACTGCTTACGCTGTGGACCAGGGGTCGTAGTAGACGACCCAAAGAGGGGTGATATAAGACTAGTGACTGCACTAGCTAGTCGTTGTCTTGCAGAAGGAGAAGTCGAGGCAAGAACCGGGGGAAAAACAGAGGGAAGGAAAACGGGTGCAGATACAGATACAGGGGTAGCAGCAGGTAGGGCACCAAGAGAGGCAGCTGATGTGCTAGGGAAAGTCGCAAGGGGAGCAGAAGTGGTAGGTTGCAAAATCGGCGGCCCTTGGGAAGGCTGTGCTACCAGGACAAGAGCCGGCTGAGGAGGAGCTGGCCGCTGCGGGAAAGCTTGCTGCGCATTAGCTGGAGGCTGCACATTTACGGGCTGTGGAGGCGCTGTAGCATTTTGCGCATAAGGGGGTGGCGAACTTAGCAAATGGGACATTAGGGAATCTTTCTCTTTCTCTTTTGACTCATCTTGTTGAAGGGGTGGCAAAACTGGGTAACATTTATCAATGACTAGTTTGCGTTGCCTATGCAACTGCTCATCCATTCGGTCCTCTTCATTATCCTTAAACTGCAAAGCTGCTTGCATGATCGACATACCTCTCTCTCTTTTATTTTTCTTTGCTAATTTAATTTCTTTTTGTTTGGCTTCCTTTCGCCATAGGCGGAAGGAATCAAACATCGCCGGCCGGGCTTTCTTCTTGAACAATTTAACTTCTAGGTTATCTAGGATCTCTGTGTCGAAACTACCATTTTGGGGCCATTTTAAAACACCATCCTTTCTGGTGTATCGGACCCATACTTCATTATACGTAATGGGGCCCACGCCATGTTTCACATAAAGCTCATAATTTGGAGTTCCAATTGGAGGAACCGGACACGAATCCTCCAATCGGGAGTCCCTTTTACAACCAAAACAAAACAAATTTCTAAATATACTAGAACCAGGCATCTTTGCTCACTAGTCTAGTTTCAAACTTCAAAGGATTATCGAATACGATAGTCTCGTGAATACACGAGTCCTCTGGCTTTGGCACTTGCAAGACCCAAATCAAAGCGATCCCGAAGGATACCAAAATCCCGAAGGATACCAAACAAACTGGGAGACGCTCCACTTATACTTAACTGAGGTATCGATGACTTCACCAGAAGACTCTCTCAATTGTTTCGCTCTACCAAATCGTCAAAGGTCCAAAACAGGGCGATTAATCAGGGCAGCAGTCCTTCGTAGCCGTCGGGACGCGGAGAACCTCGTAGAAAAGACTTTCGGACCACGTCAACATGCAGGGGTCGATGAAGTGGCGGCCTTCCTCCAGAATTTCCACACGAAGCTCCTCACGAACCTCTGGCTTGGACCGGTACCACTGAAATCGTCCCACGTTGGGCGCCAACTGAAGTACCGAGTTTTTAGAACCCAGCGGTGCAGGGGAACACACCCTAAGACTTCGGATTCTTCCTGTTTCAGACCCACAGAAACACAGAGTCTTCTAGGTGAAATCAAAGAACGTCTTTATTGGCTGCAGACCAATCACAGATATCCGAGAAGTACAACACGATGTATGTTCTCAGGAGACTGCTCCTGAACCAAAAACCAGTCTTTACTTATATACACAAAATTACGCTTTGGGGGCAACACCGCCCCTGTTTTACAAGTGGTCATTCACATATTTTAGTTTCAAAGGAACAGCAGAGCCATACTGACAATCCCACATTTCAGTTCATTAAGCATGCAGTCATTGTACCCAGCAAGGCTCAGAACCCTCATCAGATAACAGCAGACCCCAATAAACGGGCACCTCCTGCTCGTAAAACAAGCCATAAAGTAGGAAACAGAGTCAGGTGTGAAAACAGCTTAGTCAGGGATCGTGTGCGAACAGGAGCTTTATGATGGGTCGAGCCCTGATGCTAATCACATTAGGCCGCGAGAAAGGAACCGGCCGGACAGGATTGACCTCGGGCAGCGGAGTCAGCTTGCACAGGTCAGAGAGAAGTCACAGAACGTGTACGTGTCCTTTAGGCCTAGGCATGGCCTTAGTGCGCAGCCTATGTGAGGGCAACCACAAAATGGCTACTGTACTAAAATGGAACCTAAAGAGTACGATATGTGGCATCGTATGCACGGTGAATTCATCAGTGAAACATGAGGAAAACACTCATTCATATCGCGTTGCTCATTTGCGGTTCGCTGATACCAAACTTGACATGGTGGGACCATGCCACCTACACGGTTCCGATTTTTACAGTACCACAGCAGCCCGAGTGAAACTGAGCAGCGCCCTTGCACAGATCGTGGCGCATTAAGCAGCACTGGCATATTTCAGCATCCGTACTGTCACAGTGAGCAAACATGGCACACTGAACAATGCTAGCCTAGCTGAGTTGAATGCATCCTGGCCAATTGACCTGTTTAAGGAGTATTATGGCACAATGAGCAGTCCTACTAGTACATTAAGCAGAAACCACTGTCAAAATGAGATACAAACAGCACCACTTGCATTCTTAGCATGCATAGCATTTTACATCCGTACCAAAGGTGCACCGAGCATCTTTGAAGTAATAAGTAGCACCGGTGACAAAACTGATCAGTGCCACTAGCGCACTGGGGAGCACTGCAGACTCAGTAACCAGAGTTGGCATCTTTAACATGCCCTGGGTCAGGCGAGACCTAAAAAACAGAGCAGAGCACTACTACTACAGCGAGAGGTGCTTCGAAGCAGTGATAGAGGCACATGATTCCTTACCTGAAAACTATTATTTACATGTAAGAGTAAGACGCTAAGAGAGAGGCACGTGATGTCTTACCTGAAAACTATTTACAAAATTCGTAACACCCCAGTCTATTTACGGAATGTCCCCGGCGGGCTGGCACACGAAGTAGCACACTGTGTTTTTTGGCAGCGCCCCTGGAAATCCGAGCAGAGGTTTTTAATGGCAACATAAAGGCATCTAATGGAAGAAATGCTAATGTTATTTCAATTCCACGCGCAGGCTATTTGATTGCCGCTGGCAGAGAAAGGCAGTGGGTAGAATACCTCAGACTTTTTTTTCGAATGGATACCATTTTATGATATAGCCAGTATTTCCCATGTGACCGCAGATATTTGTCTGCTCAGTCGTGGGTGGGGGGGCACGCCATCTTCTGAAAAGCGCATTTGATGTTGGAAATGAAAACCGGCCGTGTTTCAGATCTTTAAAGCACAGAGCTAGTTCCACTTTGGAAGAGATTCTATTTCTAAGTATACATTAGAAGCCAATATGATTGGGAAAAATGGCTGCGAGGTGAAGCATTTAGCCTTGTTTTTAAACATAAATGGTCTGGAGGAGGGGCGCGCTTTCCAAATTCCCGTGAGGTGTTTGAGGCTCTCGCAAAGCTCATTACAGTGTGGGGCTTGTATAACACTCGTGGATCTCAATTCGGAGGTAGCTGTGCAGTAGAGATGGAGGGAGAAAGGGTGGTGTGAGGTGGAGCAACGGAGAGGTTGAGAGAGCATGGAGTTAGTAGAACACTAGGAAAATTGAGACTTGGAGAGCTGACGAGCCAGTTGAACAGGAGGAGGAAAATAAAAGGTGACATACAAAAAAGCAGAAAGGGAATTCACAGAAACTAGAGCCAGAGGTCAGCGGCAAGATGCAGAGAAAAGGCGGGGGAGGAGCTATAGGTAAACTTGCTTGGGGGGGAAGTGAAGAAGATAGGATTAATTTTCAGAGAGTCATGAGTCATGTCTGAGTTTGGTTAAGGAACACATTGATTGGAAAATACAATTTATTTCAGTACTGTTATTTTTTTCACCTTTTAACGATGTTTAAACTGCAGGAAAGCGATGCTGAGGAAAGGGAGGGGAGTCGAGGGTTCTTATAACGTTAATGGCTGGGACTCATTATAGCTCGGAAATCTGCGCGAGGCTGCCAACTGCAATACACGGGTTTATGTGGTCAGTCTGACGGATGGAGCCCGGCCTGCCCTGCGAGGCTGAGCCCCATCCATATTCCGAGTTAAAAAGGCAGCCTGCCTCTCTCAGGGCGCGCAGACCTATCTTGAAAGATAAAAAAGAAAAGTTTCCCTACCATTAATAAAGCGAGCGTGCGAAGGGAGCTTTAAAGCCCGTAATCTTCAAAGAAGGTAATGACACATCACCGGCTCGCGCTGAATAAACATGCCTCGGGAATCAAAAAGCCCAGTTCTGTCAGTGATGGATGGAAGATGGCGACTTCTGTGTGGAAACAATGGGGAGGACGGTGGGGGGGCAATGCTTCAATCTCCACCGAGGGAAATGGAAGAGAGGCGAAGCAACGCAGCAACTTTTCACAAACGGAGACGGCAGCCTCGCCGGGCTGGTGCCAGCAATTCTGTGTGGGTCGATGAATGTAAACTCAGCAGCCGTGCACCCCCGGACTCTTCTTAAAGCCAAAAGCAGCAATCGAAAGGCCATTGCAGATGGCTAGGTCGCTGTTCTAAATACATGTTTGGGGGGCACCAACACCACTCATTAAACAAGTGACTCGCACGTCACGCCTAAGTCTGGGCACGATCATAGCTCCTCCCACGGCATATTGGGGTCTATTACGCGCTTGGTGCGCGTAATGGACACCAATAGGCCGTGGGAGGAGCTATGCGCGCGACCCTGGGCCAATTGCGTGCAGACTTTTAGAATAAGATAAACGCAAAGGCCAATGGGGGAGCTGAAAAGGAAACGCACACGCACGAGCGTGTGCGATTCCTAGGTCAGCTTGATTTCCCCGTTTTTTCACCTACTAAAGGTCTCGCGACCTGCGCGAGCACTACTGCGCAGTGCAACACAGGTCGCGATACCTAAAAAGAGGCCCCTGAAAGGGAAGTTGTGTGAGTCAGGGTTACTCCTGGAGAGGTGGTACTGGGACCTAAAAAGATGCCCCTAAAAGGGAAGTTGTGTGAGTCAGGGTTACTCCTGGAGAGATGGTACTGGGAGTTTCTGCAAGCCAGATCCTGTTTGTTAGCTTTATGAGACAGTGTCTTGTCCCTGGCAATACTAATTTCCAGTCCCTCTGAGGCAATGGAAACTCAAGGTCTGTATCAGAGTGTGAGACAAGGGCACCATACTGATGTACCCACCCTACTGTCAAGCGAAAAGTTTTGGAGCTGTGCCAACATTTGAATTACCACTGTATCAGCATGAGAATCAGCACCATTCCCGAGATCAGACTGCATTATATGGTACCTTTTTTGGGTCAAAGGAAAATCTGCTGAGGTAGCAAGACAGGCATTTTCCGCATGTAAGCGTGCTGAAAGTCACATAGCTAACACTCGCTGCGCTGAAAGCTGAAAACTGTTTTTAAAACTATCACCTGTTGTCCTTACTTTGTTGCTAGCGCACGCTGCACTTTGTCAATGGTCACGCTTTTAAAGTTTTAATCTGCCGCACCTATTTGCTTATGTTGCACATTACTCGTTTAAAAAAAAAAAAAAAGCATTCCACCAAATACCTCCATACTGCTAGCACCAGACTCCCCCGGTCCACCACAGCGCTTGCAGCTGATTGAGTGGAGGGAGAAGCACACGCTTCCGGGAGGCTACTAGACGGATGCCATTTTACAGTTGGCAGTCTAGTTGTCACGCATAGGCACTCCCCGGGTCTGCATTTAAGACCGGGATGGCGCCGGGGCGCAACGGGCGCGCCGCTGGCGCGCCTAAGTCAAGCCAGTTTGCGCCCGTCCGCGCCAGTACGGTACTAGAGGCCAGGATCCCTGCCCAAACCACCCTGGCTCCACCAAAACCCACAATATATACTAACAAAGAGCTCCGGGTATTGAACACAGGAGCACACACCTCCTGCCAGCACTCTCTGGTCGCCTCTGAGCCCCTGAGCTGCTCAGCCTGCGGTTTCACAGCTGTGACCAAGTTGCAGCAGGTAAAGGGTACAGAGGGAAAGTCAGACCACACTGATTACTGAAAGATGGGATTAATAAATTACAGATCCCTCCCTAAACACGCAATCAAGATCACGCTTCTAATAGAAGAGGAAGAGCTAGAGGTTCTTTTTCTGACGGAAACCTGGCTCCGAGAAAGCTCTTGAGCAGACATTGTAAAAGCCCTCTCCCAGGGTTTTGAAATCTATCGGCATGATAGAACTGGGACAATGAGGGGGTTTAGTTATTATTTGCAAATCACACCTAGCCTGTGTTATTAACCCTCTCAACATAGCCAACTGTGAGGCCCTTGCCGTCAGACTGTCTCTCACCCCGGCCTGCTCCTTCTCAGGCTGTCTCATCTACAGACCACCAGGGTCATGTACACGGTTCTTAGAAGCCGCCCCAGACATTTTGGCCAGCTTAATAATAGGAAAAAGCGCCTTTACTGTCCTATGCGATTTCAACATCCACCTGTACGACCACTCTAATCCTTTGACTAAGGGATGTGTAACCGACTTGGATGCCATACAGCTCACTCAATTGGTATACCGGCCCACTCACAAAAAAGGCCACACTCTGGACCCCATTTTTTCTAATGACTCTAGACTGGAAGCACTAATCCCCATACACATGCCATGGACAGACCATTTCTTCATCCCAATCCGGTTTCTAAAACCCCACACTACAGCGCCAAAAAAAGTTAGCCCTGTACTGGGACGTAAATGGCCAAGACAGGCTCTTGAAGCCTGGACAATAGATCTTGAGGCTTCTTACCCACCAGAATCAAAATATCTAAAAAATCCCATAAAAACTGGGTATCCTGGATAAACAGATCCATAGAACAGAATTTCAAGAAACCAGGCCCAATAAATCCGAAAAACTCCAATAGATCCTCCTGGTTCAATCGGGAGCTGGTCGCTCAAAAGAAAAGCTGCAAGAAGCTAGAATGAAATTAGAGAAAATCGTATGACCCCGAGCTTAAAACAGCCTACAAATTACCTATCCAGCAATATCATAAGGTAATTAAGAAATCACAAGCTGCCTTTTTCGAAGAAAAAATCGAGAAGTCCTCCAACTCTTTAAAGGAGCTTTTTAAAATTGTAAAATCCCTCTCTACAATTGACTCAAGCACAACTGTCTCCCAATGCTCAAAAGAGAGATGCAATGAGCTACCCTCGTTCTTCAAGAGCAAGGTAGAAAACATTTATAACTCTCTCCACCCTAATATCAGTATTGCACCATTAGTCACTAAAGCCCCCAACGTCTCCCCAGATCCTCCCGGGATTACAGAACAGCCACCACCTTCGCCCACCTCTGCTCTGCTCACCTTCCCCGAACTAAGTGAGGAAGAGGTTGGGTCCCTACTACAGAACATCAAATCAGGGTCCCCTCTAGACCCGGCTCCGCCTCATATTCTCTCTCAAGGTGGGAAAAGTGTCCTAACCCAACTCCATCACCTCATTTCCCTTTCCCAGGAAAGTGGTACAGTACTTAAAGAGTGGAAGCATGCCATTGTAAAACCTCTGTTGAAAAAACCCCAACTTGACCCAGCTTGTTTGGCAAACTTCCGTCCGATCTCATTACTTCCTATCCTGGGCAAGATAGGCGAAAAACATGTGAATCACACTATCTCGCAATTCCTAGAAGACAACGGTATTATACACCCGACACAAATGGGATTTCGACCAAAACACAGTACTGAGTAAGCCTTACTTGTTGTCACCGAAAAACTAAAAAGCATTTAAGACGAGGGAAGATCTACTGCAATCGTGCTCCTGGATCTCAGCGCGGCTTTTGATACAGTAGACCACGCGGTGCTGATCAACAGAATGAAGGGGATTGGAATCAGAGGTACAGCCATCAAATGACTGGCCTCTTTCCTGGATGGTAGATCTTTCCAATGCATGGAAGCCGGAATCTTCTCAGACTCCTTTTCAGCCCCATGGGGGGTCCCTCAGGGATCCTCCCTAAGTCCGACCCTTTTTAATATATACCTAAGCCCACTTGCCCACTTAGTACAGGAATTCGGCCTCTCCATTGTGTCATACGCTGATGACACACAACTAGTGTTTTCGATCTCAGACTCCCTCAACTCAGACCATAGACCCCCTGGCTTGAAAAAATTGGAGCCTGGATGGCCGATTGCAGCCTCAAGCTGAATGGGGACAAAACCGAGCTTATGGTCCTAGGCAGCAACTTCAGCCCGCGCTTTGAGATCCCCAGGCCAGCTAAATGGGGTACCCTGCCTCCCCCGAAAAACTCCATAAAAAATCTTGGGATGTGGCTGGACCAGAATCTTACGATGGAGACCCAAGCAAAAAAACTGGCGAGTACCTGCTTCTGGATGCTCTGAATGATCAGGAAAATTCTGACCCTTCTTCCTGAAAACTCAAGGAAGACAGTGATTCAGGCCTTGTTAGTGTCAAGGCTTGACTACGGCAACTCCTTATACTTGGGTTCCCCCAAATATGTCACAGACAGACTACAGGTGGTACAGAACGCAGCAGCCCGACTGCTTCTGAAAATACCAAGGCATCAGTCAGTTAGAGCATCCCTTAAGGAACTACACTGGCTTCCGGTCCTAGCCAGGATCAAATTCAAGTCCCTCTGTCTGGCTCATAGAGCTATGCACGGGAAAGGCCCCTCGCTGGTACGAGAACTGGCCTCGCAGTACTTACCCCGTCGACATCTCAGATCAGGATCAAACTTTCTGATGAACACCACCAGAATTAAACGATCGAGATGGGGCGGGAGGTCATTCAAACACCTGATATCTAAAATATGGAACAACATGGACCCAGAGTTACGAATGATCGAGAATGAAATAACCTTTAAAAAAAGATTGAAAACATGGCTGTTTTCCTAGAACTTACCTGCTGGAATTCCCCTGTCATGTCTCATACAGCGCTGGGATGCCTAAGGGAAGCTACGTGCTCTATAAATCCCTAAACCTAAACCTGTTCCAAGACTTAGAGTAAGATCTTGTTGTCTTCTGAGGAAGAGGGGAACCGGCGGCAATGGTTTTGCGTATCTGCGAGGCAGACTAGCTTTCAAAGTGAAATCCGGAAACAACCTTGCTCGTACCCTTTGTTAGACCTGGCACCTTGGCGCGAGTCTCCCTTCCACTTTTTGTCGCTGTGCCTCATGTGTTTTGCTTGTGTTAGCTGCTGAGAGCACTGTGCCACTGCCAACCAGTGCCACAGTGAAAAGTGCTCCCTATTTAAAATGTATATGTTGGTTGAATTCCATGATTGGCTTATTTGGTTTACTGTCAGACCCCCGTAAAGTGCACCAGGAGTGCCCAGGGCTTGTAAATACAAATGCTGCTGGTGGACTTGCAGCACTGGTTGTGCCACCCACAGAAGCGGCCTAGTAAAATGTATCAAAGGTCTGCCATTGCAGAACCTGCGGGCAGTCTGGTACTGTCATGCTGACTGGGCAAGTGCACCCACTTGCCAGTCCCTAAACCTTACCTTAACTTCATATTAGTTACCCCTATGGTAGGCCCATGGGCAGGGTGCATTGTAAGCATAAGGTAGGACAAGCCCTGATGTGTGTGGCCTGTCCTAATAGTGAATTACAGCCATTTTCGTTTTTCACTATTGCAAGGCTACCTGTTCCCATAGGCCAGAATGGGCTGTTAGAATTGTTACATCCTATGATCCTAACAGACCCAGGGAACATGGTAGAAATTCGAGTTTAGTATGCCTGAACTCAGAATAATAAAATACATATTTTAGTAAAGTTTATTTTAATATTCTGTGTTTGCAAATACCATTTTTAGAAAGTTGGTATTTGCTTGCCTAACCTTTTCAGCCCGCCTCTGCTATGATGTGTATCTGCCTGTCTGGTTTGTGTGAGTGACAGGGCTGGGGAAACCCAGAGGGGCAGGGCTAGGTAGCCTGGTGGTGAATAGAGAGATTGACATCCAGATGGGTGGGAGGAGTACACCTGGACTCTGAATAGGGCTGTGCTCTGCCACCACAATGCTGGCTCCACCTCCTGTGGAGCGGCTGATGTCTCTGCCCTGCACCCTGAATAGAAAGTCAGAGTCATGTCAACAAAGTACTCAGGAACTGGTTTGGACTGGGCAAAGGCCCCTCTACCCCAGAGGAACAAAGGAATTAGAGGTATAAGTATTGGGACCCTGCTCCCAAGAAATTAGATCCTGCTTGACAAGAAGAACCTCTGCCTGAGGAGAAGGAACCGGGAAAGCTGTAAGGAGGAGTACTGTCCCTGACCTGGGGATTGGCCTGCAGTGGTTGCCTTGCTGCTGAAGGAGAGGAGAAAGACTACAAAGACTTTATTTCAACTTGTGCTTAAAAAGATCTCCAAGGGCTTGGAATAGAGCTTGCCTCCTGCTGAAGTCTCAGGAACAACAGACTTCACCCCCCAGCTCCCCGTCGGAACTGCTGTCGTCGCATCACGTAAAGGGTGTCGCCGCTGCAGCATCGCATCGAGCGGAAGCGTCTCGCATCATCCAAGAAGTGTCTCGCAACGCCGAAGAAGCGTGTCGCCATCGCAGCCATCGTAGCTGACGCATCGCACCGCATCAAGAGAAGAGTCTCGCATCGAGGAAGAAGCGTGTCGCCATCGCAGCCAACGTAGCTGTCGCATTGCACCGCATCAAGAAAAGCGCCTCGCATCCACGGAGAAGTGTGCCGCCGTCGGAGCTGCTGTCGTCGCATCGCGTAAAGGGGTGTCGCCGCTGCAACATCGCATCGAGCGGAAGCGTCTCGCAAACGTCAGAGAAGAGTGCCGCTGCCAAGGCCGCTGTCGTCGCATCGCGTAAAGGGTGACGCCGCTGTAGCTGATGCGTCGAGTCTTCTCGCAACATCGGAGAAGTGTAACACATCTGGAAGATCTTCACGTCTTTATTTCTTTGCACCAAAAACTTCATCGCATCAACATCGTTGCAACACTTTCGTTGCCCTGCGTGTCGCATCTAAAAGGTACATTGACTTAAAGTGTCGCATTTAAGAACTTAAAAGAACTAAGCAAACTTCTACCATCTAAAGTAACAGTATTGTGTATTTTTGTTGTTTAATGGTCTTGTGGTAACTCTACATAAAGAATCCTTATTTTTAATATAAAAACCTGTGTGGTGTCCATTTGTAGTGTTGTCACTTGGTTACTGTATGTGTTCACAAATGCTTAACCTATGACGCTCTGAGATAAGCCTTGTCTGCTCGCGCCAAGCTACCTAGAGGGTGAGCAGGGGTTATTTTAGGAGTGTAACCCCTTACACTGACTAGAGGAAAGGTTCCCTGCTTGTCACAAGTACCTACCTGTGCCAACCAGAGAACCCGGATTCTAACACCCTTCCAGCAGAAAAGTTCTCTCATGCATGGACTGCCAAGTAACCATGGTAAGATGTAACAACCCAGACATCACATGAAGCGCAGGCCTAAACCAACATAAGCTTCTCATTTTAAAATGAAAACATTGCTGAAAAGCAGCAAGAAAAAGGGACAAATTCCCAGTCCGTCAATCAGAGAAATAAACAAAAACAAAGGTAAAGACGATTCAATACAAAGGGCAGCATTCTCATGGTGGCAGTCACAGAAGCACTGCTGATGGCTACACAAAGATGTCTAGATAGAGTTTGAGAGTTATTTCAAAAGATGAGGACTCTATGGGAAGGCCATCTAAAAGGGACAAGGTTTCTTTCTCTGCCCTCTGTGCAACAGGTGAGGCATCAAAAAACACATGAAATCATAGAAAGTGCAGATTTACCTTCATGGAGTTGTAAATCTTGCTTCTCCTACAGGAAAAGGATTAAAGCAGACCAGATTAAAAATACATGGTTTCTAGAACTGTCTGTCACAAGCAGCTACGGATATGATTCAACTATTTGGTAGCACTTCAACAAGATATTTGTCAAAATATGTAGCAAAAATGTCACCGCAAAACCTACTGAATAGCCAATTGAGCTCTAGCGGCCCCCTCCACCATACGGAAATATTAAGATGTGCTGATTATAAATATATTTTACCTCTGAAAAAAATGATGAAATGCAAAAGTACGCAAATAGGAGAAATACTTGTCAACAGGCGACCAAGCAACTTTAATGAACTGAAAAGAAGAGCTGAGAGCCCGGTTTTACTAGCTTGCTGGGCTCGAGCCCCTCCTTCCAGATTCCACCAGTAAGGAGAGCCGGCGGGATCCTGGGCTGAACCAGTCAGGAGCATCTATGTCAGGAAGGCTCCAGAGGATGTGAGCAGCACTTGGGGTAACCTCAACAAGCAAGTAAACAAAGAGAGGGTGTGGGGTGTGTGTGTAAGTAATAGTAATAATAATGTTACTTACCCAGTAAGCATCTGTTCTTGGCATGTAGAGCTGTAGATTCACATGCTTTGCATACTCCTGCCATCTTGTGTTGGGTCCAGATGTTTGCAAGTTGTTTTTCTTAGAAGAAGTCTTTCCTAGTAACAAAGTACGGTGACTCCTCCTTTAGGTGACAGTGCGCATGGTCATCAACTCCATTGTTACATTGTTTTCACGCAAGAGGGTGAAAATGGAGTAAGGAAGTGTAGTACAGAGATGTCCATGCATATGAATGCATAAGCAACTACAGGTACCCGGGGAGGCAGGTGAGCCCATGTTAATCTACAGCTCTACATGCCAAGAACAGATGCTTACTGGGTAAGTAACATCCGTTCGAGGCATGTGTGCTGTACATACACATGCTTTCCATAGACTACAAAGCCGTATACTCCCAAAGCGGTGGCTAACCTGTAGATGTTGCAGTTGTTTGAAATAGTGTTTAAGTACTGCTTGGCCTACATTAGCTTGTTGACGTGCTAACACATCTGCACCAATGTGTTTGGTAAATGTGTGTGGTGTAGAATATGTCGCTGCCTTACACATGTCAGCTAGAGGAATGTTACCTATTACCTAAAAGGCCACAGAAGCCCCTATCATACGAGTGGAATGTGTTCTAACTTCTTTAGCTTTAGCGTAGCATTTTTGAATGCATTTAACAATCCATTTTGCAATACCAGATTTAGTGATGGGATTGCTTTTGTGAGGTGGAGCAAATGCAACAAGCAGTTATTTTGTGAAAGTCTTTTCTCCTATCTATATAGTACAATAATGCTCTTTTAACGTCAAGCGTGTAAAGAGCACGTTCTGCTACAGAATCAGGTTGAGGTAAAAAGACTGGTAACTTAACCGATTGGTTTATATGAAAAGCAGAAAGCACATTGGGAAGGAATTTAGGGTTGGTGCGTAGAAGTACCCTGTCTTTGTGTAGATGAAAAAAGACTTCCTCTAAGGTTAATGCCCTTAGCTCAACAACTCTCCTCAGTGATGTGATCGCAATGAGGAAAACAACCTTCTATGAGAGAAATTGCAAAGGGCACTTGTGCAATGGTTCAAAAGGTGAACCCATGAGCCTTGTGGGATCAATGTTGAGATTCCATACTGGGGCAGGATGAATCCTTGACGGTATTACTCTTTTCAATCCCTCTATGAAAGCTTTGATTACTGGAACTCTTATAGTGACCGGTGTTGCCTGTTCTGCAACTACACATCTACTGCTGCAAGGTGCAAACAAATAGATGTATAAGCTAGTCCAGTTTGCTGTAAGTGTAACAGGTAACAGATAATGGGGCATATACTCAAGGAACTGTCGGCACTTTATCACAGCCAAAGATGCGATAAAACTAACGCCCTATTCACAAGCAGGTGATAACAGCCCATATCACCAGTTTACCCGTGATATCAGCCGCAAAAAACATCGCCACAGATGAGCCCGGCAACTATCGCTAATGAGATGCAGAGTAGGCGTTCCCATGCCAAAAGCCGCAACAACACCACTCCGCAACATTCTCAACGACCAGCCAGATCTGCGAAAAGACCACAAAACATGCGATAAGGCGCATTAGCAGCAGGAAACTAACACCTGCTCCGACCTGGTGTCAAGTCGGACGACAGCCTGCACCACAAAAGGGAGCCCAGCCCAGAGCTACACCTGAAGGGCAACAGATGCCATGGAGCCACTGATCATGTAGCCCGGACACCGAAGAGGGCCACAACACCCACCGCCACCACCCGTAGGACCACACCCCCCGCACCCTCCCACCCAACACTGAGGCAGGACAGGCAAAGACAGCGACCCCCTGAAAACGCACCAACCTCACACACCCAACACTAGAGAATGACATTACACACCACAGGCTCAAAGGGACAACCAACATCCCAGCTCAGACAAAGCTGCTGGCCATGCTACACCAGTTGGCCTCTGGTACCTACCAACCAACAACTGCCAGAGTCGGAGAAGCCCTATCAAAGTTCCTCAAACCTGTCCTGGATGCCCCCATCAGCTTGGTACCCCAGTACCTATACTTCCCCCACACTGCGCAGGAAGAGCTGGAGACCAAGCAAGGTGTCTATGCCATAACTGGCTTCCCGCACGTTGTGGGTGCAATTGACTGCAAACGTGTCCTACTGGTGCCCCCTGGCAACACTGCACACAATAACCGCAAGAGAAAGCACACGCATCCCATCAATGTACAGGCAATAGCGGTCCCCCGGGAAATCTCCACCAACGTCGACGACAACCACCCAGGCAGTGTGCATGATTCCTACATCTCCCGGCAGTCCATCAGCAACCAGCGCTACCAGGATGTCACCTAAGGAAATACACTGCTTGTTGGCAAGTACCAGATGAACACAACACACACCTCAACTAAACAATCATGCAACTCACACCACTGGGAATGCACACGTTACAAACTCACATACAACATGCCCACCAACCAGACACAACAGCACAACTTACTGTGGGAACATGGGCCAGCCATGTACATGAGCCATCAACGTCATGGCACCTCAGCCACACAATAGCTGAATGTGGGGAGAGGTGGGAACCAGGCATGTGCGAAGGAGGAAAGTGACCCATGAATGAGAAGGTACCCATTGCCAAGTGTGGCGTGATGTGATGGCCAGACTGCAGTATGCAGACAACATATCCATGTCGACATACACCGCTGGTGTATGGAGTGTAGTGGACAGTGGACGCAACCATGTCACCCCAGACACTGGGGAAGCTTGCGGAAATGTAGCTTGTTACGTCCCCCCTGTAAGCGTGAGCGGAGTGGACTGGCCTGGCGTATGCCAGGCCAGCGTAGGGTTGTGAATAAAAAGCACGTAGCTCTGGGCCGGGTCCTCTTCTGGAATGCCCAACGGCTCTGCCAGGGCAGCGCCCCTCAGCTCGCCACGAGGCCGACGTCGACGCCGTGAGCAGTGTTGCCTGCGATCCTGTGCACCTGCTGCACCCCAGGCCGCTGGTTCCCGTACTCGACTTGCCCGCCCCTGCGCACCCAGGCCTCACTGCTCACCTGCTGACACCGGTGTGTGTTGAAGAGGGCCCACCACGTGCCAGTGCAAGCTCCAAACCCGAGGCACGCGAACCTGGCAACCTGCGACGACTGTCACCGCCTCCGCAAGCCAGGCCAGCAGTACTTTCTCGCTGACGTACTCTACCGGCATACACAGCAGACTAGTAGGTAACACATTTGGAACTGAGTCTTGATTACACTATGGCAGAGAACAATCTTTATGGCTGATTTGAAGTCTATACTCCCTTTGATGTGGTGCCACCAGGTCTTAGTAGTGCATCACAACCGCACGTTTCTGTGGGCCCACGCGGACTACTGCACTCGGCCTACGCTGCGCCCAAGTAAGTCACACAATTGGAACTGAGCATTGATTTTTCAATGGCAGAGAACATATCATTGCACGCAAGGAGAGGTGTAATTGTGTCGGAGAGTAGGATCTGCTTCTTATGGTTACCTCCACCTTTTGCTGATGTGTCACTGTTTTACGACTTTAGTCTGGCTGGGACCCTGCTATCCAGGGCCCCAGCCTAGCTGCTTCCTCTCTAAATTGATTACATGTACTTTAGGTACACCACAGATTGGATTCTGGGGTACCCTTATAAGTCCCTAGTATATAGTATACTATGTACCTAGGGCATAGGTACCCCAGAGGCCTCCCAGCAGCTGCAGCATGTATTGTGCCACCCCTGGGAGACCATTTAAAATGACACAACAGGTCTGCTACAGCAGCCTGTGTAAGGTGGTGTATGCACCCCTTACTCAGATATAGGTTCCCTATATCTATCCATATCAGTGCACGTATGAACCCATCAGTCACCCCTATGGCAGGCCTTATCAATCCTGAAGGTAGGATGCTGGGTTTTATGTGAGAGGGTGCCCATGCATGAGCACAGCCCCTCTGCAGGGGAAACAACCTTTACAACGCAACTATTACATCGCACTACACTTACAACGCAGGCATTACAACGCAACATCCTTTACAACGCATGACACTACAACGCATACCATTACAACGCATACCATTACAACGCAGACACTACATCGCATGTCACTACAACGCAGGCATTACAACGCATACCCTTACAAAGCATACCATTACAATGCATACCATCCAACACTTACCCTGCTGTTGCACCCCCTGGAGTTAGAATAGTAATTTTTACCCCTATACTATCCAACACTTACCCTACTGTTGCACCCCCTAGAGTTAGAATAGTAATTTTTACCCCTATACTATCCAACACTTATCCTACTGTTGCACCCCCTGGAGTAAGAATAGTAATTTTTACCCCTATACTATCCAACACTTACCCTACTGTTGCACCCCCTGGAGTAAGAATAGTCATTTTTACCCCTATACTATCCAATACTTACCTTAAATACAATTTAACATTATGCGTTGTAATGGTATGCGTTGTAAAGGTAGTATGCGATGTAATGGAATGCGTTGTAAAGGTAGTTTTTAAAAATGCGTTGTAGTGTTATGCGATGTAATGGAATGCGTTGTAGTGGATGTTGCATTGTAAAAATTGCGTTGTAACGTCATACATCCCTCTGCAGCCTTCGGAACCTTTATTCCGGGGTTGTTTGAAATGCAGCCAAACCATATACTCTTAAGTGCATTATAACCTCACGGTAAATGCTAACTTTGGAATGGCTGCATGGAAACATGTTGTGTTTGGTGTCAAACACCTTGGAATCATACCTCCACACCAGTAACTGGTGTGGAGGTATGAGTCCACCCTACTAGAGGGAGAACCATGACTTCATCGGTACACCCGGTACCAGCTTCACAGGCCCTGGCATCACAAAATGGATGCTGCCAGCCACAGACACGAGTCTGCCCTCATGCTGCTGGATGAAACTCCGGCAGGGGAGGTCTGAACAATAGGTTTCCAGTCACAGGGAGGTGTGACCACCTCCCAGACAGGCTTTAGTGTATTGGTGCTGGGTGGGTGCACTCCAAGAGTACTTTGATGTCTGCACTGGGGGCACATTTAGTGTCCCTGTGCATAGTCCAGCTCAAACCGGTTGCAGGGGCTACCAGCCCCTGCTCTGGCGTGAAAGTGGACAAAGGATATGGGTGTAGCCACCCCTCTGTTCTGACCCTCCCATAGGTGGGTCCCCAGAGTTTGTCCCACCCCTTCCTTGGGTATAAAGTAGGAACCCCTGACTACAGGACTTTAGATTTACCTGGACAAAACTCTGCTACAGAATCCCAGAACTTCTACTATCTATACGACGTTGGATGACCGAAGAATCTCCCTTGGAGTAAAGGAGTTACTCCCCTGCAAGGCAGACACCAAAGACGCATCTGTCCGGTTTGCAACTACGCAGCTCCTGAAGGACTCCGAAGACTTTGCAACACAGGAGGTGGGTTTCCAAGCTTCCCTGAGACCGATCCGTGCTCTCAGCAACCCTGAGATCCAAAGCCCTAGTGGGGACCGTGCAACCCGAACCCCTGGACACCATGCACATTTGCAGCAGCATATGCTTCTTGGCGATCCCTGAGGCTGTGCTCTGGGCTACTTGTAGTTTCGACCCCGAGCAGTGATTCCACTGAAGATTACTGGCCTGCACTCCTCGAGTGACACATGGGCTGGTATTTAGTGATTCCTCTCGAGGTCCCTTCGCGATCCCTTGACCGTCGACTTGCGGGTCCCTAAGAAGGGTACTTTGACATTCAACATGCTTACCGGGTTGCTCCAGACGTGCCCTGACTCTCCATTGCTTGGGAAGTCCACATGACCTTGCTGGTCCACACCGAAGCCGTTTTACTCTCACCGCGTGGGTTGCCGTTGCCAAGACTTGTTGGTCTCCAATCCGGACACAGACCCCCCCAGCACTCGACATCCTTCGTGGGACAGCTTGCCTGCAGACTGTGGTCATCGTCGATGCCTTCTGGTCTCCGTGGCAGTGGAGTCAAGCTTCACCTCATCGCACCTAAAACACCAGACATCGGTGGGCATTCGTCTATCGTGCCCCTGGTCACTGGCAAGTGACCCAGACTCTGTCCCCTCTGCTTTCAGGTTCTTCACATCTTTGATCCAGGCTTGGATCACACCGGACACTTTTCCTTTCCATGGCAGCAGCACTTTGCAGCAACTCTCCATTGACGACATCGAAGATTCCCGACACCATTTGACACCTATGCTCCAGGCTTCCCTGGGTTAGGTAACACGAGTTCTACGGTGCTCACGTGGGTGCTGGCCTTAGAACCTTCTAAGTCTAAAAGGGTTTGCTCCAAGTCCTCTCCTAAGTGTCCTTAAACTCTAAAATTCCAACTGCGACTTTCCCATAGGATTGTACGGAGCTCGCGGCTGTGTTCTCACACTGCACGCGTCCCCGTGGGTCCCCTGTGTCACTACCTTGGGTGGTTCCTTGGGGTCCCAGCGATTCTACGTGCTCTAGGCACTGTGTCTAGTCAAGTCGTAGTTCTTATACCACTTTCTTAATATATGGTTTGGTCTCCCCCTGGGACCCATTGTATATTGTGCTATTTACTGTCGTTTTAGAACTGTATTATTGTGTGCCTTGCTCTCTAATCTCATACAGAGGTTAGTAGAGAGTGTTTAGAAATAAATACATATTTTTTAAAATATACCTTGTGTGGTTCTCCTTTCATTTAGTTATTTAAGAGGTTATAATCTGGTAAACCAAGCTGCTTTACACTCCTTCAAGACTTAGCCTGAAGGCTGCTCTCCATAGCTACCACTGAGATAGCTTTCAATAAAGGTTGTCTTAAACCTATTCATCAATAAGGGTTGTTGGACTGGTGCAAGGTGCCCACTATAACTAGTGGACAGCATATGCCAGGCCAACTTCTCACATTGGTGTGCAGCGGTTGGATTCAAGCTTGCTATTGCTTTACCAGATAATCTCATTGAGTGAGTAACTGAAAACCACTATAGGTACATATAAATCAAGTTTAGAATACAGTAAGTTCTACTGAACTTAGAGTTGTGTGTCAAGGGCTTAGCACACCCTTTCTACAACTCAAGAGAGTTTAGTTGTTCCCACTAGATTATGTAGGTGCAACACCTCACTACATTAGTATGTCTTCAAGAGCAGAAGCCAGTGGCTTCTTGCTGACTAAGTATGACCATCTCTCATTTCAGGAATTGAGAAATATGTGTGCATCTTGAAAACTGAAGACAGGGAAGAACCCTAGGACCCAACGCCTCATAGAGGCTTTGCTTTTAGATGACCTCAGAAAGACCCCAGGGTCTGATGAGGCAGGCAAGTTGGGTGAGGCAGCAGAAGATGACAGGACTGGAAGTGAAAACATCCAGGACCTGGAATCTGAAGCTGACCAGGAGGATCAAGAGGATTCTAACCTGGACAATCCAATCTTTCCTGAAGGTGAAGGTGAAGAAGATGGCATTAATGGCCCTCTCTTTACCCGACCCGGAAAGGTTAACAGTGTACCTAGAATGTCTAGATCTCCTTCTCAGGAATCTAATCATTCTGGAACATCTGTAGGGACCTCTGTTTCTAATAGGACCACTACCCCTCATAAAATGGAGTCCTCTTATGACAGGAAGTGCAGACTGCTTGACTTTAAGAGAGCAAAGATCAGAATCAAGAAAGAGCAGCTGGCCTTAGAAAGGGAATCCCTGGAGCTCCAGAGAGCTTCACAAAAGTTGGGGCTAGAGCCCCATGGTGGCAGCAACAGTGTCCCTAGAGGTAGAGATCATACTCATGACCATAGGAACCTGAACAAGATTGTCCCTCCCTACCAGAGTAGGGATGACATCCACAAATGGATAACTGCACTTGAGAGGGCCTGAAAAGTACAGAGGGTCCCTCAGGAACAGTGGGCAGCAATCTTTTGGCTCTCCTTTGCAGACAAAGGTAGAGACAAGCTCCTCACTGTTAAAGAGGAGGATGCTGACAATTACAAAGTCTTGAAGAGTGCACTGATTGATGGGTTTGGCCTAACCACTGAGCAATACAGGATAGAGTTCAGAGATACCAAAAAGGCACAGACTCAAGACTGGGTTGACTTTGTAGATTTTGCTACTAAGGCTCTGGAAGGCTGGTTACTTGGCAGTAAAGTGTGTGATTTTAAAGGATTATACAATTTGATTATGAAGGAGCAGATCCTTAATAATTGTCAAAATCAGCTGTTGCATCAGCACCTGGTGGACTCTGATCTGACTTCTCCCCAAGAATTGGGCCAGAAGGCAGACAAATGGGTCAGAACCAAGGTGAGGCAGAAGGTTCAGAGCCAAGGTGGTGACTCCAAGAAGCAAGATTCTAAGAACTCTGATAAGGGTGGGGAAAAGGGTAAATACCAGAAGTCTTCTCAAGGGCCCCAAAAATCTGCATCTGGTGGGGAGTCCCAATCTAACAAAGGAAAAGGCCAAAAGTAAAATCTGTAAACAGAAAACCCATTGGACAAGTGATTGTACCAAGTCCAAGGACTCAACTCCAGCCACCATTGCCCCTAAGGCAACTGTTCCCCCTAGTTTAGCTCCAAGTGGTGGTACTCAGAATAAGGGTGTAGTAGGGTTAGCCCTGGGATCTGAGATGGACTCTGGCCTAGTCAGAGTTCCTACTCAGGCTGCACTGATCTGTGATAGAGGCATGGATATGGCCTCCTTATTTGTCAGTCCCAGTAATCTGGGCAAATACAGCAGCCTTTGATAAATGGAAAAGAGGCCTTGGCATTCAGGGACACAGGAGCAAGTGTCACAATAGTGACAAAAGATCTTGTGGCTCCTGAGCAAATCATACTTGGGGAAATGTACCTAGTGACCAATGCTAGCAATGTCAGGACAGACCATTCCTTTGTTTCCAGTTGTTAATTTCACCTGGGGAGGGGTAACTGACCCTAAAAAGGTTGTGGTAAGTGCAGACCTCCCTGTTGAATGCTTGCTTGGCAATGATTTAGAAACCTCAGCTTGGGCTGAAGTGGAGCTTAGGACTCATGTAGAAATGTTGGGAATCCCTGCAGATCTGTTTGCTATGATCAGGTCACAGGCAAAAATGTCTAACACTGGACAGGCCCTGGATCCTGGAAAAATGGACCAGGTGCCTCCCAAGAAAAGGAGCAGGAGGGGTAAGGCAGTGTCTTCCCCCCTGACTCAGAAAGCAGATCAGTCTCTCGAGGGAGATGATCTCAGTCCTGAAGAATGAACTGTCCCAGAGGAGCTGGAACCTGACCAGGTTGAGTTCTTGGGGACAGGGGTCCCTTCCAGGGCAGATCTGAGCCAGGAGCAGCTGAGCTGCCCTTCTCTTGAACCCCTCAGAAAGCAAGCTGCTGATGAGGCTGCTGGGAATGCTAGTGGAACCCATAAGATCTATTGGGATGATGGACTCCTGTACTCAGAGTGTGGAGACCCAAGCCTGGTGCCACCAGGAGGTTGGTTATACCTCTGAAGTTCAGGGGCTTCCTATTAACACTAGCCCATGATATTCCCTTAGCTGGACACCTAGGCCAAAACAAGACTTGGGGCAGAATTGTCCCTCACTTTCATTGGCCTCACATGTCTGAGGACACCAAGGAGTTTTGTCGCTCCTATGTCACCTGTCAAGCCAGTGGTAAGGCAGATGGTACAACAAAGGCCCCCCGATATCACTACCTGTGGTGGGGGTTCCCTTTGATAGGGTTGGGATTCACATAGTTGGTCCCATGGATCCTCAAACAGCATCTGGGCACAGGTTTATACTGGTGGTGGTGGACCATGCCACTAGGTATCCATAGGCTATTCCCCTTAGGACCACCACAGGACTACCACAGCACCTGTGGTGGCAAGGGCCCTACTTGGAATCTTTTCCAGAATTGGTTTCCCTAAGGAGGTAGTATCAGACAGAGATACAAACTTCACGTCTAGTTACTTGACTGCTTTGTGGAAGGAGTGTGGTGTAAATTATAAATTCACCACCCCTTATCACCCACAATGCAATGGGTTAGTTCCGTGGTTCCCAAAGTGTGCGCCGCGGCACCCCGGTGCGCCGTAATGAGGAGCCAGGGGCGACGCGACCACAATGTGGAAAAGTGAAGCCACCTGCAAAAACTGGGGACATGGTTTGTCCCAAGAGGCGCACTGCCGCAATACGTGCGTACGTATACGCATCGTATGTGCGTTCACAGGCGTCAGAGGTAGTCTCCATTACTGGCATACGCATGCCATACACAGCTCGGGCTGTTTGAGGGAATTTACTGCTGCCGCCTTCTGCCGCCCGCCGTCTTCTGCCTTGTAGGACCCTCTTCCCACATAAGGTAAGTGAAGTTAGAAGGGCCGTTGGTGTTGGGACTTGCATGGGAGGGATTCCTGTGGGGTCCGTGTTGGGACTGGCAAGGGAGGGATTCCTGTGGGGTTCGTTCTGTGACTGTGTTGCGCGGCAGCCAAGAAGCCAGAGAAATGGCCTTGGCTTGGCTTATATTTTATGTTTATTTCTAACGTGCTCCGTTTTCACAACAAACCCGTAATCTTTGCTTGTGCGTCCCCACCGAGCCCCAGAATAATTCAAGTTGAGCCATGTGGTTCCATGTAGATGTAGTTTTGCAGATGATGCAATAAGCTGCATATAGCCAAAAAAGGAATTAAAAGTTAGATTACCATTCTCAACGATTTATCATGACACAATAATGATCCTTAAAAGGATGAATTGCCAAATTGACCATATCGACATGTGTCTGTAACCTACCGCCCATATACAGATATCAATAGAGAGCGCGTACGCCATTGAGCAGTCTTGTTGACAGCAATAAAATATTTTGAAGCTTCAATCAAGCTCACGTCACAACATATTGACCCCTACAACGTATAAAGCACCTTGAATGGAGTACTGGTCATTAAATACGTGCCATGCGTAACGAAAATGACCTGGAATAAAAGCACAGGAAGTGATAGATGGAACAATTGCACTAACCTGAGCTTCAAGCAGCATTTCATTCCATTGTTTTCTGGTTCGTCTGTACCATTACATATAAGGTCCAACCATATGCAAAGCACTTTTGGCTCTATCCTGCACAGGATGCTTCTCAATGACTTCCCAAACCAGATCATCTCTAAATAGGAATGCAAGCAATCCAAGTCCGGTTCTGGCCTTGTTGGGCCTCATCACTGAGGTGCAGTTTGAGTCCTATGGCACAGCGAGTTTGGGACCCACATCTTAGCATTCCTATCCTATTTAGGGAGACTAACAGGAAGCACAAAACCTGATTGCAGGAATACTTGAATTAATCGGTTCAGTGTTGCCATTGTCTGTGCGTCTTTGCTCCGGAGAATGGGTCTTTTGATTGTAATGTAAACAGGTCCGTGGGTTACTGCGTTTGTCAGAGATTTCCTTTTGTTAGTTGCAGTTTACAGTGAGCTAATAACTGTCATAAAAGAACTGCTGGCAGACTTCAAGGTATAGATTAGAACATATGGGTTTTCCCCCCAGACTTTCATTATTCAAATGTTGAGCAAATGGTTCACTTATGTACAAATCTGTTCCTGTCATTAAAGAGAGCCCCAATCTGTTGTGTTACATTTGAAATTCTGAGTTTGTGCTTCTCCAGACCAAGTACTCTTCAACTATACTGCCAACCAATATGGATGACATGTGAATTCACCCCTTGTTATCCCTTGTCTTATGTAACATGTCCTATACACTGATTTGCACACCTATGATTGATAGTCTCTGTGTAATGTGTGTGTTATGTACAGTGCTCTGACACCCTTCACTCAGGGCCGGCTCTAGGGCAGTGCGATCGGTGCCACTGCACCGGGTGCTGACTTCGCACAGGGGCGTAAATGCAACAATAATACTGATTCTTACATTATACAGGCTGTCGATGTGACAGCTATATTTGCTGCAATGTTAAAAAGCCCTTCTTTTGTTTCAAGCACTGAAAACAATCTTTCGTTGATTATAACAGCTTGTTTGCTCAACTTTGATTGAAAAGGCGCTGCCTGGCCCTGCTGTCCCTGCCTGCCTCAGCTGTGCCTGGCTCTCTGGCCCGGCCTCGCCCTTTTGACCCCAGCTGCTGCTGCACTAAATCTGAGATCCACATCTGCTTCTCTCTTTTAGCCTTCTTTTTCACCTCTGTCTCTTGCGATTTGCACCTCTTTTCAGTTTTGCCTTTTTTGTGCCTTTGGCTTTTCCTCTCGCCACCTTCACCTTTTTCCCCTTTTGTCACCTTTAAGGCCGTGGTTCCCAAACTGTGATCGGCATTTCACCAGCATTATTTTTACTGTAAAAACGGCGCACGTTAAAAATCGGACATAAAATGTAAGCCAAGCCAAGGACTTCTCTCAGAGAGAAGAAGGCCTTGGCTTGGCTTATATTTTATGTTTGATTTCTAACGTGCTTCGTTTTAACAGTAAAAATAATGCTGGTGATACGGGTGTAAAACGAAGGATGGGCAGAAGATCGGCAAAACTAACCTCTGCTTTTAGTACCCACAAATATCTCTCTCATTTGAGTGTATGGTAGAATCACGATGAAACTGGCAAAATGAATTTTGCTTGGTGATCTGCACGGTAAATGTTCTGTGCAGCAGGCATATCAACCCTCTGCACTACCTAACCAAGAATAACAACTTCTTTGAGTCAAAACTTCTACTAGGCAAAACTCTGATCTCGCCTGGGAGAACATTAATCACCATAGCTTTATTGACATTTTAATTGCTGCCTGAACACTGCTAGAGGCCAGAAACGGGGCAGCAGGTGCTTTTACGCCCCTGTGCGAAGTCAGCACCCGGTGTGGTGGCACCGGTCGCACCACCCTAGAGCCGGCCCTGCCTTCACTTTTATGAGTGACGCTATAAAATGTATTAAATGCATCTGAGAGAGAGTGGTTATGGAGACTGTTGAAGGGTAGTAGGGAGGGCATCCGTGGCAGGGGTGGTCATTGGGAGGGGGGGGGGGTCGCCAAAAAACATTGTGGCACTAGGCACCACCAGTTCTAAAGCCGGACCACCCAGGAATCCAGCACTGTTTGATCATTTATACCCGCGTACTGATTTAGACATTTCTGAGCCTGCAAAATGGTACTGTGGAGGAGAATACGGACAAGTCAGCCTTCCAAAGCCGCATTTATTCCTCCTGGCACAGTTAGCAGTCTTTCAAAATTATTTTCCACCCATCCATGACATTTGTGTCTTTGATGAAAAGCGCATCAATGCCTCAGTTTTTCAGCCCCAAAGAGGCACTGAGAACTACAAGTACAGGGGCACAAACTACCACGCTGTGTGGTACGCTTTGCCCATATTCATCATGAACTGTTGGAAGCTTTGATTTCATTCGGATTAGGTAATGCACGTCCATGGTCACCATGAGGATGGAGACTCATTTTTGCAAGGAATTGTAGCTCTGCTGGTATACTTGAGGCAGGGCAACGTGAAAGCAATACAAATGATAGTAGAAACATTTTGCACATTAGATGTTATTATACTCTTAGCAACCTTTGATGCCTGAAGCACTGTTTATAATTATTAATCAAATGCCATGCCGATCATAGACTTAAATCCTACAATACTAGCCACTCAGTCATACTGTGGTTGTGATCAGGATTTCAAAGCCTGTTTGATATTAGGTGCCCTTTGTGGGATAGAGCTGCACTGTGGACTGCTCCCTCGCCATCTGCTCACCTGACGTGCTTCTAGCACTGCAGCTTTGATGAGTTTCTGACCGGGCGTAACCCAAGAAATATGCAGGGACATTTTCTCCTGACCCACGGTGTATGGAAATGTATGCAAATGTATGTGGATCCTCATTCATCCCATGTGTTCTTGTTTGCTTTCCCATTGATGAATGCAAAAGTACAGCATTTTATTTAGTTTCGGCCAAATGTGTTTCTATTTGATTTCATGCGGGTTAAAACCTTGCTTATATGAACTAAGTCAGAGTTGCTCATGTTTTCTATTGTTGGTTGCAACCGCTGCACTAAATTGCAGCAAACTTTCCATTTGCCATTTTATTTGACCTTAGATTTTGTTAAAAAAAAATGAATGCTCTTTCTGTCTGTGCGGGGTACCAATAAGAATAATAAGTCCAAATGGTCAGCATCATCATGGGCTACTATTGCAAAATGACAGAAATAATAGATCCATCATTAGGCAGAGAATAACTTTAGTTCTACTTATACTTGTCTTACTTGGATGTTCTGTACTTCAGGCGAATTATTCCGTGGAGACTGTGGATGAGACCCGCAAGAAACCTGGAAATACTTCAGCAAAGGAAAAGAAAAGACGACCAGGAACTTTACAGATAGAAAGACCTTTCTTTATATATTTTGTAAATTCTTCTCAATCTGAATAATTAAGACGAGAGGAACTGATTCCCATCTTTCTGATTGACAATGAAGAGATTTCTAATGCCAAGTTCAAGTTCGTCTGAGCAAAGTGAAGTTGCAGGTTCTTCTGACAAAAAAGAGGACGGGAAACGAAAGGCCAAGTACAGAAAGTACGATGACAGGTATTTAGGATTATGGTTTTACATGTGTTCAGGTTAATAACGAGGACCGTCCTCAATGTGCAATCTGTTTAAAAGTTTTGGCTCTGGAATCCATGCTTCCAAGTAAACTTAAGCGACATCTTGAAAGTCTTCACCCAAATGTGGTCGGAAAGCCAAGGGAATTTTTTGTAAGAAAAGTTGCAGAAGCCAAACTACAAAAGTCCACTTTCTCAAAACAAACCAAAATGAATAGTAACACCCTCCTGTCTTCATATAAACTGGCCTATCTAGTTGCACAGAGTAAAAAAAAACACACAATTGCAGAAGAGCTGATTTTGCCTGCTGCTATTGAGATGGTAACAATCATGCTCGGCGATGATGCGGGTAAACAGCTGCTGAAAGTGCCTCTTTCTAATAATACTATCAGCCGGAGGATAAATGATATGGCTGAAGATATTAACGATCAGCTCATCTGTAATCTAAGAGGCAAAGACTTTGTACTCCAGTTGGATGAGGTAACAGACAACCACAAAGACACCCATCTTATTTGCTATGTCAGGTTTCTATACGAAAAACAAATTATTGAGGATTTGTTGTTCTGTAAAGAAATCAAAGGTGGAACTACAGGTCAAGACTTGTATGCGGTTGTGGATGATTTTATGCAACAGAATCAAATTGACTGGGAGAGATGTGTTGGAGTTTGTACAGATGGGGGCCGTTCAATGGCAGGATGCTACCAAGGACTTCAAGCTTGCATACGATCTAAAGCTCCTAATGCTGTTTGGACACACTGCATAATTCACAGAGAAGCACTGGCAGCAGGAAACCTCAGTGAAGAACTGCATGGTATTCCGAAAATTGTCATCAGAGTGGTAAATTATATTAAAACAAGACCATTGAAAGCAAGATTTTTTGCTAAACTGTGTGAGGACATGGGTGCGGAACACTCATGTCTCTTGTTCTACAGCCGTTATCGGTGACTGTCTCTAGGTAACTCCCTGCTTAGGGTGTATGAACTGAGGAATGAAATATACTTATATCTACATGATGATGAACATTGTTTTGCTGACAAGTTTATTGATACAGACTTTCTAATACAAATGGCTTTTCTTTCTGATCTATTTGAAAAACTGAATGCACTGAACAAGTCCTTGCAAGGCAATAATACTAACATCTTGCAACTGTCAGACAAAGTTTCAGGCTTTAAGAAGAAAGTGATCCTTTGGAAAAGTAGTGTAAGCAAAGGTGACTATACATGTTTTCCTTCATTGGACCAGTTTCTGCAGGAGAATGAGATGGCATTAAAGGAGGAACTGAGGACCGTTTTTGTTCTGTATTTGTCTCAACTGCGTTTTTACCTTGATAAATATTTTCCAGAGGATGAAGTGGAGCCAATAAAATGGGTGAGAGACCCCTTCAATGCTGAGATACCTCAGCATTTCAGCAATGAGGAAGCAGAACAGCTTATTGATGTTTCAAGTGACTCAACATTGAAAGTAAGGTTACAGTCTCAGTCACTGCTTGAGTTCTGGTGTCAAGCTGGAGATGAATATCCAATGATAAGCAAGAGAGTCCTGCATGTTTTGATCCCTTTTGCTACTTCGTACCTTTGTGAAGCTGGTTTACCAGCAGTTGCAGTGATAAAGTCTAAATATAGGGCAAAAATGTACCTTGAAAAAGAAATGCGTGTTGCGATCTCAAAAATAACTCCAAGATTTCAGGAGTTATGTAAGGAAAAACAAGCACATCCATCTCACTAGGATTTGTAAGGTAAATTTCGGACACTG
Organism: Triturus cristatus; assembly: GCF_964204655.1. NCBI lineage: Eukaryota > Metazoa > Chordata > Amphibia > Caudata > Salamandridae > Triturus > Triturus cristatus. The sequence goes on from NC_140579.1 coordinate 1,115,488,390, forward strand.
TTGTTTTACCTGTTCATTGAAAAGATATTTTATTATATAGAAATTTTTGAACTATTGTTGTGTGGTTAAAAAAAGTTGCATGGAAACATATTTGGCTATTAATCTTGTATCGCTTCACACTTAACACATTTTTATTAAACAGCTGTTATCTTCGTATTTTGTTACAAACATGATTATAATACCTTCATTGCATTCCAATTAATTTAAGGAAGACAACAGGAAGTACTCCCGAGGTTGGGCTTACATCCCGAACCCAGAAAAAAATGGTGGGGAGCCACGGCCAACTGCCAATTAGGTCAAGGGAGCCCCAGGTCAAAAATGTTTGGGAACCACTGGGTTAGTTGAAAGGTTCAACAAAACCATCAAGGGCATGATCAAAGGTCTCCCAGAAAAGCTTAGGCGCAGATGGGACATCCTTTTGCCCTGCCTTCTTCTGTTTGGACATCCAGCGAGGGGTCCATTGTGTCTGGTGATGGAGGGATGGGTGTTACCTCTCAAACCCCCTAAACAGGATATTGTGGACTATGTACTTGGTCTCCGCTCCAGAATGGCTGAATACATGAAGAAGGCAAGTAGAAACCTTGAGGCAAGCCAGGAATTACAAAAGGCCTGGCATGACCAAAAGGCTGTGCTGACTGTTTACCAGCCAGGGCAGAAAGTATGGGTGTTGGAGCCTGTGGCCCCAGCAGCCCCCCAAGATAAGCGGAGTGGCCCCCATACCATAATTGAGCAAAAGGGAGAGGTTACCTACTTGGTGGACCTTGGAACTCCCAGGAGCCCCCACAGGGTGCTCCATGTCAACAGGCTCAAACCATATGTTGACAGGGCTGACATGGGCTTGCTCATGGCTACTGATGAGGGACAGGAGGAAGAGAGTGACCCGCTCTCTCAGAACCCTGAAGATGGATCAGTAGATGGTGTAACCTTGGCAGGCAGCCTCACTGTCCAGCAACAAACTGACTGTAGAAAAGTTCTCAGCCAGTTTAGACTGTTTTCACTGACTCCAAGTCAGACTACCTGGTGCACTCATGAAGTGTACACTGGGGACAGTCTGCCTGTTAAACAGGCAACCTCACCATGTCAGGGACTGTATCAGGACTGAAGTCCAGAAGATGTTGGAATTGGGAGTTATTGAACCCTCAGATAGCCCTCGGGCTAGTCCAGTAGTCCTAGTGCCTAAACCTCACACCAAAGATGGGAAGAGAGAGATGAGGTTTTGTGTACACTACAGGGATCTCAATGCAGTCACTAGGACTGATGCCCATCCAATCCCTAGGGCAGATGAGCTTATAGACACGTTTCCTCAGCCAAGTTTCTTAGCACATTTGACTTTACAGCTGGCTACTGGCAGATCAGACTAGCTGATGATGCAAAGTCAAAGACAGCATTTTCTACTCCTAGTGGGCATTACCAATTTGTGGTGATGCCCTTTGGTTTGAAAAATGCACCTGCCACTTTTAAAAGGTTGGTGAATAAAGTCCTTACAGGCCTGGAAGCCTATAGTGAGGCATATCTAGATGATATTGCTGTATTTAGCTCCACCAGGGAGGATCACCTGGTCCACCTAAGAAATGTTTTGGAGGCCCCGCAAAAAGCAGGCCTAACTATCAAGGCCACTAAGTGCCAGATAGGGCAGAGTCAGGTTGTGTACCTGGGCCACCTTTTGGGTGGAGGCCAGGTTCGTCCATTGCAGAGCAAAATCCAGACCATAATGGACTGGGTTGCTCCAACCATCCAGACTCAGGTCAGAGCTTTCTTGGGCCTGACTGGGTACTATAGAAGATTTGTCAAAGGTTATGGATCCATAGTGACTCCTTTGAATGACTTAACTTCTAAGAAAATGTCAAAGAAAGTTCAGTGGACAGTCAGCTGTCAAAAGGCATTTGATGACCTGAAGCAGGTCATGTGCACTGCTCCCATTCTGCAAAGTCCTAACTACTCCAAATAATTGATTGTTCAAACAGATGCCTCTGAGTTGGGGGTAGGGGCTGTGTTATCACAATTGAATGATGATGGTCAGGATCAGCCAGTAGCTTTTAATAGCAGAAGGCTGACCTCCAGAGAGAAACGTTGGCCAGCTATTGAGAGGGAGGCCTTTGCTGCGGTTTGGGCTCTGAAGAAGTTGAGGCCATACTTGTTTGGCACTCACTTCATTGTTCAGACAGACCATAAGCCCCTCTTATGACTAAAACAGATGAAGGGTGAAAACCCCAAACTACTCAGGTGGTCCATTTCCCTACAGGGGATGGACTTTACAGTGGAACATAGACCTAGGAGTAACCATGCCAATGCAGATGGACTCTCCAGATATTTCCACTTAGAACATGAAGACTCAACTGGTCAAGGTTAGTTTAATGTCCTTACGTTTGGGGGGGTGGGGTTGTGTAGGAGAGTAGAATCTGCTTCTTATGGTTACCCCCACTTTTTGCTGATGTTTCACTGTTTTTCGACTTTAGTCTGGCTGGGACCCTCCTATCCAGGGCCCCAGCCTAGCTGCTTCCTCTCTAAATTGATTACATGTACTTTAGGTACACCACAGATTGGATTCTGGGGTACCCTTATAAGTCCCTAGTATATGGTATACTATGTACCTAGGGCATAGGTACCCCAGAGGCCTCTCAGGGGCTGCAGCATGTATTGTGCCACCCCTGGGAGACCATTTAAAATGACACAACAGGTCGGCTACAGCAGCCTTTATAAGGTGGTGTATGCACACCTTACTCAGATTTAAGTTCCCTATATCTATCCATATCACTGCACATATAAACCTATCAGTCACCCCTATGGCAGGCCTTATCAATCCTGAAGGCAGGGTGCTGGGTTTTATGTGAGAGGGTGCCCATGCATGAGCAGAGCCCCTCTGCAGCCTTTGGAACCTTTATTCCGCGATTGTTTGTGATGCAGCCAAACCATATACTCTTAAGTGCATTATAATCTTGCGGTAAATGCTAACTTTGGAATGGCTGCATGGAAACATGCTGTGTTTGGTGTCAAACACCTTGGAATCATACATCCACACCAGTAACAGGTGTGGGAGGTATGATTCCACCCTACTAGAGGGAGAACCATGACTTCACCGGTACACCCGGTACCAGCTTCACAGACCCTGGCATCACAAAATGTATGCTGCCAGCCACAGACACGAGTCTGCCCTCCTGCTGCTGGACGAAACTCCGGCAGGGGAGGCCTGGACAATAGGTTTCCAAAGAGGATGACGCGTTGCAGTTAGGTGGGAAAAAGGATCATCGTTACGGAGGTGATTGAACACTACCAACAACTGCCCTGGTGTCACTAACTCTGTGCATCGCGAGCCAACAACAAGTGGCTGGGGGCCACTGCTGACCGCTGCCTCCGGCCTACTCTGCGGTCAAGTAGGTCACACATTTGGGACTGAGTCTTGATTTAGCAATGGCTGAGTTCATATCATTGTACCGGCATCATCGCAGACTGCATCCCCTCTCAGCCCCGGTGCCACTAAGTCTGTTCCCCGACATTCATGGACACTCTCTGGTTGAACTTAAGTGGCCTCTGAGTCAATGGACAGGGGGGTTGTCTTCATCCTCATGTAGCCGATACCGAAATGTTGGTGGAAACGAGGCTGTAGCACTCCACTCCTACATTTGCTGCTTCTGGACGGCTTATGCCCTCTGCATCATGCCCTGGGGGACACCTTCCACTGTCCCCCGCAACCCTCCGCCACATTCACCTCGGACATGGATGAGGACCCGCTCAGTCCGCGTGGCCCTGCCTATAGTGAGGCATATCTAGATGATATTGCTGTATTTAGCTCCACCAGGGAGGATCACCTGGTCCACCTAAGAAATGTTTTGGAGGCCCCGCAAAAAGCAGGCCTAACTATCAAGGCCACTAAGTGCCAGATAGGGCAGAGTCAGGTTGTGTACCTGGGCCACCTTTTGGGTGGAGGCCAGGTTCGTCCATTGCAGAGCAAAATCCAGACCATAATGGACTGGGTTGCTCCAACCATCCAGACTCAGGTCAGAGCTTTCTTGGGCCTGACTGGGTACTATAGAAGATTTGTCAAAGGTTATGGATCCATAGTGACTCCTTTGAATGACTTAACTTCTAAGAAAATGTCAAAGAAAGTTCAGTGGACAGTCAGCTGTCAAAAGGCATTTGATGACCTGAAGCAGGTCATGTGCACTGCTCCCATTCTGCAAAGTCCTAACTACTCCAAATAATTGATTGTTCAAACAGATGCATCTGAGTTGGGGGTAGGGGCTGTGTTATCACAATTGAATGATGATGGTCAGGATCAGCCAGTAGCTTTTAATAGCAGAAGGCTGACCTCCAGAGAGAAACGTTGGCCAGCTATTGAGAGGGAGGCCTTTGTTGCGGTTTGGGCTCGGAAGAAGTTGAGGCCATACTTGTTTGGCACTCACTTCATTGTTCAGACAGACCATAAGCCCCTCTTATGACTAAAACAGATGAAGGGTGAAAACCCCAAACTACTCAGGTGGTCCATTTCCCTACAGGGGATGGACTTTACAGTGGAACATAGACCTGGGAGTAACCATGCCAATGCAGATGGACTCTCCAGATATTTCCACTTAGAACATGAAGACTCAACTGGTCAAGGTTAGTTTAATGTCCTTACGTTTGGGGGGGGTGGGGTTGTGTAGGAGAGTAGAATCTGCTTCTTATGGTTACCCCCACTTTTTGCTGATGTTTCACTGTTTTTCGACTTTAGTCTGGCTGGGACCCTCCTATCCAGGGCCCCAGCCTAGCTGCTTCCTCTCTAAATTGATTACATGTACTTTAGGTACACCACAGATTGGATTCTGGGGTACCCTTATAAGTCCCTAGTATATGGTATACTATGTACCTAGGGCATAGGTACCCCAGAGGCCTCTCAGGGGCTGCAGCATGTATTGTGCCACCCCTGGGAGACCATTTAAAATGACACAACAGGTCGGCTACAGCAGCCTTTATAAGGTGGTGTATGCACACCTTACTCAGATATAAGTTCCCTATATCTATCCATATCACTGCACATATAAACCTATCAGTCACCCCTATGGCAGGCCTTATCAATCCTGAAGGCAGGGTGCTGGGTTTTATGTGAGAGGGTGCCCATGCATGAGCAGAGCCCCTCTGCAGCCTTCGGAACCTTTATTCCGCGATTGTTTGTGATGCAGCCAAACCATATGCTCTTAAGTGCATTATAATCTTGCGGTAAATGCTAACTTTGGAATGGCTGCATGGAAACATGCTGTGTTTGGTGTCAAACACCTTGGAATCATACATCCACACCAGTAACAGGTGTGGGAGGTATGATTCCACCCTACTAGAGGGAGAACCATGACTTCACCGGTACACCCGGTACCAGCTTCACAGACCCTGGCATCACAAAATGTATGCTGCCAGCCACAGACACGAGTCTGCCCTCCTGCTGCTGGACGAAACTCCGGCAGGGGAGGCCTGGACAATAGGTTTCCAAAGAGGATGACGCGTTGCAGTTAGGTGGGAAAAAGGATCATCGTTACGGAGGTGATTGAACACTACCAACAACTGCCCTGGTGTCACTAACTCTGTGCATCGCGAGCCAACAACACGTGGCTGGGGGCCACTGCTGACCGCTGCCTCCGGCCTACTCTGCGGTCAAGTAGGTCACACATTTGGGACTGAGTCTTGATTTAGCAATGGCGGAGTTCATATCATTGTACCGGCATCATCGCAGACTGCATCCCCTCTCAGCCCCGGTGCCACTAAGTCTGTTCCCCGACATTCATGGACACTCTCTGGTTGAACTTAAGTGGCCTCTGAGTCAATGGACAGGGGGGTTGTCTTCATCCTCATGTAGCCGATACCGAAATGTTGGTGGAAACGAGGCTGTAGCACTCCACTCCTACATTTGCTGCTTCTGGACGGCTTATGCCCTCTGCATCATGCCCTGGGGGACACCTTCCACTGTCCCCCGCAACCCTCCGCCACATTCACCTCGGACATGGATGAGGACCCGCTCAGTCCGCGTGGCCCTGCCTATAGTGAGGCATATCTAGATGATATTGCTGTATTTAGCTCCACCAGGGAGGATCACCTGGTCCACCTAAGAAATGTTTTGGAGGCCCTGCAAAAAGCAGGCCTAACTATCAAGGCCACTAAGTGCCAAATAGGGCAGAGTCAGGTTGTGTACCTGGGCCACCTTTTGGGTGGAGGCCAGGTTCGTCCATTGCAGAGCAAAATCCAGACCATAATGGACTGGGTTGCTCCAACCATCCAGACTCAGGTCAGAGCTTTCTTGGGCCTGACTGGGTACTATAGAAGATTTGTCAAAGGTTATGGATCTATAGTGACTCCTTTGAATGACTTAACTTCTAAGAAAATGTCAAAGAAAGTTCAGTGGACAGTCAGCTGTCAAAAGGCATTTGATGACCTGAAGCAGGTCATGTGCACTGCTCCCATTCTGCAAAGTCCTAACTACTCCAAATAATTGATTGTTCAAACAGATGCATCTGAGTTGGGGGTAGGGGCTGTGTTATCACAATTGAATGATGATGGTCAGGATCAGCCAGTAGCTTTTAATAGCAGAAGGCTGACCTCCAGAGAGAAACGTTGGCCAGCTATTGAGAGGGAGGCCTTTGCTGCGGTTTGGGCTCCGAAGAAGTTGAGGCCATACTTGTTTGGCACTCACTTCATTGTTCAGACAGACCATAAGCCCCTCTTATGACTAAAACAGATGAAGGGTGAAAACCCCAAACTACTCAGGTGGTCCATTTCCCTACAGGGGATGGACTTTACAGTGGAACATAGACCTGGGAGTAACCATGCCAATGCAGATGGACTCTCCAGATATTTCCACTTAGAACATGAAGACTCAACTGGTCAAGGTTAGTTTAATGTCCTTACGTTTGGGGGGGTGGGGTTGTGTAGGAGAGTAGAATCTGCTTCTTATGGTTACCCCCACTTTTTGCTGATGTTTCACTGTTTTTCGACTTTAGTCTGGCTGGGACCCTCCTATCCAGGGCCCCAGCCTAGCTGCTTCCTCTCTAAATTGATTACATGTACTTTAGGTACACCACAGATTGGATTCTGGGGTACCCTTATAAGTCCCTAGCATATGGTATACTATGTACCTAGGGCATAGGTACCCCAGAGGCCTCTCAGGGGCTGCAGCATGTATTGTGCCACCCCTGGGAGACCATTTAAAATGACACAACAGGTCGGCTACAGCAGCCTTTATAAGGTGGTGTATGCATACCTTACTCAGATATAAGTTCCCTATATCTATCCATATCACTGCACATATAAACCTATCAGTCACCCCTATGGCAGGCCTTATCAATCCTGAAGGCAGGGTGCTGGGTTTTATGTGAGAGGGTGCCCATGCATGAGCAGAGCCCCTCTGCAGCTTTCGGAACCTTTATTCCGCGATTGTTTGTGATGCAGCCAAACCATATACTCTTAAGTGCATTATAATCTTGCGGTAAATGCTAACTTTGGAATGGCTGCATGGAAACATGCTGTGTTTGGTGTCAAACACCTTGGAATCATACATCCACACCAGTAACAGGTGTGGGAGGTATGATTCCACCCTACTAGAGGGAGAACCATGACTTCACCGGTACACCCGGTACCAGCTTCACAGACCCTGGCATCACAAAATGTATGCTGCCAGCCACAGACACGAGTCTGCCCTCCTGCTGCTGGACGAAACTCTGGCAGGGGAGGCCTGGACAATAGGTTTCCAAAGAGGATGACGCGTTGCAGTTAGGTGGGAAAAAGGATCATCGTTACGGAGGTGATTGAACACTACCAACAACTGCCCTGGTGTCACTAACTCTGTGCATCGCGAGCCAACAACACGTGGCTGGGGGCCACTGCTGACCGCTGCCTCCGGCCTACTCTGCGGTCAAGTAGGTCACACATTTGGGACTGAGTCTTGATTTAGCAATGGCGGAGTTCATATCATTGTACCGGCATCATCGCAGACTGCATCCCCTCTCAGCCCCGGTGCCACTAAGTCTGTTCCCCGACATTCATGGACACTCTCTGGTTGAACTTAAGTGGCCTCTGAGTCAATGGACAGGGGGGTTGTCTTCATCCTCATGTAGCCGATACCGAAATGTTGGTGGAAACGAGGCTGTAGCACTCCACTCCTACATTTGCTGCTTCTGGACGGCTTATGCCCTCTGCATCATGCCCTGGGGGACACCTTCCACTGTCCCCCGCAACCCTCCGCCACATTCACCTCGGACATGGATGAGGACCCGCTCAGTCCGCGTGGCCCTGCCTCAGTGCACCGCAAGGCACCGTCCCGTGGTGGGGTGCCTGTGCCAGCCGCTGTGTGTCCGGGGCCACTAACTCTGTGCAGGTCAAGTCAGGGACCCTTTCTTCTGAGATACTGGATGGCCTCTGAGACAATGGCCTTGGGGTCATCGACACCATGTGTATGTGGCCCTACGCTGTCCGCTGCCTCCGGCCTCAACTGCGGCCCACCAGGGATCACACATCAAATCGAGTCCTGACCGGCCCGGACGTCACATCACCGCAGGAGGCACACGCCACCATCGCCAGGACCAACTCCAACTACCATCTTCCAGAGTTGAAACAGTGGTACTGGCAGACTAACGGAGTTGCTCACACCTGTCGTGGATGACATCATCAGCCTGATACCCTGATCAGCACTCCAGGTGCCACTGACTCAGTGCACCGCAACCCATGGACCGTTACTGATTGAGTTTTGTGCTGTGGAGAGGTTACGCAGCAATGTCACCTTAAGCAGTTTGGGAGACCTGGGACGATGATGAGGAAGATGATGCAGGTCTAACACACCCCACTGCATCTGCATCAGGAATATCTTGAAGGGACACAATCCTAGACATTTCCTTCACATGAGCACACTCAGCTCTAGTGCCCCAACCTCAGTGCACTGCAACTCACGGACACTTCTGTTTGCAGATTGGGTGACCTCTGTACTTGCTCCGGCTACCTCCATGTTGCTCAGCAATTGACTCGGTTTTGCTGGTGTTTTCTGTTTACGTTTCAATGGTGTTCACTGTTCAAGTTGTTGCCAGCACAAACCACTCCATGAGGGCTGCCTTACACTCACCACACACACATCCAGCACAGGCGTCACTGTGCATGTGGCCCTGCCAATAAAGGGGCCGGGTGCATGTGCCCGTAGTCAGTTTCAAACACTATCTGCGTGTGTCCCTGTGGTCTTGTTGTATGCATGAGGGCCCAGGGCCCTATGAGATTACATTGTGCTGTGTACAGCGGATGCAGACATGTCACCGCAGGAAGCGGGTTCAACCTTGTACATGTAGGTTTGTCGTCACCCACTCGTAAGAGGAGTGCACTGGGCCGTCGTATGCAGAACCAACGTGGGTGTGTGACTGGTATTTGCGTGCCCCTGGGCGTGGTTCTGTACCGGGAATGTGCATTTGCATGTGTCTCTGTGGCCGTGTGAGTCTCCTTTGTGGGGTTTAGGTGGTCTCTGAAGGGTATCAGACACCCACGTATGTGATCTAGTTCGCCTTCCATGTGTTCGGACCCCACACGCACCTGTTTGGCCACCTCCTTTTGGCGTCCTGACACCTGGCATTGGGGTGCCAGGTGTGGGTCGGTGAGGTGTTGGGAGCCAGCCGTGCTTGCGGGTGCTTACAGCTGTGTGGTCTGTTGCAGGGGCTGTGTTCTCCTCTATGTAGCTTGGCTGCCCTGGTCCTGGTGGTGGGTTGCGTAGGATGTCCATGGGCTGTTGTAGGGCGTCGGTGTCAAAGGTGTGGTGGTCCGCACCGGTATCACTGATGAGTGGTCTTCTCTGCTGGAGGTGTTGTGTGTCCCTGCAATGTGAAGGGTAGATGCATGTTGACATTGTGTTGACATGTATGTTGGCGCATTGTTCTTGTTTACATGCAGACTGTATGACAATGTACATTGTGACTGTTTGGGCGGTGCTGGCTTTAGATGCGGGACAGTGGACATTTGGACTACATGACAGGTGTGAGGTTGTACGCGTACATTTCCATTTCACAGTTTCCAGCTCTGTCAGATGTAGTTTGCCAGTTTCAGTGCGTATGCGGAGCCAGTTGGGTCCTCTGTTCTGCAGTGTCGGGTTTGCGCATTGTGCCACAGTGTCATCAATGTGGATGTGCTGTGATTGCTATGTGTGTGTGCTGCAGTGTACAACAGGGATCAGGGACATGATCCTGGGTAATTGTGGGTGTGCAGTGTGCTACACATCGTTGTGCATGTGTGACATTGTGCCCATCTCCATCCGTCCCCCCCAGTCCCTGGTCGTTACTCACACTGTTGTTGTTGTGTCAGGTCCTCCCGAGCCGTGTCCGGACTCCCGACTCCTTGCACCGTCTCCATACTGATGACTTTGGCCTCCATTTCCTCCTGCTCCTCCTGTGGTGCAGGACTCCCACCTCCTGTCGCCGTTGCTGCCTTCCTGTTGACAGCGGCGGTTGCTGCCTTCCTGTTGACAGCGGCTTTGTGCCTGGTTTAGGTTTTCACATCATGCCAGCGCCTCTTGGCCTCCTCGACACTCCGACTGCATTCACAGTAGTCTAATTGTGGGTCAGTTGATGGTGGTGTTCTGTCACCTCCGTGACGCTGAGCTGGTTTTCCTGCGGACTGCACCCAGTCTTCCTCTCCCTCTTCTCCTTGGCCTTCCCCGAGCCTGTTGTTCCTTGCTGGTGGTCTGTGGGGATGTGGGATTCGCGTTGGCCTCTGCGTTCGGGCAGGGTGCATCCATGTTGCTACGCACTTTGGATTGTTTCTGGTGTGTTTTTTTGGTAGCTTTTATAGTGCATTTTTCAGCCAGACGCATGGGATTTGCAGGCCTGCCGCTGGTTTTCGCTGCTTTTTTTATCGCTATTGGCCTCATCGCAACTTTTTTGCATTTATGTTTCGCAATTTGTGCGGCGTGGCATTGATTTTAACGCAGTCATTTGACGTGTTATCTGGAGACTATTGCATGGTACCGCCGTGTTGTGAATACTTAATTAACACGGCGTAATTTTCCCACGATAGACTGCGATGTTGTGTGTTGCGTTAAGTTACTTTTGCAATGATTATCACACGTTCTTGAGAATATCCCCCAATGTTTTGTATAAAAGCATCTAAAAGATTGATTTTGTTGTTACTGCAGTATACAACAAATCTTTTCCACTTTGCTGAATAGCAAGCTCTGGTGGTAGGCCTTCTTGCTTCTTTTAGAATATTCATACAGTCTGGTGGTAAATTTAAATAACCAAACTCTAGGACTTCAGGAACCAGATCACTAAGTTCAGTTCTATGGGATTTGGATGTCCCATTTCTCCATCGTTTTGTGTGAGGAGACTGGAGGTGAGGTGCAGCTTTCGATGTGAAACTATTGACAGCTCCAACAGGGTGGTGTAGCATGGCTGACAGACCCATGAAGGAGCTACTAGACTTAGTGTGAGGGATGTTTGCCTGAGCATCCGAACCAGGCACGGAATGAGGGGGAGAGGCGGGAAAGCGTAGGCAAATATCCCTGACCAGTTCATCATAGGGCACTGCCGTATGAGATCGGGTGTGGGAACCTGGAGCCGAAGCTTGGGCATTTTACATTTTCTGCTGTGGCGAATAAATCAATTTGTTGGAATCCCCATTGTGAAAGAATGGAAGGAGAACCTGCGGATGAAGTTCCCACTCATGAATTTGCTGTCTCCTTCTGCTGAGGTTGGCAATTTGGTAGTTTACTCCTGGGAGGTTTTCTGCCAGAAGATAAATCTTGTGATGGATCGCCCAATTCCAAATGGTTTGAGCGAGTCTTGACAGTTGGAGAGTGTGTCTCCCCCCTGCTTATGCACATAATACATTGCAGCCATGTGGTCTGTTCGAACTAGGACAGTTTTACCTATGAAGTGAGTTTAAAAAGCTTTGAGCACTGGAAAAACTGTTAGAAGCTCTAGAGGCTCTTGTGTTTGTTGCTCCACAGGCCTTGTATAGTGTAATCTTGGAGATGAGCACCCCAACCTGTCAGAGATGCGTCTGCTGTGAGCACGATCTGTGGAATAGGGTCGATGAAAGGCTGTCCTTTTGATAAGTTGTGGGTTCCACCACTGCAGAGAGCGATGGGTACAGCCGTCTACCAACACTAGATCGGTTGCTTGACCCTGCAACTGATTTCACTGACGTGCCAAGCATTCTTGTAGGGGACGCATGTGAAGTCTTGTATGGAATACAATTACGATGCAAGACGTCATCATTCCCAGCAGGTGCATGAACACTCTGGCTTGTAAGACTTGGTTGGACTGAAACTGTAGTATCATAGCCCGAATATTGTGAATTCTGGCTACACTGGGAGAGGCTAGAGCTTTGACTTGTCAAGAGTGGCTCCTAGGTAAGACTGCATCTGTGACGGATGCAGGTGAGATTTTTGTGCATTGACCATTAAGCCCAGTTGATGAAGTAGCTCTACTATGATCCGAGTGTGTTGTAGACAGTTTTGGTAAGTGCTCGCTTTGATGAGCCAGTCGTGTAGATAGGGGGAAGACGTGAATATGCTGTCTTCTGAGATGAGCCGCGACTACTGCCAGACATTTGGTAAATACTCTGGGCGCTGTTGTCCCTCCAAAGGGAAGTACTTTGAACTGGCAATGCTTGCCTGCTCTCACAAATCTGAGGTATTTGCGATGAGCCGGATGAATTGGAACATGAAAATATTCATCTAGTCTGGAGTAGACATAAAATTTGACTTTTGTAAAAGTGGAAGTACCTGTTGAAGGGTCACCATGTGAAAGTGCTCCGACAGTATATAGTGGTTTAACTCTTTGAGATCCAGAATAGGTCTTAGGGAACATTCCTTTTTGGAAATGAAAAAATAGAGAGAGTAAACCCCTGAGCCCTGGCACTGCATTGGAACCGGCTCTATAGCTCCTTTCAGTAAGAGAGATGCACTTCCTGTTCGAGCAATTGTAGGTGTTCTGGAAACAATTTGTGAGATCAAGGTGGAATGCTTTGAGGATTGCTGGTAAGCTTCGGGCAATAACCCTGTTGGATAATTCCAATCACCCATTTGTCTGTCGTTATAGATTGCCAAATGGGGAGAAATTGTTGAAGTTTTCCCCCAAAAGGTGTTGTATAGCCGGGGGAAGCGTGGGCAAGTCACTGCTTATTAGGGGAAGGGGAGTTACGGGGTGTGTTGCCCTTGCCTTTAAAGTTGTTCCCACTATAACGTCTTCGAAAAACGCCTCTTGAGGGCAAGGACTTGGTATTACCGCTATAGGTTGAGGTATTCTGGTCTGAAGATGTGGTTTTGGACAACCCCCCCCCCCCTCGGTAAAAGGAACAACAAAAGGAGCCTGTATTTGATGGAGACTTGGGCACTTGCCCACTTCAGTGTCCTTTTCTAATGCCTGATCTAAGTCAGGACCAAAAAATATGTTTGTCAAATGGCGTTAAGAATAGATTGTTGGACCTTGGACTTAAAACCAGAGATCCTTAACCAAGCATGTCTTTTAAGCAAAATGCTGGTGTTGACCTCTCTAGGCGTGGTATCAACAGCATCTAGAGCACACCTTATGAATGAAGGAATTTGAAATTAGCTTACCCTCATTAACTAAATCCTGGGCTTTAGCTTTATGCTCATCTGAGAAATATTGAAGCAATTGCTCCGTTTCATCCCAGTGTGCCCTGTCGTACCTGGCTTAAAGGCCCTGTGTATTTGCAATGCACCATTGATTTGCTGCTTGAGCAGTTATGCACTTGCCAGAAGCATCTATTAACTTAGGCTCCTTCACTGGTGGAGGAGCATCTCCTGAGGTTTGGGAATTACCCCATGAGCATTAGACATTACCGGTGAATCTAGTGGCAACTGGCCTGTGATAAATACTGGGTCTGTTGGGGAGGCCTAATACTTCTTGTCAACTCCAAGAGTCAAGATGCGTATCCGCACTGGGTCTTTAAAAAGGTCATCCTTTCTGATCATGCCCTTAAGCAGAGGAAGTGTTTGTGACGAGCTATGTGTGGATCCTAAAGTCTTAAACAAAGAAATCTTCTTCTAATGATTCTTTGTGTAGTGCCACCCCATGATCTTGTGCTGCCCTGGCAATGAGTTTGTGGCGGGATACATTGTTGGTTGGGGGAGATGGCCTGGCTGGGTAATGGTCTGGGACATTATCTGCTAGAGGATCAATTGAATAATCCTTCTATGGATCTACTGGTAAATGTGTACCCCCATCCTCCACATCATCATCATCATGGTAAGATTGTGGAGAATCCTGAGGTGTGATTTGCAAAAGATTTGAAGGTGGAAAAGGAGGTGGTGGAGGGGATGATGGTGGTAAATTAAAAGGACTGGTAGCAACAGATTTCCTCTTTAAAGGGATCTTGTAGGAAGTGTCCTTATCAGGAAGCTTATGTTACTGAGTCAGCTTGGTATGAATATGTCCAGTCTCAGGGTTAATATATAGTCTTTTTTGCTTGGGATCCATTTTCGGTGGGATAATGTTTAAATTCGGATTCGAAGGGACATCTTTCGGTTTCGGCGCTGACATTTTCAGTGTCAGCGTGGGCTAGCCTTTCGGTACGGAAGATTTTGGCACCGAACACTGCTTGGCTTTCGTCATGGTGGATTTCAGCTCCGAGCCGTATTTCTGTTTGGAACCGGAGGACTTTGATTCTGACTAGGACTTTTGCCGACTCGGTACCATGCCGAAAGGCTTGACTGGCTGTTTTTGAGCCGGGCTTGGAGGCGGGGCGTCGAAAATGTAATCTCAGTGCCCACTTTGGCCAGAAGGCAGAGGTGATGCCCAAGCCTTGTGCCTTTTGGGGGTGACTTGAAGGGGCAAGGGCTCTTCCGTACTCACGTCACCGTGTCACTATGGCAGTTTTTCGGCATGGAGGTCTATCTCGAGCTCCGAGACGGAGTCCTGCACGGAGAAGGCTTCTTCCTCCTCTGCCGCCTGAACATCTTCTTGACCGGAATCTTCACTGAAGATGTCAGTATGTCTTCGATGCTCTGACGCTGCATCTCTCGACGTGAGCCCGACGATCGCAAAGAGTTTTCTTCGATGGAAACTAACTGTAAGCGTTGCAGTCTTCCTCCTTGTGCTCAGGAGACAAGCACAAGTTACACACCCTGTGTGAATCAGTGCGTGAATACTTTGTGTGGCACTGAGGGCAGAGTTTGAACAGTGTCTGTTCCATCGACAGAGAGTTGATCCGACGCGCCTAGGCCCGAAGGCCGTCCACGAAGCTTTCCGATCAAAAAGTAGATTCAGTTGACTGAAACGATACGCAGAAAAATAGGAAATGCGTACAAAACAATACCGTCGGGGGAAGAGAGGATTGCGCATCAAGGGGAACTGGAACAGTTTCGAACCGGTGCGCATCAATGCAAGTCCGATCCCGATAGCAGAAAAAAACAATCTAACAATGGAGTCGATGACCATGTGCACCATCACCGGAAGGATGTCACCTTACCTTGTGACTAGGAAAGACTTCTTCGAAGAAAAACAACTTTCCAACATCCAGACCCAACACTAGATGGCACGAGTATGCAAAGCATGTGTATCTACAGCACACACACCTCGAGCATGTATTTATATAGCACCTATGTCACTTAAGAGGCATTGATGCACTTTTTCATCTCATTGTCCAAGACCTTTTGAATTTACTGGAATACGTATAATATGCTTACACTTCCATATAAGGGCTTTAACACACCTCTCTTCATCCATTGGTCTGTTGTGTCATTCTCATTTTGCTTCCACCCACTTAAGCGTGGGTCATCCTACTTATGTCACAAGTTAATTTCACTTTGAGTGACTGCATGTTGCAATCTCACAAGAAATGCATCCACACACAAGCTAAATCCCTTCAGTGGCAGTTCTGTCTTTTGCCTTTATAAATAATTTAATGTTGACTGTGTTTCGAGCCGGATGAGATAGCAGGATGCTTCTGATGCACATTTCATCTTTACCAGATTCTATCCCCTACCAGTGCCTTTGTACATTCCTTTGGAGTGTTCTGCTTCTGAGACTGCTATTTAACAGCATACTAGATCAGAGTGTGTCCATTTGAAACAGTTCTGTGTTAAATTGTCCTCTTTTTACTTTCCTTCGTTCTTTCATTTTTTCTTTTCTTCGTTCTTTCCTCTTCTTGCCTTCTTTCTCTCTACTTGATTTTGCTCTCTTTCTCAAAGACAAGAGACTTGTAACCAATTCCAGACTGACTTTTTTAGGTCTGTTACCAAAGATCTTTTGATTTTACTAAAATTGTGTTAACAACATAGTTGCTTATATTTCAGCCAGACTTCATCCATTAGACTGTGGTCATCATTCACATTTTAATTCCACCCACTCCAGCATGCACTGTTAGATGACTTTACTACGAGCTACAGCACGCCAACCTTTCACAAGGAACACATCCACACAAAGTAGTTCCCTTCAACGTCAGGGAATACTATGGTAAAGTGTGGGGGGTTTTTTTAGCCCCAAAAACTTTTGCCTGTTGCAATTATCTTTGGGATTGAAGGGGGCTCAGTGTATCCAAAAACAATGATTTGCAAAAACCATGACATAAGAGTTGCGGCGGCTAATGCCAGACCTATTGGCTTTACCAATGCTTTTATTACATCAACCACCCTGATCTGACGCAAGGCAGGACTACTTATGCCGAAGAGATGTAGCTTCTGCATAAGTGGTCCTGCCTTGCGTCAGATCAGAAGACAGCCGATTTTGATATCAGTAATGGCTTCTCAATCTTTCCATTCATTTAAGCGACTTGATTTTGCTCTAGTTCTTCACCCAGTGATGTCAGATTTGATTTCCTTGTCTTGGTTCTCTGCCGAAGAGATGTAGCTTCTGCAGAGAACCAAGTCAGGCTCGCATGGGTTGTTTAAACGGTCCTGCATGAGTGTAACAAAACAAAAAAAGAAAGATTGTCCTCTGAAAAGGGTACACACACTCACACACCCTTGTTATGCATTAGAGGTTGGGGAAATGGATGTAATCGACTTGAAATGTATAGGCCATTTGCAATTTATTTAAAGAATAATTTACATCAAGTTTAATACAAATATTCCGTTGAATGATAATTATTGTTCATATCAAAGGAATACTGCTTCTATGGAAAAAAAACCTGAAAACTGACGGAGTCTATATAACTTAAAAGTAGTAGTGCAATACCAGGGAGATGCTGACCATAAGTGGAACAGTGCTTTAAGTGGCATTGTTTAAGCCTAGTCATCAGTGGGACTCATCCTATTTTGCACATGTTAAACAGACAATGAACAAACTTCTATAAAGGGAAATCAACAAGGATAAATATGGAAGTGCTGAGGAGTGCAAGCTTAAAGCTTGCAATTTAGAGACAAAATAACCAGAACACTATTAAGTTTAATATCTTAAGATACCGTAAAGACTTTCAATCAAGTGGAATAGGCAATAACATGGGCCACTTTTTGTTTCTTTGTCCCATTATAAAATGGATATAGACAGCGTATGATAATCCACAAATTATGGAAACAATGAACAGATTAGGATTGAAACCTTTTTAAATATCTTTAGGTACTCAGCAAGGATGCCCACTGTCCCTAGCTTTGAATGCATTGTGAATCGGTCAATTTCTAATACAACTAATTCATTCCAATGATATACTATGGGCTATCTGTGGAATCATTCTATCAAAGTTATGGCATTTGCGGACAATGTACTCATCCCTACATCCGATTCCAATTCAGCCACTCAGTATATAGCCCATTCCTAAATCTTTTGGAGAGGTGTTTGGTTATAATCCCGAACAAAGATAAAGCACAAACAGTACTGGTTGGTTCTTCTTCTATATCACCACCTCATCTAACTCAAAGAAATGTTTGCTATTTAGGTGGGACACGGCTTATATCCACCTATGCTTCTACAAGAAGCCCTATTCTTCTCTGGTGGTAGAAATCCCCCACTTAATAAGTGAGAACATCTCCCTCTTATGTTAATAGGGCGGGTTTATCTTATTAAAACAAGTATATTTTCCACACTAGTCTATCTGGTCCGAGCTCTATGTGTCTACCTAAATCAGTTTTTAACTAGATTAGACAACAATCCCAGCGTTTACCTGGGGACCTAAGCATCAGAGACGAGCATTCTGCTACTTAGTTACCACTAATCTGGGAATGGACTCCTCCCAAATTGTTGTTCAACTACTGGACCCTTTAGTCAAAAAAATGACAGTTTATTCAGGACATAACTAAGGTATTCTCACAAATTATGTATTTTGCTACTGTACTGTACCTTCAATTTACTTGCTTTTGCAAATCCTCAACAATTTCCAAAAACAAGTTGAATTTAAGCTTATTTATTATAGGTTTTATTATTAGTAAAGGAGGCTCCTAATACTATTAAACAAGGCCCCTAAAACAAGTTCCAATTCAGTAGCAGCAAGGTCCATTTTAAAATTTCTACTTCAATTATACTTAGAATATTGAACTTGCATGGAACGTTCAAGGCACCAAGTGTGGAATTTTTCAAATACTTCACATAGGAACTTGCCTCAATCATTATCGAACCAGAACTAGAAACACTCCAAATATATGTACCTGGCCAATGAACACTCCTACTCGCTCTATTAGAACGTTATATTTGAAGAGTTTATGGCTAACCAACAAGACAGAATAGAACATTGGCCAGATGAATGGACTTACTGGTTAAATACTGAAATAACTACTGAACAGATGTTTGCAGATGAGGTTTATTGCTAAAACCATAACTAAATTAAGACTACATAACTCTCAGAATATTTTAGGTTTCTACATCACATGAGAAGAAGAAAAATATCCTATGGGAAATGTAAATACTTGCTCTCTGCCCTAGATGTCAAGAACCTGCTGCAGACCATATACATATTTGCTATATGTACCTGGCCAATGAACACTCCTACTCGCTCTATTAGAACGTTATATTTGAAGAGTTTATGGCTGGCTAACAAGACAGAATAGAACATTGGCCAGATGAATGGACTGACTGGTTAAATACTGAAATAACTACTGAACAGATCTTTGCAGATGAGGTTTATTGCTAAAACCATAACTAAATTAAGACTACATAACTCTCAGAATATTTTAGGTTTCTACATCACATGAGAAGAAGAAAAATATCCTATGGGAAATGTAAATACTTGCTCTCTGCCCTAGATGTCAGGAACCTGCTGCAGACCATATACATGTTTGCTACTTGCCCTACGATTAGATCATACTGGGATAAAGCAAGGAATTTTATTAGTGAATCAGCAGGGATGTGGAATTCCTATAGCCCAACGCCCAGGACATATTGTTTGGGGTCAAAGGCAAAAAGTTGTCATGTGTATTTTGACCTTGGGACAAGTAGGCCCAACCCCCTGCAGCACAAGCCCTTTGGCTGCCAGTTGGCAATACCACATTGTGGATCAAGGAAGGGCACTGTCTGCAGTTAAAGTAATCGTTTTGTCAATATGTTAATGCTGTTCAAACTTGAATTTATGGTTCATTAATTGCAAGCCTTTATTATTAGGGTGAGCGCTGTTAGTAAATGTTGTAAGCTCCGACTGCACTACTGACAGTGGTTCCGGTGTAAAAATGTGTACACACGTTTTCAAAGTTTTGCAATATAGGGCAATGTATAATGCTCCCAGAACGCTCTCCAATTTGATGCAAATATTTGCAGAAGCATGAAAGCAAGATGGACGATTCTTTGCTTTCAAAATGAAATGTTCATTAAAAAAAATGCATAGGGTGTGCAGTTCCTAGGGGGGAGAGAGGCGGGGAAGAAAAGAAAGGTATTTTCTAAGGTATGCCCTCACACACCCCGAACGAAGGATGTCATGCTTCATCATTGGGCTGTACTCGTCGGACCGGCGCTGCAATTTCCGACAGGCACCAGTGAGGGGGCTCTTTGGCGGAGATCTATTGGGATGAAGCCGTTGGGTGAGTGTGGGTGTGTGGGTAGTGGACTAGGTAGTGCAGTGGGTGTTATGTATTAAAATAGGTATAGGGCAGTCCTAAATCTGGTATTTTATTCTCAGGGAGCACTAGCCTAATTAAAAATGGTAAGCTCCAAGGGGATATAATGGTCCTATAGGGCTGATGTGCTATGTGGTGGTAGGTCGACATGTTTTGTGCCTGCTTAGCCCCTAGCGGGTCTGGTGGCACTTCTTCAGGACCAATTGTGAATTCAAATGAGTGATGCACTACCTCTGGTCTGGTTCACGAATTCATGCCTAGATAACCAGAAGCAGTAGAGATACCCTGGTGCAATTGTACCGGGGTGAAAAGACTTAAGGGGAGGGATAGCCCTAAGGGGAGGGATAAAAACAAGGGGAGACAACCAAGGTATAGTTATAGCAAACAGTATGGATCTGTCAGGTCGTACATGTTAGTCTCAGCTTTATCAATTTGATCAAAGAGGCCAACTGCAGACAAATTAGCAGAACAGGGTGATCAAAGGCAAATGCACCAACCACGCGTACAATTTTAGAGTCAAGTGCCATTCAATGGCTAGTTACAAATTGATCAACGCTGCCTGTGAATGAAAATAATTCATGGCGCGATAATGACCGAAAACTTGCGAGCCAATATTGCCCCCAACGGTCTAATTGTCGCAAATACACCAAGAATCTTCC
Source organism: Triturus cristatus (assembly GCF_964204655.1). Classification (NCBI taxonomy): domain Eukaryota; kingdom Metazoa; phylum Chordata; class Amphibia; order Caudata; family Salamandridae; genus Triturus; species Triturus cristatus. The sequence goes on from NC_140579.1 coordinate 1,115,508,973, forward strand.
TTGAGGACAAGCAATTCAAAGATTGGTCCCTGGTTGCCTGGAAATGCACCAGGGACCTCCTAGTGTTATCAAGACTGTCAAACGGTTAGCAGATGACTTGATCATGAAAATCACAGTAGCAGAAGGGGCTCTCAATGCCAGCATCACCACCGCGGCATTTAAAGCCAAAATTGCAGAAATTAACAACGAAATAACGGACAACAAGGACTACCTGATGAGACAGAAAGTGGCCAAACTACAAAAGGATATCTCCAGATTCAGCAAGGAGAAGGTCTACCCATACCTCAAAGACGACTTTTGTCCCAAAGGGGAAGGGTATTCCTCGGATGATAGTCACAATTCCCAACGAAGAACTAACTTCTCCAGCAGCAATTCGTGTACCGATAGCCGTGGAGGCCACCAACAATACCAAAGAGCATCAATGAATATAATGTATTGCTACGCAATGCCTCCCTACCAGGGACCACCAATGTGGAAATAGCCCCAGTTCCAACCAGGACAACAACCACCATTTGCCCCCTTCCAACCACAACCTTTTTTAGGCAGAGGCTGGGGCAGAGGGAGAGGCAGAAAAAAACAAGCATTGGCATAGCCAATAGGTCTCGTTTTTGGGACCTTATAAGTATTTAGTTATGCAGCACAATATCCTTGGTGCAATAACATCAACTGTTGCATGGCTAAAAACGTATAAGGTCCCAAAGGCGAGACCTATTGGCTATGCCAATGCTTGTTTTTAGAGGCCTGGCATGCAGTTTTAAATGTAGGCTGGTAAGAAAGGTGCCAACCCGAGGGGCAAGGTCTAGAGAGAAATAAGATAGGAAGAGAGGTGAGTTATAATGAGATAGCACAAATAGAACATAGACATAGATAACACAAATAGAAATAGGAAACAGCTTCAGTAGAGCAGGCGTGAGAGGAAAAGAGGAAGTGCGAGCAAAGAGAGCTAGAGAGAAAGAGAAAGAAAAAGAGAGATTGGAAAGTAGGCAGAGAAAAGGAAGTGAGAGAGACAGAGGCAGAGAGAACGACAGATAAGAGGAAAGACAGAGAAAGAGACAGGAAGAAGACATACGCAGAGACGAAAGAAATAGAGAGGGAAAGTGAAAGAGGACGAGAGTGAGAGGAAAGCCAGATGGTGCCAGGAGCAGCAGCAGCCAGCAGGACGTGCTCTTTGGTGGGGGGGGGGAGGAGCGTTGTGCTCATGGTAGCAGGAATCAGTTTTTCATAAAGTTACTGCCTTATTACACTTTTTCGATGCACTGCCCCCAAACTTCCATGCAGGCCGAGTGCCGCCCTACCACCTTTGTTAGGAAACCACGGAGGAGGCATAGTGCACGTGTCTGAGCGGATCGATGTTAAAAATAAAACAAGCTGCTGCTGTCATGGTGAAGCGCTTCACTGTACAGTGCACAAGAACAGTACCAGCGAGGTGTTATCGTTTTCGCTGTGTCGCTTTCGCTGTGTGAATAATTTCCATTTGTGTTTTTTTGCAATTCCACTAAGGGATTAAACTCGGCTGCCTAATCCGGCTTTGAAGGCTTCTCAGGTGTCCAGGACGTTTTAACGCTGCTGTTTCGAGGAATACATGTATTTATTGAAGGATATGAAGGTTGAGAAGAAGCACACTCCGACGACTGCTTGGCGCTAGCTTACTGCTGGCAGTAAAAGGCCCAGACAAGGTGGAGAGAGGAGAGAACGAGTTTGGACGAAAGGACGGTGTACAAGCGAGGAAGAGGTGACAGATACAGAAAGAGGAGGCATAGGGAGAAAGAGTATATATATGCAGCAAAAGTGGGGCGACCGGGAGAGAAAAGATAGGAAGAGGGGAAAAAAAATTAAAGGAAGCAGAATTATGGAAACATGCGAGAGGTAAAAGAAGAGCGCTGTGCAGATGAAGACTTAAAGATGGACGGACAGGCCGTGCTATGGGTTAAAGTGAGAGGGAGTGAAGGACGGCATGGTGATCGGAGAGATGAAAGGAGGCTAGGGCAACGGCAGGACCTCGCAAAAGATGTGGCGGAGACCGGTCTGGGGAGGAGAGGGAAAGAAAGGGAGTCAGGAGCAGAAATTAGATCGAGAGAGAGGTAGGGCAGAAAGGGGTGGGGAAAGGACTAGTAACATCTGCTCCCACCAGGGAGAAGAGGCACGCAGTCGTTTTCGGTAAAGTTTAAAGCTCCTCTACTAGGCACTACGTGGGACCAAGGTTTCAAGGGGACGTGTTTGCGAGTCATTTAAATTAGTGCTCACAGGCCTCATTGAGGATCAGGCGGTGATGTGGTGGACCCTTCCCTGGTGAGAGAGATTCAGACTGCAGCAGAGGAGCGGCAGTGGGACAGCCATAGGTCTGCCTCCGAGAAGCGAGCACATGCACCATTACTGCCGCTCCAAAATAGAGAGGGCGGCACAATCAGGTGGAAGGCAGAAATGTAAATAATAAATTCAAATGAAAAGAAGCCGGACGGCCAAATACTATGCTTCTGGCAGAGGGTGGTCGGAGGGCAGAAGCGGCAACAGACCTAACGCAACATTTAGACACATCGGACGCACAAATTCAGCCCAGTGACTAACAAGGAGGGAGGGGGAGAAGGGAGGGGGTAGTGAGAGGGAGGGAGGGGGAGCAGGGAGGGGGTAGTGAGAGGGAGGGAGGGGGTAGTGAGAGCAGAGAGCAAGGGGGTGGAGGAGCATTAAAACGAAAGGGATTTGCGTGCTGTAAGGCTTAATGAGCCATGACAAAAAGCCAGATGGCGGCTGCGCGTGTGTACGCACGTGTAACCGCAAGCTTGAGGCCAGCAAAAGCGTGTGGTAGGACTTTTAAAAGCCCACTTACTAAATGTCTCGCAGAGCAGCGCATGCGCTGGCTCAGGCGTGACCTAAAAAAGGAGGTCAGAACCAACCGAAACAGGTACAGTGGCAGGACCAGGCACAACGACTGCACATGGAATTGAGGAGCTACATAGAAAAGAAAAACTAATTGTGAACCTTTCCGAAAGACCTCACAGACGTGGAAACTACCGTACTAAAACTAGGGGGGAGATTTGTGCCAACACACAAAATCGACAATTTTAGGACCAACTGCGAGCTAAACAATTTCTTCAGGAAAATCCGCTTTAATTCTTTCTTCGGGAACCAACCCGATTCTTTACCAGTGGATACTGGTCTTCGCAAGCCCTCCACCTTTATCCCCAATTCAAGCATAGTACCCCCGGAGGTCCTCACATTTGAAAAGCCTGTCCTGAAAGAAATTGCAGAACGCCGCACAAAAACAGGTTTCTTCAACACTTCCAAACTGAAAACAGAGGCTATTAAGACCTTGGCCAATGACCCTTCCATCACCATCAAGGAAGCAGACAAGGGGGGAGCAACCGTGATCATGTCCATCACAGATTACAGGACAGAATGTCTACGCCAGCTCCAGGATGTCAGATTCTACACCCCCCTCACTGAGGATCCCACACCACATCTCATAACCCGCATCAAATCACTGGTGACATCTGCCCTCAACCAAAGATGGATCACCAAGAACAAGGCAGATTTTCTCATTAACGATAACCCTCGACTGCCCTACTTTTACACCCTGCCCAAAATTCATAAGGGGACCAACCACCCACCCCCCGGAGACCCATACTCTCGAGCATATGGTCAGTTTTGGAACCACTCTCCAAATTTTGCGACCACTTCTTCCAACCATTGGTCCACGCAACACCCACATTCCTCCAGAACACCAGAGATGTCCTTTATCTGATAGAAGCTACCAATCTAGAGGGCACTCAACCTGATGTTTTACTAACTCTTGATGTTGAAGCCCTCTACACAAACATCCCTCAACTAATTACACTTGAGGTTGTGGAGGAAACCCTACGCAATACGACATGGTCATCTCCTACCCTCATATGCTTTATTATGGAATGTGCCCATATGGCACTCACTGAGAATTTCTACCAATTTGAGGACCAGCTTTACCACCAGACCCAGGGGACTTCAATGGGAGCACTTTTGCCCCAAGTCTGGCATGTCTTTACATGTGAGACTTTGAGGCGAGGTGCGTGCTCACCGAAACCAACCCCTTCTCAGTCAACATCTCCTAATGGCGTTGCTACATTGGCGACATCCTGGTGTTCTGGAAGGGGGATACCAACACCATCCCCGCCTTTCTTACTTGGGTAAACAGTTTGAACCCCTATCTAAACTTCTAACAGCTCTGAACGTGAATTACCCTTCCTGGACCTGATGATTAGCCAGAAACAAGACAGGCTGGAAACCATCACCTTCAAAACCACAGACAGCCACAGTCCATTACTTTATAGTAGTTTCCATCCAAAAGCCTTGAGTGAGAACCTCCCCTACAGACAGTTTCTACATCTAAGAAGAAACTGTAGCAACATGGAGGACTTCAAAACACAAGCATCTGAATTAAGTAACCACCTAGCCCATAGACAATACCCAATAAGTAAAATAAAAAACGCTCAGAAAAGAGCTCGGAATACCAACAGAGCGGCCCTGCTCGAGATACAACCTAACCCAACTCTGACCAAATGACATGTTACTACCTACACGCCGGAATCAAAACTGATTAAACGGGCCTTCAGCAAACCTAGATTTGCCTTCAAACGCACATCTAAAAGACTTGCTCATCAATACCAGGCCCAAAAAAGGCACACCGCCCCCTAACACCCAGTGGAACTTACCCCCGGTAACTGGTCACTTTCCATGTGGCCAATGTGCAGTCTGCCCATTAACAAAGGCCACCAAGACCATCACACTCTGAAGTAAGAGATCGGGAACGATTCGTAGCTTGTAAGTATTTCCAAGTTTAATGTGATGATACACCCACAACCAGACGCCTCCACCGCATACCAGGACCGCTGACAACTGACCACATCAGAATCCTGGCACACAACGTTCAGCGCTAGATCATGGAACAATACTCAAATAACAACATGCACGAGCCTAACACTTCCGACACGAGGATGCCGGTCAGCGTCACATAACAACTTCTCCCTCCCCACAATGAACTAAACAGAAAGAATAACCTAACCAAAAGTACAAAATTCATTATAGCATAAAAGCTTGAACCTTATAAAAACAAAAGTTCATAAAAACAATAAAACATGACATTACGACAAAATATAGTCACTTAATTTCGTGGGCAACCTCCTACAACAAACTCCCAATTCAGATGAAGAAGAACAAGCATCCGAGTTGGACACATCAGTGCTAGTATCTGCACAAAGTTCCAAACTGGGATGTGTAATGGGAAATGGAGTAGAAGATTTTCCAACATCAGAAGGTAAATCATTTAATAAATGAACCCAATCAGAATCCTCTAATTCTTGACTGGAAAATTTGAGTAAGGAATCAGCCTGGGAATCAGAGAGATGAACCAGCGATCTTTTACTCCACCATCCCTTATGCCCAAGCAAAGCTGATGCCTTACTAACACCTGTGACCTGCACAGGAGGAGAAAATCTTGAAGCCCCCTTAGGCACGTTTTTGGGATTCTTAATAAGAACCCAACTACCAACTTCCAGATTTGAAGAATTGAAAACTTTACCTTTATCATGAGTACTCTTCAAGAGACTTTGTTTTTGAGCAACTCTAGAAGCTACCTCACTGTTGCTAGGCAAATTTTTGTCATGTTTGTTAACCAACCACTTAGGACATAAGTTAGGGTGAGCAGATCTACCTCTCAGAAGTGAAAATGGTGACACCCCGGTGGTACAATGAGGAGAGATGTTGTAAGCCCATAATTTTGCCTCAAGGAAGTCTTTAACATCTTGCCGAGAACACAGAGCTGTCTGAATGGCATCTTTAACTAATCTATTTGCTCTTTCCACCAAACCATTTGACGTCGGTGAGTAAAGAGCAACTTTAAAATGAGTAATGTCACAATCAGAAAGAAAAGAACTGAATTTCTCAGAAATAAAATGAGTGCCATTATCAGAAACTAACACAGAAGGTGAACCTTCAAGAGAAAACACTTTCTTCAAAAACTTTACAGCATTAAGAGAACTCGGTGAATCACAAAACATGTGATAAATCCACTTGGAATGGTAGTCAATCAACAAAATAATATACCTTAGGTCATGTTGCAAAAGGTCATATGGGCCCGAGAAGTCCAAACCAACTTTGTCCCAAGGTCTCGTAGGATAAGGAACAGGATGCAGTGGAGTATTCATAACTTTCCATTTCTTATCTGATAATAAACACTCCGGACATGAGTCAATAACATGTTTGACTTGTGATTCTAAGGATGGCCACCAATAGAACAACTTAATGAGTTGAGAAGTTTTCGAAATGCCTAAATGACCTCTGTGGGCAAATTTGATAATGTCGTTCCTAATATTGGCAGGAGGCACAAACCAATCATGTCTCATGATTATGTAGTTGACTAAGGATAACTCAGGTGCAACCATGGGGAAAGCTTTTAACTCATTTGAAAGTTTTCTATTTTCTGGCCAACCTTTAACAATGTACTCAGATACATGTTTAAGAGTATCATCTTTATGCTGTGCGTCTATCCAATTTTTCTCAGTAATATTTGGACAAGAATTCACAGCATCAAGAGTCGCGATAACACACTCTGTGTCCTCTGAATTCTCAACCTCAGAGGGATCATCAAAAGCCATGCGAGACAGGCAATCAGCCCTAAAATTGTTCCCACCAGAAATATGTTTGATTGAGAAATGAAATTCTTGCAATTTAGACAACAATCTAACCAACCTAGCGGATGCTTTACCAAGACCGTTCCCAGATAATAATTGCGTTAGAGGCTTGTGATCAGTAAAAAGATCAAACTGACGTCCCCAAATGTAATTCCTGAACTTCTCAATTGCCCAGACACAGGCAAGAGCCTCATGTTCTATGGTACTATAATGAGTTTCAGATTGCTTCAACATCCTAGAGGAGAAAGCTATGGTGTGTTCTTTACCTGAAACCCATTGACCAAGAACAGCACCTAAACCAGTAAGGCTAGCATCAACCATAATAAAGCATTTCGAGGAGTCATGAAAAGGGTGTAATGCAGGTGCATCCATGATAAGTTTCTTAACTTGAAGAAAAGAAGAAGAAACTTCTTCAGACCATTCAAATGTTGAACCTTTACGGAGAAGAGCACGTAAAGGCTCAACCATTTGTGCATACCCCTTGACAAAACGGGCATAATACTCTGCCAAGCCTAAGAATGAACGAAGTGCATCTTTGTCTTTGGGTGGAGTAGCATGGCTAATGGCTTTAATAAGAGACATTTTTGGCTTGATGCCCTCCGGAGAGAGTGTATGACCCAAATATTCTAACTGTTGAGTTGCAAATTTAAATTTTTCTGCTCTAATTGTCATGCCTGCTTGGTCTAATTTACTTAAGACAGAGGATAAATTGTTCAAATGAGTCTCCCAATCGTTAGCATAAACTAGAATATCATCTTGATACGCTTGTACGCCTGTGATATTTTTAAATAGATTGTCCATGATTTTTTGAAATACGCTGGCTGCAGAAGCTAAGCCGAAAGGTGATTTAAGGTATTTAAACACACCAAAAGGTGTGACAAAAGTTGTGAACTCCTGAGAATCAGCTGTTAAGGGAAGCTGATGATAAGCTGAGCGCAAATCAATAAGTGAAAAAAACTTTGCCCCTCCCAAGTTGGCCAAAAGTTCATGAATTTTGGGGTGGGGATGACAGTCAACGAGAATGTTATTATTCAAAGTGCGCAAGTCCGCACATAATCTGACCTCACCAGATTTTTTGCAGACAATAACGATGGGAGAAACCCACTCAGAGGAGTCACAAGGGGCAATGACGCCATCATCACATAGTTTTTTAAGAACAGCTTTGAGTTCATCCTTTGCACTCAGAGGCAAGGGGCGTACTTTATGGACAAAAGGTTGTGCATCAGATTTCAACCTAATCTGATGTTGAAAACCCTTAACGGTTCCTAGCTTTTCAGAAAATAACATTGGATATTTATCTAAGAGCTTTTTGATGTCAGAATTATGGTCTGTAAGACATAAACAATTATTAACGGGATACGAATCGTTCCTGGAACCAACAGGGCTGAGGGGGATCACCAACAACGATTGGGTTATCAGAACCTGGAATAAGACGTAAACCCATTTTCGCCAAATCTTGCCAGCCAATGATATTGCGTCCTTTAACTGCAACGTAAATCTTAGTAAAAATGGATCTTCCTAAGCATTCCAGTCTGTAATTAAAATATCCCAACATGTCGATGTCAAACTCCCCAAAAGCCTTTGGGTTGATGTCAGTTTGAATTAGTGTGATTGAACCTTTCCATCTATCATGAAATGTGATGTCTGATAGAATGGTTATAGGAGACCCAGAGTCTGCCATGATGGGAATTTCCACATTACCAAAATATGCTGTTCCTAAAGGGCCTTTCACACCGTGAGAGGTAGCAATGGAATTGCATTCAATGGAAATTACCATATCTTGAAATTGGTTTGAACAATCATCAACGGCTTCAGAGTACGCTACACTATTTATGGTGGTGGGTCTTTTTGAAGACCTACAGGAACCTTGAAAATGACCAATCTTTTTGCAAAGAAGACATTTTTTCCCGTTAGCCAAGCACATAGGATAATTACTTAAGTGCGATTTGGAACCACATCTATAGCAGAATGTATTTCCTTTCTTTACAAATTGCTTAGTAGGTCTATGTGTAGAAATAGCATTCACAGAGTTAACATCATCTTGTGTGGGAGTCTTAAATGAGTTGAGTGATTGGTCTTGTTGAAGAACCTTGGAAGTGACAATGGATCTTTCAATACTTTTGGCGATGTCAATTGTCTCTTGGAGAGATGGTTTTCTGCAACTAAGAAGGCGTTGCTGAATTTTCTTTGAGAAACAAGCAAAAACAAATTGATCGCGAATGTAAATTTCAGGGTCAGCTTCAAACTCGCAAGTTGACGCTAGAACTCGCAATTGTGCAATATACTCTTCCACAGATTCTTCTTCACCTTGTTTTCTTCTGAAGAAATTATGTCTCTCAAGCATAACGTTTGACTCATGATCGTAGTGATTAGCGAGTCGTAATAACGTCTCCTTATATAAGCTCCAATGGTCAGCATCGCCAGCTTCACCAGCCGGAGTTGGGAATTTAGGTAAATTCTCGAAAACATGCTGTGCAGCAAGACCAAGACACCCATAAAGAATTGCTACTTTACGCTGCATAGAAAATTTGACAGCGTCAATAGCTACTATATGGTTTTCAAAAGCTTTTACCCATTGGCGCCATGGAATGCTGGGTTTTCCAGGTTGCTGCAAGAAAGGAGGAGGTTGAGCAAATTGCTGAGATGAAGCCATCGTTGTTAGATTAAGTTACAATGAAAACGTTGGAATTTTATTTTTTGAAATGACGATAAAATGACTTAAATAATCAAATAAATGCACTTGTTGATGAAAGAGGATGTAAGAGTCAACACCATAAGTAAGTATCAGTAAGTAAGACCATGTAAATCAATGCTTTGAGGTGAGCCTATCACCGAATCCAAAGGCTCAAGTGCAACAAATAATCACCTTTTATACAAGTATAAAAAAAAATTCAAACGATGTGAATTAATTCTTTGAGGTGAGCCTATCACCGAATCCTTAGGCTCAAGTGCATCAAATAACCAGAACTTTAAATATATAAGTTGTGCCTGTCACCGTAAAAACGTGCAGGCTAGATTCTCCTCTAATTCTCCACTACTCACTCGCTACTACTCTACTAATTCTCCACTACTCACTCGCTACTACTCTACTCTCTAATTCTCCACTACACTCTCCACTACTCACTCTACTACTCACTCTACCTCTATTACTACTTTCTATCTCTATTACTACTCTACTACTCTCTGCTACTCACTCTACTCTCTCCCTCTTACCTCTACCTCTACCTCTCACGCTACCTCTCCCTCTGCCTCTACCCTCGCTACCCCTTGCTCGTCTGCATTCTCTGGTACTCTCTACCTCTACACGCGCATATATACATATATATATATATATATCTATACACACACACACTTCTGCATATAAAGGCATGCATACATATGCATGTTATGCACATGAAAGTTTGAAAGACACTAATAAAAGCAAAGCTAAAAAGCCACCTAATTACAAACAGAATTGCTTTAACTTAAATGAGGGCAAGGCCTATTGCATTTTCAATGCTTAATTATCTCAGTCAGGGGCTAGGCACGGTGACACAAAAAAACTCATAGACAGCGTTTATCCATTTGTAACTAGCCATGAATGGCACTTGCTCGATGGTATCCTCGGGCACGTACCGACGCTGTCAATTGCTAGTTACTTTTACTAAATTGCAAATGAGTGTGCTGGTGGCGCTTTCACATTGGATCAACTGATCCATTAACCGTCGCGAACTATTTTCTTTAGCCGCACTGATACCTTGGCGCCCCTTTTTATCTCAATCAGGGGCCCCGCCCGCTGACATACAAAACTCGGGCAGCGTTGATCAATTTGTAAGTAGCCATGAATAGCAATCGACTCCAAAATTGAACGCGCGGTTGGTGCATTTGCCTTTGATCACCTTGTTCAGCTAATTTGTCTGTAGTTGGCCTCTTTGATCAAATTGACAAAGCTGAGACTAACATGTGTTGTAAATTGAGGCCGAATGTGATTAAGCATTTACTGAAAACATTAATGCTTTCCCTTGCGATCATGTTTTCTTCGTTATGTTGACCGAAGTCCGGACTCCATTTTGTATTGACATGCTGCCACGTGTTCGTCACGAGGAGAGTCCGACCTCTGTGTTAGTTGTTCCTGTAACCTGCCTAGTAACAGTTTATAAATAGCTCTCTTGTCCATCTGGCGCATGCCCAGACTTGACCACATCTGTTATAATTAGCCTTGCTTGACCATGTGTTTCGCGGGCTCAAGGAGCGTGTTGGCTCCGCCCATGTATTGATTCAGTATCGAGAATGACCATAAATGGTAATGTTCTTCGGCCTTACGTTGTATCCACCCACTATGAGCCCCTCTGTTGTGTATAAAAGGGGACTGTGTACGAATGTTCTGTGTGCTACTCCAGGCAATACTGAAGAGTGTTGTGTGGATTGTAGGACCACCCTTAAGGGTTAATAAACGTTGTCTTTGTACTTTGCAGTTTCCGTGCCAACTTCCTTATAGATTCCGTTACAGGAGAGCGAACCCTTGTTCATGCGGGCCTAGCTGGGGCCTGTATTCATCAATTGGCGCCCGTCACGTGGGGCTCATCGGCGACTCGGATGCTCGAAGGACTGGTCGCGACGAAGGTGAGGAGTTTGGCCGGGGACGTGATCACTGCCAGCGGCGTCTTAGCCCTGGCATCCCGAGGTTTTTCTTCCTTCCCTTCCGAGCTGACCGTCTGGGTGGCGCCGGTCATCGACTGAGATCTCTTCTGTCGGTCCTGCCGTGAGAGCCGTTTGGGCGATTGTGGAGCTTGGCAGTTGGAACCTGGACTCTTGATTGGTAAGAACCGTTGTACGGTACTTGCTCCGAGTTTTTGAAGCCTGGGTTGGCTATTTGAGTTTGATTGATGATGACTAGTCATATTTTGAATTTGTCTTTGTGAAAATATATGCGTTGCAACACATATAGGCAGGTAATGTGGAGAAATTTCTCCAGGAGCTGTGTAAACTCTGAACGGCGCAACGATTAAGTGCCATTTTCTTTATAATATTGCATATTTTGCATTATTCCTAGCATGCCTGCTTTTAGCGCACTCCGTAAGTGGTGCTGCTGTTTTGGAAACCGGTTGAACCTCGAGGAATCTGCTCCAGCTCCCCCAGAGGGGACTCCTAATAGGGATATGTACGTGAAGCATGGTCTTTCTTCCATAATGTACAGCACGTTGTGGAGGAAATACACGAAGAAGGATCCTGAGTTACGATGGCCTTTGTATGGATCGTTTGATATACGTAAGATTGAGTATGTGGAACAGTGTATGTGTAAGCGACGTGCTCGTCAGGATATGTTTGAGTGTGTGCGATTATGGGTGAAGGAAGTGCGTGAGCGAGAGAAACGTGAGAAAGCGCTGTTTGATAAAGAGCAACGGAAGAATGATCATGTGCGAGCGCAGGAAGCGAAGCGTCGGGAGGACAAAGAGCAAACGGACAGACAAGAGAAAGAGCGTAGGCTACAGGTTTCGGGTCAATATGTTGTTCGTCAGCCACTTTATCCTGTCCTTAATAATTCTGATGATGATTTTTATTTGCTAGATCGCTCTCCGCCCCCTTATGTTGGCGCATCTGCTCCACGGCCGCAAGATTCTGACCCGGTTTCGGGTAAGGTAGACACACGGTCCATGCTGTCGGCCGAGCAAATGGCTGAGCTTCGGACACTTTCCTTCCGTGCGCTTAAAGGCAAGGTATCCATGGAGGACTTATTTCAGACTTGGGGGCAGTGGCAGGAGAGAGATAAAGTGTATTTTCTGGGTCATTTCGCGGAGGAAGTGATTACTGCTTTCCGAAAATATTCTCATGTTCTTGAGCCTGACGAAGTGTCTTCGGACGCTAGAGCAATACGTAACGGTGCTTTTTCTCCCTCTAAGGCTCCTGAGGCGGCTCGGCGGCTGTTCGCCTTGCGGGACGAGGTGCTGGCCCTTCGAGAGAAAGCACGTCAATAAACGGAGGAGGAGAAGCAGTCGGATTCGTCTGCAGCAGGGGGCCACCCATCCGCCTCCCAGTCAGATAAGGATGACATAGTGCATGCTAAACCAATGCGAGAGGCGGCGCCTTTGTATGTTCCTCCTAAGGGAGCAGGGACTAGCTCGGATATTAACTCCGCCGATGCAAGGGGATATTTTGTATATAATTGGGTTTACACTCCATGGCATAGGGCCGATGTTATGGCATTAAAAAATGCGCTGCCTGACCCCCGCAAGAATCCAGCGGCCTTCTATGAAGAAGTCGAGGGGGCCTTGAATTCTTGCATTATGACCTTAGCGGATATAGACCTGTTCTTTGGCCTTATCCTACCGCCGGATACGTGGCGCTCTGTCCGAAAGGTAGATGATGCGGTTGCCTTCAAGGCCCGGTGGTCTGACCTTGAGGATGAGGATAGGGAACGGAAGCCCGCACAGAAACCACCCCAGAATATTTTAGATCTCCCTGCGGCTATTGTGGCTAAGTTGAAGACGATTATCCCCCCTAAAAAGATTGACTGGAATATGTTAACTGCATGTAAGCAGAAAGTTGACGAGTCAGTTGCGGACTTCTTTACGCGCTTTGAGGAGACGTTTCATGATTTTAGTGGCCAGTCGCTTACTGACGACACGGGCCGCCACCTTTTCGCGGACAAATATGTGGCTAATCTGCTACCGGCAGTTGCGGCCCGGTTAAAAGCGAGTGAAAGTTCTTGGTCCTCCGCGACACCGACGGCCCTTCTGACTATCGCTCAGTATTATGAGCGTCAGGAGCACGAGGCGAAGGGCCAGGAGGAGAAGAAATCGAAAGATCTCAAAACCAAGGTGATGTTAGCACAAGTATATGGCCCGCCCCGACGGGGTAATAATAATAGAGGAAGGGGCGGATCTTATGGTCCCCCTTCGGGCCGATCTGATTTGAATAGGAACCAGTGTGCGTACTGCAAGCAGTTGGGCCATTGGGCCAGGGATTGCCCAGCGTTGCGTGCTTCGCGTCAGGGGCACACTCCGGGTGGCCCGAGAGGTAGAGGGGGCTTCTCAAACTTTAGAGGGAATTCTAACGATAATGTCCGTTTCGATACTGCCGGGCGGCACCGAGATGGCTCAAATGTTTTTGATCGCCAGCACCAGTATCATGTATCGGACATCGATCAATCGGGATATCATGATTCTCAGCATGCATAGGAATGCGTTGGATGGGGGTTCGAATCAGTTGAGGTGCCGGTCGATCAGACGGGTCCTTATGTATCGGCTGAGGTTTTAGGTTCTACTGATCAGTTCCTAGTGGATACAGGAGCGACACGTAGTGCATTGTCTAGGTACTTGGTTCCGGGGGCTCCCCCATCCGGCTCAATAGTTACATCGGTAGGGTTTGACGGTACACTCTCCCGAAGCCCTCTTTCACAGCCCCTTACATTTAAGGTTGATTCTTTTTCTGCGCCCTGTCCGTTTTTGCTTGCTCCGTATACACCGGATAACATTATGGGCCTTGATATGTTAAAGTATTTTAGGGCTACAATCCGCTGCTCCCCTGAGGGTGTGAGGGTGATCTTAAATGACAACTATCCCAGGTCTGGGCGGATGTGTACGATATCAGAGGATGCGTTGTTGGCTACCCTCCCCCGAGCTTTATGGGCGACTTCGGACACAGATGTGGGACAAATGGTGATTCCTCCGGTCCACATTAGTGTCCAGGGGGGGGCGGTGCTACCACGCCTCCCGCAGTATCGTATTTCCCAGGAGGGCGAGGAAGCTCTCATACAGATTGTGCAAGATTTGATCGCAGTAGGGGTAGTGGAAGAAGTTCCCTACAATATCTGTAACAGTCCGATTCTCCCTATTCTGAAAAAGGATACGGATGCAAAGGTCTATCGGTTCATAATTGATTTGAGGGAGGTAAACAAGATCGTGATACCTCAGTACCCGGTGGTTTCCGATATCACGACGTTGCTTACCTTGGTCCCGCCTACGGCGACCATGTTTTCAGTGATTGATTTGAAGAATGCCTTCTTTTCCATTCCCATTCACCCTGATAGCCGATTTCTTTTTGGGTTCACATTAAATAATAGATCTTATCGTTTTTGTAGAATTCCCCAAGGCTACACAGAAAGCCCTAGTATTTACAGTCAGGCTTTGAAACGACAGTTGGATTCCTTTGTTTTACTCGAGGGGGTCGCCCTCATTCAATATGTCGATGACATCCTGTTGGCGGCTGACACCCTGGAGTTGTGTGAGAAAAGCACGTTATCCTTACTTTCCTTTTTAGCATCCCACAATCACAAGGTCTCTAGGAAGAAATTGCAATTCTGTAGACCAAAGGTGACTTATTTAGGTCACCTTTTGTCTAAGGAGGGGCGTGCACTCACACCAGATCGTATCCAAGTAATTTTGGACACACCGAGACCATCCACGCAGAAGGATGTGCGTGCATTTTTGGGTCTTGTTTCTTTTTGTAGACAGTGGATATTGGGGTTTTCACACATAGCTAAGCCATTACTAGCTCTTTTGACAAAAGTCACGCCTATCCCAATCCCTTGGTCAGATGAGTGTGATGCTGCTTTTCAGCAACTGCGACAGGCCCTTTGTTCAGCACCAGTGTTAGGGACCCCTGATTATACAAAACCCTTTTCGCTGTATGTGCATGAGAAAGATGGATGTGCATTGTCAGTCTTAGTACAGATGCACGGCGACAAGCAGCGCCCTTGTGCATACTTTTCGGCTGTGCTTGATCCTGTCGCCCGAGCATTACCAGGGTGTTTTCGCTCGGTAGCGGCGACAGCTGTGTCAATACGCCAAAGTGAAGGAATTGTGTTGTCCCATAAATTGTTGGTGTTAGTTCCCCATGCTGTGGATGCTCTGCTTAATCAAACAAAGACGCAGCATTTGACCAGTGCCCGTTTAACGGGATATGAGCTGACGCTTTTGGCTCCTCATATTACGTTAAAGAGGTGCGTGACATTAAACCCGGCCACATTGTTGCCATACCCCGAGACCCAGCCTGAGGCGCAGAAAGCGCATGATTGTATTCTTGTGACTGAGGAACAAACAAAGGGTCGTATTGATCTCCAGGATACGCCCTTTTCAGAGGTAGATGGAGAGTTGTGGGTAGACGGATCATGCCTGAAGCTACCAGATGGTACGACTTCAGCAGCGTATGCAATTACCACATTACACACGATAGTGGAGACAGCACGCATACCACAGAAATCAGCTCAAGCAGCGGAACTGATAGCCTTAACACGAGCATGTGAGCTCAGTACAGGATTGTGTGTGAATGTTTACACAGATAGCCGCTATGCCTTCGGAGTAGCGCACGATTTCGGCCTACTCTGGAAGGAGAGAGGGTTCTTAACGTCACATGGGGTACAGATAATGCATGGGGAGTTAGTCCACAATCTCTTAACCGCATTGACATACCCGAAGAAAATTGCCATTGTTAAGTGTAGTGCCCATAGGAAAGTAGTTGATAAAGTTGGAGAAGGGAATGCGTTAGCAGACCGGGTAGCACGGGAGACTGCGATGCAGCCCGGCGCTACTGCCATGTATGTAGTAAAGTCACAGGTGGAAAGATGGCGTGATGCGAAGGAGGAAGTGCGAGAAATGCAAAGGACCGCTTCCGATAAAGAGCGGGAGCAATGGGCTAGCGAGGGAGAGTTGGATGATGAGGGCTGTTGGAGAAATAAACAGATGGATAGATGGAAGTTACCCACGGCTTTTGTACAACCTATGGTTCAGATGGCACATGGGCTAGCACATGTTGGAGCTTCCGCAATTGTGAAATTGCTTACCCAAGTCTGGGAGCATCCAGAGATTGCTAGCACGGCAAAGAGGGTGGTGCAGACCTGTATGATCTGCCTGAAGTATAACCCAGGGAAAGGCACTCGAACTCCAGCAGGAGGATTTGCGACGCCCACTGCACCCTTTGAGGTTCTGCAGATGGACTACATCCAGCTTGAGCGCTGTAACAATTTGAAGTATGTTCTAGTAGTGGTCTGCGCTTTCAGCAAGTGGGTTGAAGCGTACCCTACGAAAGATAATACTGCAATGACTACTGCGAAGCTACTGCTAAAAGAGTTTTTCCCTCGATATGGCGTCTGTAGACTTCTGTGGAGTGATAATGGCCCTCACTTTGTAGCGGATGTTATAAGATATGTCTTGAAGGGCCTAGGCATCACCCAGAAGTTCCACGCCGTATTCCACCCCCAGTCTGCCGGACTAGTCGAGAAGTATAATGGTACACTGAAGCTTAAGATCGCCAAAATCCAAGCTTCAACATCTTTGACTTGGCCAGACGCCCTGCCACTGGCGTTATTGTCAATTAGGTCGGTGCCACACTCTCGAACTGGCCTTACGCCATATGAAGTTGTATTTGGACGCCCAATGAATATTTGGGGTCCACCAAGGCCTAAGGCTGTGTATGATGTACCTTGTGTAATGATGAGCGATTATCTGGCACAGTTAACGGATAATTTGGTTTCTATTCATCAACAGGTCCGAGAGGCGCTCCCTGATCGGTCCGCCGGCGAAGGACATGGTCTCCGGCCTGGGGATCATGTCATGGTGAAGGTCTTCGACAGAACGAACAGTTTGGAGCCGAGATGGGTCGGACCTGAGCAAGTTCTCCTTGCAACAAGGACGGCAGTGCGAGTCTCGAACAGGAAGAATTGGATCCATTCCTTACACTGTCGAAAGGTACCGCCCGGATTGGTGGAGTCTGCCGTGCTGACCGATCAACGAGAAATCCTAGCAGCAGAGACAGGCCGTGCTGCGGAGCCAAACGACACTGAGGAGCTCTTTCCGGACCACACGACTTCTGGAGGAAGGCGATATCATCTTCGACCAAGGAAGTAAGGTTTCCAGTACCGGGACATACTGTCAGAACGGCCCTTGGGTTAGTGAAACGGAGAGCCGATGAGGCAAGGGGGGGGGATCAGCCCTGCATTAGTGTAGCGACACCCGTCTTGGCCCGCTGGTGAAGAAATCAACCGCTGCCCAAGGGGAAGAGTTCTGACAGACTTTTTAGTTTCAGGAAGATATCAGGGTATTGTTTCTTTTGACATGGAGAAGAAGAAAATCCTTTGTGCGTTGGGGTTCATGCTAACAGTAGCTATCGTTGGTATAACCACATGGTTTGTGGAGGAGGCAACTCCTGCTCGAAAGACACTTGTGTTGACGACTCCAGTGCCTGCGGAGCACTACTTTTATACATTGCCATATCAAGAGTTGAAGCATCGACAATCCTATTTGAATAACACTTTCATTCAGATGCTGCATCACACCCACGTTGCTACGAACGCTACGAACTGTTGGATATGTGGGATGATGCCAGCCCATCAGAAGAAAGGAGGTACGCCATTCATACCACTTCCTTTCTCTCATAATGGCTCTTGTAGAGCATGGTACACTTTGCTGTTTGCCACTCGGAAACCGACAGTGGGACGATTGCTTTTCAGACTCAATAAAGAATGTCATCAAGATAAAAATGGATATCCACAAGCAAATGGGACAATTTGGGAATGGGAAGAGTATCGACCAGACAATGAATCCATTCCCTATATCTTCACGAACACAAGAGACACTGTGGGGAAGG
Source organism: Triturus cristatus (assembly GCF_964204655.1). Taxonomy (NCBI): domain Eukaryota; kingdom Metazoa; phylum Chordata; class Amphibia; order Caudata; family Salamandridae; genus Triturus; species Triturus cristatus. The sequence continues at coordinate 1,115,527,194 of NC_140579.1, forward strand.
ACAAATTCGTAATCCAAGTAGCACAAGCTCAAGCGGACCTGTGTGTCCAGAGTGTGGGTTTTATCCCTGTTGGTGTCAGTGATTGCATAACCGTATTAAACATCGACGGGTTAAATAACAGTACCTTCCTAGCGTCCCATAATACTTATTTTGTATGTGGAAATAAAGGTTATTACCGTTTGCCGGCTGGGTGGTCTGGGGTATGCTATGTATCATTCCTATTACCTCCTGTATTCTTAGCACCTGCGTCATATCATAAGGATTTGAAACTGTTGAATAATGTGACTGTAAATAGATATAAACGTACTCTATCAATTGATGATGTGGATCAAACAGATACCAGCTTGCAACAGTATATTGATTTTAACTTAGGACTGTTTTTCTTTGTTGGAGCCGCTTTGAATAGTAGGAAGATCCGAAGATTAACAAGAGTGGTAGAAGCTGTGACCAATCAGACTGCCGCTGCTCTTGGGAATCTTACGGAAGAGTTACAAATAACCAGGATTGTTGCGTTGCAGAATCGTATGGTGTTAGATGTAATGCTAGCTGATCGAGGAGGAGCCTGTAAAATTATTGGAAGTAGCTGCTGTGTGTTCATCCCTGATCATACGCCATCCGTTTATAACGCCATTAACAAGCTGCATAAAATAGCAGCTGAAATCCACACAGAAAACGGCACTTGGTCCTTTTCTGGATGGTTTTGGGCGTTGGTTACTGCCTGGGGATGGAAGGTCTTAACTGGTCTCTGCATTATTATAGCAGTTCTGTTCCTTTTCTGTATGTGTATTCAATGTGGACCATTGTGCTGTTCCGTATGCATTTCATTCTGCATTCCAGATAAGAAAGCTATTGCCGATGTTGCTCGCCAGAAGGGTCTAGCTAAAGAGGTTAAGGGAATGATGATAATTGATATATATGATGATTATTCTTGGAAACCGGATGTCTTCAGTAAATGCTGAAAGGGTCGTCTGTTGTAAATTGAGGCCGAATGTGATTAAGCATTTACTGAAAACATTAATGCTTTCCCTTGCGATCATGTTTTCTTCGTTATGTTGACCGAAGTCCGGACTCCATTTTGTATTGACATGCTGCCACGTGTTCGTCACGAGGAGAGTCCGACCTCTGTGTTAGTTGTTCCTGTAACCTGCCTAGTAACAGTTTATAAATAGCTCTCTTGTCCATCTGGCGCATGCCCAGACTTGACCACATCTGTTATAATTAGCCTTGCTTGACCATGTGTTTCGCGGGCTCAAGGAGCGTGTTGGCTCCGCCCATGTATTGATTCAGTATCGAGAATGACCATAAATGGTAATGTTCTTCGGCCTTACGTTGTATCCACCCACTATGAGCCCCTCTGTTGTGTATAAAAGGGGACTGTGTACGAATGTTCTGTGTGCTACTCCAGGCAATACTGAAGAGTGTTGTGTGGATTGTAGGACCACCCTTAAGGGTTAATAAACGTTGTCTTTGTACTTTGCAGTTTCCGTGCCAACTTCCTTATAGATTCCGTTACAGGAGAGCGAACCCTTGTTCATGCGGGCCTAGCTGGGGCCTGTATTCATCACATGTACGACCTGACAGATACCTACTGTTTTCTATAACTATACCTTGGTTGTCTCCCCTTGTTTTTATCTCTCCTCTTGGGTCTTTTCACCCCGGTACAATTGCACCAGGATCTCTCTACTGAGTCTGGTTATCTATGCATGAATTTGTGAACCAGACCAGCAGTAGGGCATCACTCATTTTAATTCACAATTGGTCGTGAAAATAGCCACCAGATCCTCTAGGGGCTAAGCAGGCACGAAACATGTCGACCTAACACCACATATCACATCAGCCCAATAGGACCATTATATCCACTTGGGGCTCACCATTTTTAAATAGGCTAGGGCTCCTTGAGAATAAAATACTAGATTTAGGACTGCCCTATACCTATTTTAATACAGACACCTAATCCACTACCCACACACCCACACTCACCCAACGTCTTCATTCCAAAAGATCTCCGCCAAAGAGCCCCCTCACGGGTGCCCGTCGGACATTGCAGAACCGGTCCAACAAGGACAACGCACAATGATGAAGCATGACATCCTTCGAGGTGTGCGAGGGCATACCTTAGAAAAGACCTTTCTTTTCTTCCCCCACCCTCTCTCCCCCCCTAGGAACTGCACACCCTATGCATTTCTCACTAGTTCCCTGGAGCTTGTGTGCAGGACCTGCTTAAATATAGCTCCTGGTTCCTCTCGTTACACATAAAAAAAATTGAAAGCAAGAAAAAAAACATTTTGCTAAACTAAGGTAAAATTTCAGGTACCATTTATTTGCAGCAACATTTAGTAACCTGTGTTGATGCATGCTAGTATTTCCCTAAAATATTCATAATGGAAAATCAGTGACCAGTTTCAATTAGATTATGGGAAACAAAAATAAACAAGCATTGGCAAAGCCAGTAGGTCTGAAATTGGTCAGCTTTTTAGTTTTGTCAATGTGGGAGTTGTTTTGGCATGGTTTTTGTTAAACCGTATTGGTGTGGGAGCTGCCGAGACCTCACCATTAAAACAAGCATTGGGAAAATAAAATGTCTAAAAAAGGCACACACTGCCACAGTAGTTACCGGCACTGAACAAAATTACTTTGTGTGTCGATATGCTCCTTGTGAAAGAGCAGAATGCAGTCATTCACATTGAAGCCAGCCAATACAGAGAGACATAATGTTAATAAACGCAAAAGATCATCATCAACGCCAGACCAAATTAGGGGCCCAATTATTAAAGAAAGTTTCAAAAGTGCACCATATGTCCTTGCATTAAGTGCAGCTATACAGCTTTCGTGAATTCCCAAGAATTTACAGAAGTAACACAAGAAATAGTACTCCTAGAAAATATTTGTGAACTGCATTTTAGCATGAGCAAATATGCGTGTGTAGATTTGCTCATGTGAAAATCTGAGTGTTTGCAAGTTCACTTTCCCTCCAACCACTTTTTTCCCCATCTCTGGAAGAAGTCTTCCTAAGTCTGCCATTGTCATGAGTAAACTTCCTAAACTTCTCAGTATGGGAAAAGATTAGAGAAGAGTTGTTGAAACCCCTTAAAACATGCAAGTTAGTAGGTTTGCACAGACTCAAAAGGGCATTCTAACCATGGAACTATTGCCTACCACTACCTTCAGCCCAGTATGTAGATCTGCAGAAATGTAGCAACATAAGAGGATTGCAAGTATTCAAACACTACTATGGTATGAGTCCTGGCATACTCAGAGAGGCTATATCGGAGATCTTATATAATGGGACTGCTGCCATAATTTGTCGACGCACTACATGGCACTAAAGGGACAAGTGGATTTTGTTACAGGACAAGTAGATTTATGAAGCAACCTGCCCCATGGGCAAGTAGATATTTTATTAAATTCCACACCCCTGAATCAGACAGTTCAATACAATAAACAATTAATCATGTACGCCTATAATTAAATAGAAGTTTGTATTCTTGGCTAAATTAAAGGTATGTTTACTAAAAGCATAAAACTGGACATATACAGAGTTCGGCACGGGAGATATTTGATGTGTATTTGTTTGAGAAACAAATGAGCCTAACAAGGAAACAAAAAATTGGAACTGCATGAAACTGGGGACTTTAATCCAAAAATATTTGCATGAGGTCCAAACTGAAATACAGGTGATTGAGAGAAATGAAACAAATGTTTGAATCAGCTACTGGACTACTATATATTAAATGAAGGATGTAAGACTAGAGAAAGTTCTGTACAACTTAATTCACCCAGCCCAAACAGAGTTCTTGAAGTGCAGACTTGTCTGTGACAGTTTTAGACTATTCTCCCACATGTTGGAGAAAGCACAACTCTTATACCCCTCCCCCACCTGCCAGGGGCCATTGTGTTAGAGGACTAAAATGCCACTGACAAGGTCTTTTGGACCTTTCTGAAGGCCGTGCTCCATAAATTCAAACTAGCAGACTTCATTCATACGATTGTTGCCCTCTACTCTAACCCAAAAGCAAGTATGAGAGTCAATGATACTCTCACCAAATCTCTCACCATATCTTTCAGTCTTTTGCAGGGAAAACGTTGGGGATGCCTCTATCCCCCTCTAGAATTACAACACGCAATATAACCACTACGGTTCACTAAGACATTAGCGAATCAAAGGAATTCCTTCTCTTCTGTCAAACTAACTGTAGCAGTTTATGAAGGTGACGTCTTGATACTCACATATGAGACAGACAAGGCCATCCCTAGAGTAACTGAAGAGAAACAAATGTGGTGTCAGGATACTCCCTCAATAGGGAAATGCAAGATACATTTCCTCTAAATATTCACTGCTTCTCTTTATTCATGGGTGCAACAGGTCTAAAATTGCTACAAACAGGATGAAACATCTGGGCATTTGGTTTGGCAGAGATTTAAAAGAATCACTTAAACAAAACTATCAAAAGATTAAAGTTACTCTCACTCCATGTATGGTCTCTGATGTTTATCACTTGGTGGGGTAAAAAAAACAAAAAACGATTATTCCCCCTGTGGGTTAGCTTCCTAAAGTCTTGTTCCCCAATACACTGTCCCATTCCTTCGTCAAAACAATAGACAAATATAGCTCAGACTTCCTCTTGAGAGGCAGGAACCTCCCAGAATGAATAACTGTAAAGTAGGCATACACATGTCAGATTTCCTAAGCTACCAAACAGCTTTTCTCCTAATGCCAACTTGTTGGATACTGAATCGCAAGGCACATCCATGTGGCTGCCGATTGAGATGGCCCTTACTGACACTATCCCACTACGTGCAACCCAGACAATCAATCAAACCAACCACATCAAAACTACCCATTCACACAATGTAATCCATAGTACCATAAAAGCTCTAAAGAAAATGTAAACGACACTCCCATTACAGACACCCAAATCACATTCCACCACCCTGTGGCATATTAAACAGATCAAAACAGGTGGCAGAACCATATTCTGGGAGAGATGGGCCTCGGAGGGCAATAACTTAATCAGGGATTTAGGCAAACAGGACAATCCCATTTCTTACTCCAACCATGTTGACTTTCTGGGGAATGTACATGAGATCTAGAACAGGTTATTTAGCTGCAAACATGTAAAAAGGCTATTGCTCCAGATACCGGATTTTCCACAAAAAGCCTTCAATATTCCACTTACCCTGGAAAATAATACAATAGAATTAGGCATCTTCTTGCGTAAATCTAAGCCATGTCTTAGCCTACCAGACCATTTCCTAACCTCTCTTCTCCTAGTATTGGGGTATAAACTGGTTGTAACATAATGGAAAACTCAGCAAATATATTCTCCCACTGGGTGGCTTTCGTTGGGTTTCTTCAGCAGTGCCAATAACTACTTACACACTCATTACATGCAGTAGGACAATAGAAAACCATTAATGTTTACCTACTGAAATACAAACCTCCCTAAAACCAGAGCTTGTAATCTACCCTACTACAACACTGAAAGTAGCCTACCATCCATTAAAAAAAAAAGGACACCCAAGAGATAAATAAAACAGCACCTCGACTGACATACACCTACTTAACCCTCCCACTATTCCTTACTTTCTTCTATTCCTCACACCTTTCCTTCTTATTCCCTCTTCAGTCTCTCTAGACCTACTACCTAAATTAAGCTATTTCTATTCTCAGTTATCGAGCACCATACAATTGGCCCTTGCTATAGAAACTGGATGGACTCCTTCAACCAACGGTCGTCTCCACTAATCATACATCACGAAGAACCTTTATATACCAGTCAGTCAATACCGGCAGAATATTCCAACAAGCATTTGCAATGCAATAGGTCTCGCATTTGCGAGAGTTTAAGCTACTAGCATTGCAAATAACAATGCCTTTTATTTGTTTTAAAAACCAAAACATAAATAAGACATTGTAATTTACAATAAGAATAGCTCGAACTCGCGTAAATGCGAGACCTGTTGCATTGCAAATGTTTGTTTAAGCAGTGGGCTGCCTCTTTGGTTATTACAAGTGGGCACGGGGAGATACTGCCACTGCTTGGCGGGGTGTGAGGAGGGCACTAGGCTGGAAAGTTGGCATTGATCTGAAATGTAAGGCATCTTTGCAGCTGTGCAGTGCAATAAGCTGGCAGCAGGTATCTCAGTGACTGGCTGGCATGGCAGTCAGTGGTGGGCACTGTGAGAGTCTGGAACTGGTGGTGAAGGTGCCCCTCTTGTTAACCACACAAGGCTTCACCCTCCGAGGTACCACAGAGGGCTCCGGAAGGCATGGCACATGAACATCCTGGCCAAAATATCGTGTGGCCAAAATATTGTATCCTAATTATCATATGCACGATACTGCTGTCCTGTTTTCTAACAATATTCTAACATAAAACCCGGAAGCAGGTCACAGAGGAGACACCCAGGTCTGCTGTTGTCAGGGGAAGGGACGCTTCGGCAAAATCCATTCTGCCTCACTCAGTCACTCTCTTCAAAAATCACATTTGCTATTCACTCATTTCCGTAGATCTTTCACTTCTCGTGTAACCCCTTTCCCTCACTCCTTTGCTCATTCCCTTCATCCTCTGCTCTCCACCGCCTCCATTTTCCTCCCTTCCTTCCACTCCCACCCATTCACCCCCCCTTCATCTCCCTCGTCCATCCCATCACCTCTCCCTTCATTTCCCCCTCAGCTCCCTCACTCATCGCTGGAGACCTGTTCCTCCACACTGCCCCCGCCTCTTAAAGCGCCCCTTCACTCCAGCTGTTCCGACTTTAAGCTGGTGCGCCGCTCTTACGGCCTTTGGTTGTCCTGTTTATTAAATACTTCAATAGTAGCACTCTACGGCAATATAACTGTATAAACAAGGCCCCAGTACAGACCTGCGATACCCTCCTCACCTGCCCCCAGTACTAAGCTCAAGTACGGATCTGCAGTTCACCCTCTTTCGGAGGGTACCGGCACCAGGTGACATTTATTGCGCACCTGCTTACCGATTACGGTGAGGTAATTTAGTTTGGACTCCATTTTGTATTCCATCGCCATTTTGTGTTGCCCTCACTCAGGCAGCTCGGCGAACGAAGTGTTTCTGCCCTTTGTACTGCTACGTGTCAAATAACCCCCCTTCCTTGTTGTGAAGCCAATTCCAGGAACTAGCCAGACTGACTAATCCTTGTCTAGACTGACTAATCCTTGTCCCAACTATCTGTTGGCCATCGGTATTCTTTCTCTGCATTATCTTATTTTGCAAGTCGTCCTTTGAAGCACACAAACACGTCCTGCCATTACTGATTGACCTATAGGTGCTGTCATTGATTGACTTATGGGGTTGGGCAAGAACACGACTCAAGGGGGATATTCTGGTTACATGGTGCCTTGTTTTGAATGTTTTCCTGTTGGCTAATATTTGGTGCATGGGGAGTGTTTTTCTTTGGGTGTATAAGGTTATAAAAGACTGAGCCACGGAGTAAAGTGGCAGTCTCCTGAGAACCTACCACTGATGTACTTCTAGGATAACTGTGCGTAGCTTCAGCTAATAAATTTGGTTTTCTACGCTAACAGAGTATTCCGTGTCTCTGTACAACAAGGCAGGTGAACTCGGAGATTTCAGGCGTGCCCTGCGCCGCCAGGCCCTTAAAGGCCCGGTTCTTCAATTGGTGCCCTCTGTGAGGCGGCTTCAGAGGTTGCGGTCGAGCCCGAGGGTCATGAGGAGCCCCGCAAGGAAATTCCAGAGGAAGCGCACCACGTGATCGACCCCTGCATGTCGCAAGTGGACCGAAGGTCTTTGCAACGCGGCTTCTCCTTTCCAACGGCTGCTTGTGACTGCTGCCCTGCCTTGGCCCCCCTTTGGTGATGACTGGTATTGCGAGACGTTAGACGGACCTCTGTTGGCATGAGAGAACATTTGGTTAAGTAATAGTGAGTAGCTCCCACTTCTTTGTTTTTGATTCGGCTCTTGCCGAGGGGTGAGTACATTTGTGCTGTGTTGGTTGATTAACCCCTTGATGTTTGTAAAGAGGCCAGTGAAATAAGGATGCCTGGTTTCAGTAAGTTTAGAAAGTGGTGGTGGTGTTGTTGTAATAGGGATTCCCAACTGGAGGACTCTTGTCCAATTCCTCCGGCTGGAACTCCCACCTATGAGCTCTATTCTAAACATGGTGTGGGCCCCATCACCTTTAATGAAGTGTGGGTCCGCTATATGAGAAAAGATGGCGTTTTGCAGTGGCCAAAAAATGGTAGTTTTGAGCCTGATATATTAGATAATTTGGAAGCTACATTGTTTAAAAGAAAAGCCCGGCCGGCTATGTTTGACTCTTTTCGCCTTTGGCGCAAGGAAGGCAAACAGAAAGAAATAAAACAAGCAAAAACAGATAGGAAGGAAAAGGGCATGACTGTTATACAGGCTGCCCAGCAGTTTAAAGATAATGAGAATGATTATACAATTGAGGTTTTAGATAGACAACATCGTATGGCAGTAGATAAGTGTTATCCGGTGTTGCCCACTTCCCCTCCAGACAAGGATGTTGACCCCGAAAAGGATCCTTTAATGTCCCACCTGTTGAAATTACCCCCGCCCTATGCACAGGGTGCCAATGCACCCCTACTATTGCCACCCGCTCAACTACCTGTTGTTCCCCAACAGGTCCTTGCACTTCAACCACAGCCCCTTCTGGTAATGCCAATCCCGCCACCTCCTTTGCCTTCGACCCCCTTTATACCTGTCACCCCCTCTTCTGCCCCGCCAAATACCTTGTCCCCTGTCCTTATGTCGAATTACCCCTCAGTTCGTAAGCGGCTGGTTGACACTGTTTCTGGCCTTTTGTCCCCTTTCTTTGGGTCATTAAACATGACTCCTGTTCTTCCTCGTAGGCAGACCCGTAGTCCGCTCCCAGGTCCCCAAGAACGTGATGCGTTAGACCTCCAAGCCCGTAAGTGGATCATGAATGACCCCCGGTATGGTACACAAGATATCATGGACACTTTTCAGCAGTGGGATGCGAACACACAAAGACATGTTTTTGATACCATGTGTGTCATTCTTGGTCAAGAGTGGGAGGATATGGGTTTAGGATCAGCCCCCCAGGGTCTGCTAGATGTTCAGGCTGACTTTAAAAAGGGGATAATTGTGGGTGCTGAGGTTGAGGATGCTGTGAGGACACTTGTCACCTTTAGAACAATGTTCACTTACCGGTCTCTGCCTGAACTAGATCCTTCTGTTAAAAGGAAACTAAATCACTATCCTATGAGAGAAGTTCCTCCGGTGTGGAGAGAAGCGGTTGCACCCCAGGGCGCTAATCCTGGTATACCCGCTCACTTTCAATGTGTATGGGTACATGTTCCTTGGAAAAGATGAGGTTCTGACTCTTAAACAACCCTTACCAGACCCCCGTAAAAATCCTGCTGGTTATTACAAAGAACTGTCCCAGACTGTTGATGCATGCATTATGAATTTAGCCGATATAGACATGCTGATGGGGAGTTGTGGTCCCACAACCATTGTGGGCTAGAATTCGGAAAGAGGACCATGCTCAAGAATTGAGGGGTGATGGGGCTGCTTTACTTGCCGTAGATAGACTCCAAGTGGGTGGTGCTAAACCTGATGCCTTAATTGCAGACCTTCCCGCTAGGATTATTACCTTGTAAAAACTGATGCCCTCTCTGCTAGTTAATTGGGACAGGTTAGCTGCCTGTAAGCAAAAGAAAGATGAAGGCATTTCCGACTTTTTTTACTCGATTTGAGCAGACGTTTCTTGATCACAGTGGTCAGGATATGAGCACAGAAGGTGGCCAACGATTATTTGTAGATAAATTTGTGTTTAATTTGCTCCCTGTACTTTCCAATAAACTGAAGGATTCCGAAAGTGCGTGGGCCGTTTCCTCTTCTGCACAGATATTGGCTAGTGCTCAGTATTATGAAAATAGGGATAAAGAGGAAAAGGACAAACTTGACAAAAAGACTAAGGAATTAAAAACTAAAGTTCTTTTGCAACAGGCTTATCCCCCTCGCCCTGCTCAGTGTCAGTTCCAGCCGCTTCCCCAATTCCAGAAGCTGTTGCAAAAACCTGAGCCCTTTGTTCCCCGGCCCCCACTGGGTCCAAATCAATGCGCTTATTGTAAGGAGGAAGTTCACTTCAAAAATAGTTGCCCGTTTTTTTTGCAGCGTGCTGGTGGCATGCCTGGGCCGCGAGGCCGAGGTGGCTACTAGTCAACACCCAGGGGTAGGGGGCGAGGCACATCATCTCAAGACCAGCGTTCCTTTTCCCCTCAAAACTCCATTAATTACTTTGATCAGCATAATGCTAAGTCTGCCCATTATTACAATGATGATTATTATACCGAGGATGAGTCAGGGTTTTCATACTAGCTAGGACAGCCATAGACAAAGTGAGGGAGTCATATCAGTTCCAGTGGACCAAAATGGGCCTTATGTTAAAGTCGTTGCACTAGGTGTTTCAGAGCCATTTCTATTGGACACTGGTGCAACGAAGAGTTCCATCATCCACTCTAAACTCCCTGGGGCACCTTTGTCTGGCTTAACAAATATTTCTGTAGGATTTTCTGGCGCCCCAGTTCATAACCCAGTTTCTTGTCCTCTGCCCATCTCAATAGGTCCTTGTGATTTGGAGGCTCCGCTTATTTTGACAACTGGTTGTGGTGAAAATTTGTTAGGTTTGGACTTGTTAAAAAGACTGTACGCGACATTGCATTGTTCCCCTTCTGGTGTACACCTCACTTTAGGTAAGAAATGGATTTCCCCGGCGTATTTGTCTAAAGACCAACTCCCCCCTGAATTGCGCTCCCTTCCTGCAACCCTCTGGGCTACAGGTCCCAATGATGTTGGTCTTCTGCGGATTCCGCCCTACATAGTCACCCTCAAATCCAATGTTAAGTTACCCCGCATTCCACAGTACAAGATTTCCAGTGATGGTGAAAAAGCTCTATTGGCTATTACTTATGATTTGGTTCAGAAAGGCGTGATTGAAGAGACAAGGGGAAAATGTATGCAATAGTCCTGTTTTACCTGTTCTTAAACGCACTGACTCTTCCCAGCCACCCGTTTATCGTTTTGTGATTGACCTCCGGGAGGTCAACAAGATTGTTGTATCCCAGTTTCCTGTCGTCCCAGATATCACTGCCATATTGACAATGATACCTGCTTCGGTTGCTTGGTTTTCTGTTATCGACCTTAAGAATGCTTTCTTCAGCATTCCTATTGCTGAGGAAAGTAGGGATATTTTTGGCTTCTCTTTAGGAGTGTGGAAATGTGGATTCTCCTGACCAGTTATGTCCCCTATCTTGGACCCCAACGGTTCTATATGCATGTTACAAGTACATGTATGTTCCCTCCAGTTCCAGTTTCGAAGACGCAAACACATGTGCGTCCACCGTTAACATGTCCTCTGTCAGATCCGCCATGAATGGGCTGGATATTCGATTCCTAAGTATGAAAGGCCACCGACTTTATATGGCTAAGTTACTCCATTTTTACAGTTCAGGCAAGTAGGCCCGATTCTGTCCTCAAAGCCTTTCCCTGCTCTCTGCCTCTGACAGCTTCAGCTTGAGCTCGCATCTGTATCCATGAACTTTGTCCTACTCCCTGTGCGGCTAACGGTGCCTGCCTCGGCCAGTTTTGCCTGCCTGCCAAGAAGCTGTATTTCACCTTCGAATTATCTACTTTGCTCCTCAGCCGATGCATTCCTGTCTAGTAGTTTAAGTAAACATTCTTCCAGCTACCAAGCAAAAGGCCCGGCCTCTCTGTCCTCATGCAAGTAATTCATAGCCCTGTTACCATGGAATATTCCTACCCCCTCGCATTTAGTGTAGACACTTAGACGCTTGTGCACGCACACACAGTCAGTATAGAATAGATTCTGTCCGAGAGCCCTTCCCTTGTGGATAACACAGTTCTTTAAACATAGGATATTAGATATGATTTGGGATTAGGTTGACATAACCCCAGACTTTTGTCTCCACATGTAGAGCTAAATGTCAAGTCCCTTTCACCCTCTAGTTGCACGTCTATCACACGTCATGCTGCTGCGCGCGCATCTCTGCCAAGTATTTCTGCTGACATTGCGAAATCATCTCCAGGTATCCACCCACACATGACAATTTACCCATTATCATCAAGTGGACGCCCACATGGACGCCCACCTTCACGCCTACTTACACGCCCACATGCTCTTATCTCATTCTCTCTTGCTCTTTTGCTTACGTACAATTGAGAAATGTATATATACTGTACTCTGTGAATAATGTTTTGAGAATATTGAGAATACTTTTCAGCCCCGTCCAGATCCTTTTTTGGTGATGGAGATATTCTCCCTTTGACTCGAGTTATTGGAATAAAGCCCTTTATGAATCTGATACCACAGACTCAGCCTCTTGCTTTATGCATGATCTTATTGATATCTGAAAAATTATGACAGCGTGATATTTTATTTACCACAGAATGGCGCCCGAACAGTTTAATCTCTTTCCCCACACGCCGGAGATGAAGGTCCAGTTTTGCCCCCTTCCATAGCCGTGATGGACTTCAAGCGTGCACGTCGCGGGTTTTCCCGCCAACTCCCTCAGGCCAACGAAGGGGACAGACTGCGACCAGGCATCCATACGAGGCGGTGAGGAACGCAGATTGTCTACCCAGAGCCCACCTGCGAGAGAGCTGTGTCCGAGGTATACAGAGGCCCACCAGGTTTTCGAAGTCCCGATGTCCAGAGGGTCCGATGTCCGCAGTCGTCGAGTCCAGTCCATTCTCCGAGGCCTTCCGTTTCAAGGAGCTACCCGGTGAGTACCATCGCCAGGGAGGCGTGTTGACGCGCACATAGGTTGTGCCGGTCAAGACGGATTTGGGTACACAAATCCGGTCTGCACTGTTTAGCAGTGTATATGTACTGTTTAGCAGTATATCAAGTATTCCGAAGTATCTAGTTATTGTCAAGAATTCTGCTTGGTGATTAGTTATGCAGACTGTCATCATTGTTGGTCATTTTTAAAGGTTAAAATGTTTAATGTTTAATGTGTTAAAATGTCCTGCATATTGTGGTATGAATGATTGTTCATTGTTGTGCTTTTTGTATTAAGTGTGTTCAAGATTAAGTATCAGATCAGTTGTCAATAGGCTGCTCTTTTCAAAATTAAGACAGATCACAACTAGAAAAGGGGTACTCGAAGAAGGTGTTCCTATTCCTCCTAGGGACACTCCAGGGCACTTTATGTATCACAAGCATGGCTTAGACGCCATATTATTCCTTGATCTATGGGTGGACTACACCAAAGAGTTACCAGAAAGTCAGAGATGGCCCGTAGCTGGGACCTGGGATGCCGAATGTATCATGAAAGTCGAAGAAGAGTTGTGGAAGAGGAAAGCTAGACAGTCACAGAAAGACGCTGTTGAATTATGGCGTAAAGAATAGCATAGACGCACAGAGTAAGCGCTCAGAAAAGAAGAGAAAAGTAGGGAGGATTCAGACAAAGCCCGAGAAAACGTGTTAGTTGAGGAAGGTATACGAGTAAAAGCAGGACAAGTAGACAGACAACGAAACACTCTTATGAAAGAGGAAATGTAGACCAGCTTGGAAGGATGCCATTGAGTTTTTGGCGCAAGGAGTGACATAGAAGGACAGAGTAAGTGTTTCACGAAGCAGAGAGAAGTGGACTGGAGTCTGGAAAAGCCAAGGATGAGATGTTACAGGAGGAATTTGAGCTGGTAAAATGAGCGCAGGCTGACAGAAAAAGAAATACTGACGTTGCTGGTATTTATCCCGTCCTTTCAGAGGACCTAGCAAGAGTGGCCCCAGTAAAAAGACCAGTTATAATACATATATTAATTACATAGTAGCCCAAAGGTTCTTGAGCCCCCCACCAAATGAACAGCGCATAGCTGGTGTTTACATGGTCCAACATTTGACTACGTTGTCAATAGGAAATTGAGAGGGGTGCAGCTAGAGAAGGAGCAACTCCTGTGATTTGATGACACCCCTAATGTACAAAGTGTTAACGAAAAATAATTAGTGACAAGTTTAGCTTGGAAAAAGAATTGTGGGTATTTCGAATTTGCAAATTTTTCATGAATACAGGTTTGTGTTCTTGATGGTCCAGTGAGCCAATGTGCTGGGTCAAGTCGGTAAGATTATGACCCCCTGAGTGCAAATTGTATGTAAAAATAATTTTTCAATTGAGCGAATTATTGCAGTTTTTATGGAATTGAGTAGTCTTTTTGTCTTTGACAGCTTCAGAGTGAGGAGAAGGTGGGGGCCGTGTAGAGCAGAATGTGATACAGAAATCGGAGACAGATTCTGACCTTGTAGCCAGTGTAGGTGGGGGCCGATGAGAGGAGCAGAACAGGGCACTGCTTAGAAGGCTTCTCTGACATCGCATCTGTGTAATGCCTGCAGCTGGAGAGCCTTGGGGCCAGGAGTAGGAAAAACAAAAAAAAGATGGCTGGCAGCCCAGGCCGCGGCCGCGCTGAGGGGCTATTTTTAACTTCTCTGATAAGACAGGGCAGCTGAGAAATGTAAGTCGAGAAAGATTCCCTTGTTCTATTCTGTGCAAAACAAGTGCCCCGAGGAAATGTCTATGGAGAAGATTTGTTTTATTTTTTAGCAATTGTTATATTGCTTCTGGTCAGAAAGTAAAATGTTGCTCTTGCTTGGAATTTTAAGGGCTATGTGCCTATATAAAAACGATTTTCGAATTCAGACATTTTTGAATTGTGGCCACAAGCTGCCACCAGTTGCATTGGATAAATGATCCAGTGGTTACGGGTCTGTGAGGAAAGATGTGGGATGCATCTTCGACTAGGACATGAGGGTACATTGTGTACAAAGATGCATAGCTCATTTTTATTAAAAAAAAAAAAAAAGACAGGTTCGTGTGTTCGTCATTTTTTGATTATTATTGCTGATCCTGTGTGTCAGACTTGACGCGGTCATCATTGGGATGACCCACTGCCAGATGGGGTTGTATAGGGCAGGTAAATGAGTTATTGATTATAAGCCTGACAAATTAAGCAGGCCAGAATGTTCGCATCTGAGCTGTAGGTACTGTAATTACGCATCGCTGCTCATTTATATATGTTAGTGTAATTATCTATGCTTTCTGTGCCCGGTATACTGATGGCTTGGCACAATTACTAAATTTCACAGACATGATATTACCATTATCATGCTGTCAAAATAGCAGACAACACGTTATCAGTGTATGTCTAATTGGTGTTGGAGATGAATGAAACAAAAGAAAAAGGCTATGCAAGACTAAAATATTTTTCACATAACTGCCTTTCTCTTATAGACAGGCAGCCTCGGTCATATGTTTCCAGATTGGACATTAAGGAACAATTATGATCTGTGCACTCGCATTTTAACTCTTGAAAGGCCTGTTTTAAATAAGGACTGCCACCACAGAGTGACAAATAAGGCTCGGTATTTAGGGTAATGAGAAAATATCTGACAGGATTTCCTTTTTAAAGTTTGCTTTAGTAAGCTCATTCTTGTGAGTGGTGGCCCCAAAAGTTGACTTGTTTTTGAATTAGGCTATTTATTGTATAGGTGGAAATTATTGCACATTGACTGATTTCTTTAGCAGATAAATTATTAATTATCAACATTAACAACTGTTCTTAAACTTGGTTTTCCGAATATTTAGGTAATTTAGCATTCCTATTAGGGCCTCCTAGCATTAATATTGACTTCAGGTTGGTGTAGGTTCATGTAATAGGGACATTTGCATATGAGATGTCATTTGGCCAGCTTATGAGCTAACACAATGAGGTTTGTACATTAATTTGAAGGATTTCTCGCCGTTTCACATACGCTGTGTATCTCCTATAATTTTGCTTACGCCCAGTAGCTACACACAGGGATTAATAGTGTTGACAAGACACAGGGTTTGATAGTGTTTGACAGCAGTGAAATCTGTTTCAGATTTCCTCCTGTCAAAAAGGGGGGGAAGGAGGAGAATATTGGCTTTCTGCTGGCCCCTGAGGAGGTTCGCTTCCCGCTAGCCCCTTAAGAAATTAAGCCCCTTAGAAATTAGCCCCCTTAGAAATTAAGCCAAGGAAATAGGTATGGTGTTTTCCCCTTTTTCTCATGTTTTATTGTGATCTTTCAGGGGAATTAGTCCAAGCCCCTAATACAGCTTCTACTAAAGTCCTCCCTTGGACACAAGAACACACTGTGGCATTTGAAGAATTAAAGAGAGCTTTATGTCAAGCACCAGTTTTAGCAAACCCTGATTACAACAAATCGTTTATGTTTTTGTGACAGAGCGGGATGGAACAGCACTATCTGTCCTAACACAAGATCATGCAGGAAAACACGAGCCCTGTGCTTATCTTTCTAGTACATTAGACCCAGTAGCACAGGCTTTGCCTGCGTGCCTAAATCAGTTGCAGTAACGGCCTTAGCCATAAGACAAAGTGACTCGATAGTGCTGGGCCACCCTCTGACAGTACAAGTACCACACGCAGTAGAGGTTCTCTTGAACCGGACACAAACACAACACCTGACTGTAGCTAGACTGACGGATTATGAGCCAACGTTATTTCAACCACACATAGAGATCAGACGATGCAACATACTGAATCCTGCTACCCTTTTGCCCTCCAGTACAGAAAGCGTTTCACCACACAACTGTGTTGAAGTAATACATACCGTGACTAAACCAAGACAAGACTTGACAGATGTTGCACTCCCAGACCCCGAGCTAACACTATATGTTGACGGCTCATGCATGAGGACAGGGGCGGGAGAATTAGTGGCAGCATATGCAGTGACTGCTGATACTGTAATAATAGAGACTAAAAGAATAGACATATTGTCAGCACAAGCAGCAGAGCTCATCGCCCTGACACAAGCGTGCATAAGAGCTAAGCACCTGAGAGTAAACATTTACACCGATTTTCTGGCGAGAAAGAGGTTTCTTGACCTCTCATGGGGCCAAGATACAGCATGGCCCCCTTATTCAAGCCCTACTGGAAGCAATACATTTACCAACAGCCATAGCTATCCTAAAATGTAAAGCACATACTAGAGCCACAGATACCATTTCCCAAGGCAATGATCTGGCAGACCGAACTGCTAAACAGACAGCTCAGACCCCACTAGACATGACAAAATCACAGATACTATCACTGTCCAAAGCCATGACAGTTAGGGATCCTTCCAGGGATGTACAAGACATTCAGACACATGCTACTGTAGACGAATTAAAGAAATGATCGGAACAAGGAGGGGTACTGACTGATCAAGGTTGGATGACAAAGGGCAAATCCACATGGTTTCTTCCTGATACCATGGTACAAGTGATTATAAATACCGCACATAGTCCTGCACACTTAGGAGAGAAAGCAATGATAGATAGCTTACAGAATATATGGTTCAACAAGCACCTGCGTGCAGCAGCGAAACAAAAGGTCAGAACATGTATGATCTGTTGCCAATTCAATGCAGGTAAAGGCATTCCGATGGAACAAGGTGGATTCCATCCACCTGACCACCCTTTTGAAGTGCTCCAAATGGATTATATCCAAATAAACAGATGTAGAGGTTACAAATATGTCCTGGTACTAATGAAGCAGGTGTCCCTTCTGTTAGGGTATACCTGGAAATTCCATTGTGTGCGACATCCTGAAGCAGCAGGCCTTGTAGAAAGACATAATCAGACATTAAAAATTTGCGCAGACAAAGGTATAGACTGGATGGTAGCCCTGCCGGTTACCCTCTTTTACATTCGAATGGCAGCTCATTCTAGAACAGGCTTATCTCCCTATGAAGTGGTCTTTGGTAGACCACCAAAATATGTGGGCACTACAATGCCTAAAAGATTACTTATGTTGACAGTAACATGCTGACAGATTACCTGGCTTCCTTGATGTCTGCACTACTCTCTTGTTGTTCGCAGGTTGCTGCCGCCTTGCCTGACAACACCCAGGTCAAAGAATACTCCATCGCTCCTGGATGAAAGGCGCCAAAGTCAGTGCTCTGGACCACGGGGACGGCCGTTAAAGTCAAAGTGCACCTTCACCACTCTTTTACAAAGGAAAAAAAAAACTTTGAACTTGGATTTTGGATTTTGAACAACATTTTCTAGAGGAGAATGCCCAGAAGTTTCCACAAAGCTAAACCTTGATTCAAAAAGTCAGAACCCGTTTGATCAATTAAGTCCACTAGGTGGTGAAGCGGTTGAACATGTATTCTGGCTCGCATAAGATCTTGGACAATAACATAAAGCAAAAATAAGAGAGCTAGATAAGAAGCAAATAGATGTATAGTGACTGTAATTTTTCAATCTCTTATGTACATCACAATAATATGTATCAGCTTAATACTACATGCTATTTTTCCTCCTATTGCCTCACTTTTACACTCCTCCACTAATGATACCATAAAGCACACCATAAAGCACACATTTAGTGATCTGCCATCCTATGAGCTATCATATCGACTTGCCTTACGCAACAATACCTTTATTCAGATGCTGCACCATTCACATCAGACTAGCAATGCTACAGACTGCTGGGTCTGTGGCCGACTCCCCCCCTATCAGAACTATAAGGGAGTTTTTGCCCCTTTTTCTCTATCCGTTCACACACAATGGCTCCTGTGGAGCATGGTTTAGTTTGATTAATTCCCTAGATTCGAATTCCGCAGTTTATCAAGACAACTGGGTATGGGGAAACCTGAATTTAGTTTTTGCTTAAAGTCTGCTACCCTAACAAGGAGGGACTTCCCAAAAGAACAGGAACTGATCTAAGAAATGAAGTATATGGATTAGGTAATTTTACACTTAACCTCATGATCCTGAACGTTGAATCTGAAGCTACACCAATCTTGCCCGCCATGTCCGTATTCCCAGTAAAAGAGGAATTATGTATAAGAAAGAATGGCTCCATACACATGGGCCATAGTAAATGCACCACTGTAATAAAATTCAGTGATCAAGGCAAGTCTACATTTAGAGCTTCTCGTCATTCCTACTTTATATGTGGCCAGACCGCATATATACGCTTACCTCTAGATTGGGATGGTACCTGTTACATAGCATTCCTCCTACCACCTGTTTTCCTAGCTCCTCCTGATTCTCATAGAAATACTCATTTAGTACACAATAGACAGCAGAGAGATCTCCCAATTGTCAATTACACTGAAACAGCATGGGAAAAATACACAGATTTCAATAAAGGTTTCTTTCCCTATATAGGTACAGTTACCAATAGTAAGCTGATACGTAGATTAACCAGAACCCTTGAAGCAGTAGTGAACGAAACTATTTCCGCCTTAGGCAATTTAACAGAAGAGCAGTCTGCTATGCGGATTGTTGTGCTTCAAAATAGTCTTGTCCTTGACGTTATCCTGGCCGATAGGGGCGGAGCTTGTAGGGTCATCGGATCAAGCTATTGCATTTTTCATACCAGAAAATTCGCCATCTGTATATAAAGCCATAACTCGCCTTCATAAGATTGTAAGCCAGATACACCAGAATCCAGGCACCTGGACTTGGTCCGGTTGGTTTTGGAGTGTATTATCTACCTTTGGATGGAGGGTCCTATCCTTCCTAGGTATTGGCCTTCTCATACTATTCAGTTGCTGTCTATGTCTACAATGTGGACCAGCGATCTGTGGTCTGTGTGCCACATCGTGTATTCCACCACCAAGATTTCATTCAAGATCACGGAAGAAGAAAGAAGAACAAATGATGCTATATGAACAGATCAATGGATTGATGAAGATTGATATCTCTTGAAGGGCAAGTAGGGGACAAGGAGGGAATGTGGAAATGTGGATTCTCCTGACCAGTTATGTCCCCTATCTTGGACCCCAACGGTTCTATATGCATGTTACAAGTACATGTATGTTCCCTCCAGTTCCAGTTCCGAAGACGCAAACACATGTGCGTCCACCGTTAACATGTCCTCTGTCAGATCCGCCATGAATGGGCTGGATATTCGATTCCTAAGTATGAAAGGCCACCGACTTTATATGGCTAAGTTACTCCATTTTTACAGTTCAGGCAAGTAGGCCCGATTCTGTCCTCAAAGCCTTTCCCTGCTCTCTGCCTCTGACAGCTTCAGCTTGAGCTCGCATCTGTATCCATGAACTTTGTCCTACTCCCTGTGCGGCTAACGGTGCCTGCCTCGGCCAGTTTTGCCTGCCTGCCAAGAAGCTGTATTTCACCTTCGAATTATCTACTTTGCTCCTCAGCCGATGCATTCCTGTCTAGTAGTTTAAGTAAACATTCTTCCAGCTACCAAGCAAAAGGCCCGGCCTCTCTGTCCTCATGCAAGTAATTCATAGCCCTGTTACCATGAAATATTCCTACCCCCTCGCATTTAGTGTAGACACTTAGACGCTTGTGCACGCACACACAGTCAGTATAGAATAGATTCTGTCCGAGAGCCCTTCCCTTGTGGATAACACAGTTCTTTAAACATAGGATATTAGATATGATTTGGGATTAGGTTGACATAACCCCAGACTTTTGTCTCCACATGTAGAGCTAAATGTCAAGTCCCTTTCACCCTCTAGTTGCACGTCTATCACACGTCATGCTGCTGCGCGCGCATCTCTGCCAAGTATTTCTGCTGACATTGCGAAATCATCTCCAGGTATCCACCCACACATGACAATTTACCCATTATCATCAAGTGGACGCCCACATGGACGCCCACCTTCACGCCTACTTACACGCCCACATGCTCTTATCTCATTCTCTCTTGCTCTTTTGCTTACGTACAATTGAGAAATGTATATATACTGTACTCTGTGAATAATGTTTTGAGAATATTGAGAATACTTTTCAGCCCCGTCCAGATCCTTTTTTGGTGATGGAGATATTCTCCCTTTGACTCGAGTTATTGGAATAAAGCCCTTTATGAATCTGATACCACAGACTCAGCCTCTTGCTTTATGCATGATCTTATTGATATCTGAAAAATTATGACAGCGTGATATTTTATTTACCACAGGAGGCCGAAGTTTCCGGTTCAAGCGTGCTCCTCAAGGCTATTGCGAGAGTCCCTCCATTTACAGTCAAGCTTTGAAAACACAGCTTGATGCTTTCTCTTTGCCCCCAGGTGCCACCCTTATTCAATACGTAGATGACCTGTTGGTTGCTGCTGATTCTGAGGACACTTGTGTAAACAGGTTACTATTTCACTGTTACTTGTCTGACCTTCATCACAAGGTTTCACCCTCTAAATTGCAATATTGTCGCCAAGAGGTTACCTATCTAAGTCATCTCTTGTCGAACGAGGGACGGCGATTGACCCCAGAACGGATCCAAGCAATTGCTCAAATGTCTGTACCATGTACACAAAGGAAGGTGGGTGCCTTTTTGGGCATTACCTCTTATTGTAGACAGTGGATTCCAAATTTCTAGCGAAACCTCTGTTGGCACAGACTCTCAAAGATACACCCCAACCTCTCCCTTGGACTGCGGAATGTCAGAAAAGTTTTACTGATTTACGTACTTCCTTGTGCTCTGCTCCTGTGTTAGGTACTCCTGATTACAGTAAGCCTTTCACACTCTACGTTCATGAGAGAGAAGGTTGCGCATTGTCAGTTTTAACGCAACCATTTGGAGACAAGCAGCGCCCATGTGCCTATTTTTCGGCCACACTAGACCCAGTGGCCAAGGCGTTACCCAGTTGTCTGAAAGCCACAGCAGCAGTTTCCATTCACCAGTCTGCTGGATTGGTACTGGATAATACTCTTATTGTCATGGTGCCGCATGCAGTAGATACTCTCCTAAATAGAACAAAGACTCAGCACCTTACGAGCGCCCGCTTCTCAGGGTACGAGCGGACGCTCTTGGCCAGTCATGTACATATTAAACGATGCAATACCCTGAAACCAGCCACACTGTTACCGATCCCAGTAGAAACAGGTACTCAAGAGCAGCATGATTGTTTCCTCCACACAGAGGAGGAGACAAAAGGTAGAGTGGATCTAAAGGACACTCCACTCCTGGACCCAGATGGGATCCTATGGGTGGATGGTTCTTGTTTCAAGCTCCCCAATGGTGAGAGGACTTCGGCCTATGCAGTTACTACTTTGTACACAATTGTGGAAACAGCACGCATTAGGCACAATTCAGCCCAGGCAGCTGAATGGATAGCTCTGACTAGAGCTTGTGTGTTGGCTGAAGGAAAGAGTGAATGTGTTCACGGATAGCCAGTATGCGTTTGGAGTGGCCCACAGTTTGTCGCCTGTGGAGGGAAAGAGGATTTCTCACCTCCCACGGCACTAAGATACAGCATGGTCAGTTGATAAATGACCTTCTCGAATCACTCACCTTGCCCACTCAGATAGCAATTGTCAAATGTAGTGCGCATAAGAAAATCACTGATGATGTGGGTCGAGGAAATGCTTTTGCAGACCAGACAGCGAAAGAGACAGCCAGAGACGTCACAAGCCGCATGTATGTTGCGGGCCCTGCTAGATGGGTCAGACAAGGAGGGATGTGTGAGGACACAATAGAAAGTGTAAAAATGATCCAGGTAGAGGCTACAGAGAAAGAACTGAGTAAGTGGAGAGAGGGTACAGGAATGATGGACGCGACAGGGTGTTGGACAGAATTGTCGGAACATCAGCGCTGGCTGTTACCAGACGCCTATGTACTTCCAGTAGTTACCATGGCACATGGTCCAGCCCACATTAGTGCTAAAGGGATATGCAAACTTCTGGCCCCTGTATGGCAGAATGTGGGGATCCCTAAATTCGCAGATAATCTGGTTAAGCACTGTATTGTTTGCTTGATGCACAATCCAGGAAAGGGAACACCAATCCCAGCAGGCCATTTTGCCCGTCCAACGTACCCTTTTGAGGTCTTGCAAATAGATTACATTCACATGGAAGGATGTAATAATCTGAAGTATGTCCTTGTGGTGGTGGTGTGCCGTTTGTAGATGGATAGAGGCCTACCCCCTAAAGGATAATACTGCTCTGTCTACGGCTAAAGTCCTTTGGAAGCAGTTTTTCCCCAGGTTCGGCTTGCCTCGAATTGTCTGGAGTGACAATGGAAGTGAATTCGTGGGTCAGATAATGCAGAAAGTGTGTGCAGGTCTTGGTATCAGACAAAATTTAATGCGGCAAACCACCCTCAGTCAGCAGGTTTGGTGGAATGCTATAATGGTACTCTTAAGCTCAAGCTCGCGAAGATACAGGCCAGCACGGGTCTTGCCTGGCCCGATGCTTTACCCTTGGCTCTTTTGTCTACTCGAACAACTGTTCATTCCCGTATGGGACTCAGTCCCTACGAGATTGTGTTTGGACACCCAGCAAATGTCTGAGGAGTCCCAAGGCCAAAGAAGTATTCCGAGATAGAGCATCCAATATTGATTGATTATTTGCATGATCTCACCACTTAATTGCGTGTCCTTCATCAACAGGTACAAGACGCTTTGCCTCAGGCTTCTATTGATCCTGGTCATACCATACAACCCGGCGATTGGGTGTGTGTGAAGAATTTTCAAAGATCGAAGAACTTGGAACCTCGCTGGAAAGAGCCTCATCAAGTATTATTGACAACACGCACAGCTGTGAAGGTGGTCGGAAAGAAAAATTGGATCCACGGTGTCCATTGTAAGAAGGTATCCTTGCCTTTGCCTTATGACCAGTGGGTCCGTGAAGGTATTGGCGATTTTGAAGGTGAAAGGGTCCCCCGATTCGTACCTTTTAGCAATGCACACCTAGATTGGACTCGATCTGAGAAAGAGGATGATGATGTTCTGCAGGACGCTGTACCACCACATCTCAAGTTAAACACGACTAATCCGGAGACACTTTTTCAGGACCAGACTGTGCCGAATAAAACGAGATACAATTTGAGGCCTAGAGTGGCTAGAGACAATTGAGAATTTTTCTTTTGATTACGCTTTTCAGTGATACTGACCATCCAATTAGGTTGCAGGGTCGTGGTAAGAGTCTTAGTTTGTGACCTGAGTAGTGGCAATAGGCCTGCAGGACTTGCAGTATCATAGGACGGCTGATAATCACAGCTGAGTGAAGGAAGACTGCCACGAGCAACATTTAGAGGATGGATTCTATTACGGAAAAATGATAAGAAGGATAAAATGAAGAAATATTGCAAATTATTGTATAATAGATGTGGTATAACGTTGTGTATTTTAATCTTTTTATTTATTATAATAGCTTGTGTGGGTTGGGTTACTTCTATTATGCAGCAGACACCTACACCTATCTCCCATCCCGTGTCTTTTCACACCACTGCCTCCCCGCACCAGTTACATACACTACCAGAACATCAGCAAAGTAGGAGAATGGAATATTTCAATAATTCATTCATTCAATTGTTGCACCAGCATCAATTGGTGGTCAATACCACCGATTGTTGGGTTTGTGGACTCTTGCCCCATACTACGGATAAAGGGATGCCATATTTAGTTTTACCTTTTTCCCCGGAGGGGTCTGCTTGGGCTTATGTGTCTATGTTCTCTAATGCTTACGAGAACCAACCCCGGCACCCTGTTGGTCCATATGGGGGTGGGGTTGACGTTAGTCATGACCCTCTGGTAAAGGGAATATTGGCTATGACCAAATATTACAGTAAAATTAATAAGTTCCCCGCCGACGAACGACGGGCATACATTGGCTGGAACGTGACCCGTTACGTTACTAGCCTTACAGATAGGGCCAGACGAACAAGATCCCCGCCCATATGGACTGTACCCCACCGAGGCCACCTGTGTCTCCAAGGAAATGGTCAGAATGCTAAGGCCCAATTGGGAATGAGCTCTTGTGCATATACATATACCTATGCATCTAAGACTTCTCCACCATTAGTGTAATCTCAGGGAACGTATTTCGTTTGCCATGACAGGGCCTATACATGGTTAACAACTAATTTCTCAGGATCATGTTACGTGGCTTTTCTCCTTCCTCCGACATATACCGCCCCTTCGGGACATCACAGAAATAGGTACAGTAGGGGCGTCATTAATTCAGAAGATACAGCAGGACAAGAGGGAGGTGACTTTTTCAAATGATTCCTCCCATTTTGGGGCCCTATGGCCAATAGCAGAAACATAAGGCACCTCACTTGAGTTGTTGAGGCAACAATAGATGAAACTGTAGGGGCACTGAGTAACCTCACAGCTGAGCTTCAGGCGGACCGCTTTATGACATTACAGAACAGGATAGTTTTAGATATCATTCTTGCGGACCGTGGTGGAGTATCTAAATTGATTGGATCCAGCTGTTGCATTTACATACCTGACAACGCCCCTACAGTATACCAGGCCATCTCTAAATTGCATCTGATCGCTGAGTCCATTCACCAGGACAAAGGAGATTGGTCTTTGACAGAATGGTTTTGGGGATTACTGTCCACATGGGGATGGAAAGTGTTGACTTTCATTGTAATGATTTTGGCCATTATCTTCTTGTGTTGCCTCGGTCTACAATGTGGTCCTGCTATCTGCGGCCTTTGTGCCACCATGTGTGTTCCAAGGCCTGTCTCACAGAAAGCAGAAAATATGAAAATGATATTACAGCAACAGCTGGACGACCTCATGGCTATTGACATTGACTCAGATTAACATGAGTATGTGTTTTGCCTGCGTAATGGCAAAAGGAGGGTCTGAGGTAATTTAGTTTCGACTCCATTTTGTATTCCGTCGCCATTTTGTGTTGCTCTCACTCAGGCAGCTCGGCGAACGAAGTGTTTCTGCCCTTTGTACTGCTACGTGTCAAATAACCCCCCTTCCTTGTTGCGAAGCCAATTCCATGAACTAGCCAGACTGACCAATCCTTGTCTAGACTGACTAATCCTGGTCCCAACTATCTGTTGGCCATCGGTATTCTTTCTCTGCATCATCTTATTTTGCAAGTCGTCCTTTGAAGCACACAAACACGTCCTGCCATTACTGATTGACCTATAGGTGCGGTCATTGATTGACTTATGGGGTTGGGCAAGAACACGACTCAAGGGGGATGTTCTGGTTACATGGTGCCTTGTTTTGAATGTTTTCCTATTGGCTAATATTTGGTGCATGGGGAGTGTTTTTCTTTGGGTGTATAAGGTTATAAAAGACTGTGAGCCACGGAGTAAAGTGGCAGTCTCATGAGAACCTACCACTGATGTACTTCTAGGATAACTGTGCGTAGCTGCAGCTAATAAATTTGGTTTTCTACGCTAACAGAGTATTCCGTGTCTCTGTACAACAAGGCAGGTGAACTCGGAGATTTCAGGTGTGCCCTGCGCCGCCAGGCCCTTAAAGGCCCGGTTCTTCAACGGCCATGTAACCTGCAAGTTGAACACAGATTTCTGTGGCAGGTGCAGCAACCCCCTCCTCTATATTGATGGAATTAGACTCTGGCCGTGTTGGTCACTCACACACATTTGTGCAGGAAGCAGGTTTTTATTTTTTATTAAACTGCAAGATCTCTGCAGCAGGCGCATAGATTGACTGAGCTCACGAAGTGTGACCTGCATGTTGCACACAGACGACAGCATCAAGACAGCTTGCTCATTGATACAATTTACTGTGATTATATCCCGAGGCCGCAGTTTGCACACAGACTTCAGCAGCCGTATTTGCCCAATAAGGTGTCCCGCTAACAAGATAATTTTTACCGAAAATTGCGCACCAGACGCTGCTCTTCAATGTGTGTAGTTTTTGCATGGACCCACTGAGTTGCACCGTCTGGAATCCAAGATACGGCCTGCTGAACGCACGTGTGTCTGTACTTAACACCCAGAGCAATTTGGCTGGGACACAAATAAAGGCCTGCACCAGATGCATCAATCTTCTGAGCTAAACGTTAAGAGATACATACTTTCAGGTTATAGGCATTTAAATGCTACACTTGTGATAAGCCCTTAATATATTAAACTTAATATCACACGTGTCACCTATATGTTGCATACGGTTCTTTCTGCAGAAGGTGCACGCATTTACCCATAAACTTTTATTTCGATTGGGTATGTATCTGACAGATCTCAGAAGCAGCTGTAGCTACCCACCGAGCTGCCGCCGTGTTACTGCACACTAGGAGTGCCCTGCTAGCTCGGCACATCTCCTTGGCAGGGATAGGGTCAAAACCTACTGTGCTCTCCTACCTTGTAGGCGCTCACCGCCTCCTGGATGGGCATAAAGCAGTGCCCATGGTGCTGGGCAGCATCACTGCACACCAGGCAGGCAAGGCGCCCATCGTCCCGGCAGAACAGGCGCAGGGTCTCGCTGTGCTCAGGGCATCGGTCCCACGCCCCACCCATTCCCCCCGTACGTCCCCCAGCAGGCTGTGCTCCAGCAGGTGGCTCAGCACCCGGTTGGGGGTGCAGCGGCGCTCAGGTAACACCTTGCGGCACAAGATGAGGGCGCTAGGGTGGTCCCAGACCCGGTCAATGCATGCGCGGCAGAAGTTGTGCCCTCAGCCCAGGATCACCAGGTCTCTGAAGAGCTCCAGGAAGATGGTGCAGGTAAGCTCATCAGACAGGTCGGTGCTCTGTCTGGGCATTGAGCCCGGCGCTGCCGCCGATGGCATGGGCTCTGCTGCCACTTGTGCCCATTGACTGTCAGACATGCCCAGCTAGGGTTTGAGTCCCTGAGCAGTGTTTACAGTGTGAGCGTAGGACGGGGGCTCCTCTGAACGGGAGGAGGGGGGGACTGCAAGACCCACGCCTCCCATTGGCTGAGCCCAGGGAGCAGGAGGGGGTGCAGAGTAGGAGGGTGAGGCTGGGGGCTGAACAGCTCCCACCCTATTAATGCCCTACGGATCAAAGGACCAATTAAATCCTGCTCCGGCGGTCAATGCTTGCAAGAGCTAATAAATCAAGCGCTCGGTCGGAGCGTGTGAAAGCGCCCATCACTACAAAGGAGACGCCAGAGAGGAGACGCCATGCGTGTCATGATGTATTTGCTTGGCTTTTCCTGCCGGCCTCGCCTGCCAAAAGGTTTCTTGTCTTTATGGGGCCATGTGATTGGCCCCATAAAGATAAGAAACCTTTTGCGACCAACGCAAAGCAAGCGAGTCCGTCCAAATGGGACGGCTTGAAAAGCCAAGCAAATAAGTCACCGACACCTCTTTTCCAATGGCTGGCCACCGTTTAGCATAAACGATGACGCCAGCCAATGGAAAAGAGGGGCGGGGCTTAATGCCCCTTACAGAAAATACCTGTTAACACTAAATCTCGCCAGCGAGACTGCGCATGCGCGCAGCTACGCCAGGCGAGACCTAAAAACTCAATATAACCAAGAATAATGATCAGGCTGAAGACACATTGGAAGATCGCGATGTGTAGGGCGATGGACTCACCATTAGGTGTCATTAATACACTAAACCTCTATCCCCTTTGTTTTGTTTGTTCTTTTGAAATATCAATAACTTTGAGGAAAAAATTAGTTACTAGACCTGCACCAATCAGATTGGGGCACAATTTTGATTTCTAGGTATCACTTGAACAAGATGCTCATCAAGTTGAAAGCAGACATCTTCATAGACCCACTCATCTGTAAGCTCGAGCAACAATGGTTTTCTCATTCCAAGGAGTCGTCTATCCACAGTACATTACAGAGAACTGTCTCAGCAAATAAGATTGGTATGTCACAATTATTGTACTATCACCAAGTTTCAGAGTACTAACTCAACCATAAACATAGATCTAGTATATATACTATGAAAAAGCTTTTGGTAAGTCATTAGTGAATCTTTTTATTACAATGTACACATTTATAATTTTAACAAAGAAATATATTTAAATAGAAACAAATACATTGTATTCAATGTAATTTTTTTTTTTTAGGAGGATTGCTATGAAGGCTGTTGGCCTACAACCACAATACAAAAATAAAATCTCATAATTACAAAGCTCAAATTTCAAATAGAATATAAGACAATTCCTCTTATCTTTCCTTGCTTTCGAATCACAATCAAGCACATCTTGAAACAGTCCATAATATTTTCACTGATATTTGCAAAAAACACAAAACAGTCGATGTAAAAGCGATCATGAGAAGTGATGCATAACTTCTCTTAATGCTTTTGTTTGGAGTTCCCAACCAAAGCTGCTATTGGCATATAAAAAAAGACAACCTCATCTGCAGTCTCAGGCTGACAAATGTGATACACATTTCAAGTACACTGCCCAAAATCCATTCATAATTGAGTGGAACACGAAGGTTTTGTTTGCAAATGTAAAATTTGCTATTGTTACGTTTCTTAATAAAAACAAGAGGTGAAGAAAAATTGAGGGCAGGGGCACATAATAAGTTTAACCAATTTAGAAATGGTACGCCACTATGGAAGTAGGCCACTGTAAGATCTCCATGCTTGTCTCTAGAATAAATTGGAGATCTACAGACTTGCAAACTAATATACCATCAAAAAAACTGGGCAGTTACTACTTCAACAACTGTTAAAAACTCAGAGCACTTGGGAATAATCAACGGTAGAATGAGCAATAAGCTGTATAGCTTACCTGTGTATAAACACAGTTTGAACATGCATTTTGGTAAAGTGTCTTGTTAAGCATGCAAGTCTAACTACAAAATACTTAACATGAAAGCCTTCCCATGGCAACATTCTACATATAAAATAAGAATCATTTTGCACAAAAAGTGTAATAATGTGCACACATATTGGCAGACTAAATTTCCAAAACTGATTTAACCAGATCAAATTACTTCGTGGGCCAATGGCTGAACTGAATTTCACAAACAATTTGGAATAAACGGTACCAATATTAAATCAAGGAACTCAAAACAGGGAAAAACATGTCTTAAAACAGCGGGCTCAAAAGTTTCAATTCTTGAAAAATATCAGTTATTTTAAAAGAACGCTATCATAATTGCTGGGAGGTAAAAGGGGAAACATAGGGTGCTGCTAAAACTGAGGCCTATACCAGCTTTCAATGTGGTGTTCAAAGCACTGCATGTTGAAAAAGCAGAGATTATGCCACAACCCTTAACTTCAATGATTAAAAAAAAAAAAGACATGCCCATCTGATTGAACAAGAAGGATGAGACAACCCGCTAAAATGAAGGCAACTGTGAAAAATAAGATAGTGAAATGGTGGGCGGAATTGTTAACCCAGAAAACTAGAAGAACCTTTAAAACAAAAAGCAGCAGATAATTCTACAGTGTCGGGTTTACAGCTTCCTAGACATGAGGTATACATAGGTTCAGCAAGTGTTACATAAAAAGAAATATCTGGAAGAAATTTCACTTGCTTCTTTTACATAAATGCACCAAAAAAAAAATTTGAAAAAGCTTCTGGATCGAGACGTTCAATGGAACAAATCTTACAGTCAGACGTTTAGAATGAGAAAGAAATGCACACTGCCAATGCTTGCTTTGGGTCATACATAACACATGACAATGTGGTTAAATGTTGATTTGTTTTATTCCATGCCTTTAAAAACTGCAGCCTACAACACTTATGATAGGACAATGCATCAAGGGACAGCAAACAGTCAGTCGTTCGACGTTTCCTGCGTCAGCTGCAAAGCTCTTTCTGTATTCGACACCACATTTGCCTTCTGTGTTGAGGAGTAAAACAGTGTCCAATGGCACACTCGGTTTCTTGAATGCGTTTCTGAAACCGGCATCGATCTCGAGCACACTCTTCCCAGGGTCCCTTGCGGTCTTCATTGCCAACGTAGTGTTCGGTAACTTCATCAAGAAACGTAACCTATGAGGCAAAATACAGAATTTCAGCCCATTACAATTTTAGAAGCACCAATGTATCACAACAATTGCAAAGAAAAGTGGAATTTCTCCTGCACTGATTCACCTTCTGTTATGCAGAAGCAACAAGAATGGTAAAAAGTCTAGTTTTATTGCCACGAGCTCACAAAAATGCTTATTCACACTCAATACTCCTTGATGTGCCACACCTTAAGAGCTACGTTTTTTAGGACAATAAAGATCCTAGTTAAAAAAAACATGTAGTTACATACCCATGTTTATCATGTGGCTCAAGAGGGTGTTTTCTATTTTAGGACTGAATCGTTTACTACATTTCGAACGCTTGAGGTTATAGCTAACCGGCACCACGCTTGCACTAACAAAATGCCACCCACCCTAACTGAAGAGAAAAGCGTGACTAGTTGCGCATAGGTTAAAAGAGATTAAAAAAAAAAAAGTTTCCTTTATGTATTTTGCAAGAGCTGACTGATGTACCGTAACATAGTCCTGAATAGAACCAGAATACGTTGCAGTTTATAATAAATTAAAAAAAAAAAAAAAACACCTAAAGACAGGTATGAAAAGATTTGCTCAGCAGTCACTTTGTTGAAAGAAATAGCCTTTATATTTAACTGAAGCAGTTTAGCTGGAGAGCAACACAAAGTATACTAGTATCCGATACTCCATGCACACAACTAATAAAGACATAATGCACTTGAAGAATGCCACACCACAAAACCAGTGCAGTTTCATTTTATTTGGAGAGCATTTACCATGTGCGCCCTAAGTGGCTATGGGTATGCCCAGACATGGGTCCCTTGCTCACTGCACCGCTGGATTCAAGCTAGAGTGACTGATGAGGGGCGATACCCCGAAACCGGTCAAAGGACGCTTGTTGGTCCAGGGAGGACTTGACCTGGCAGTTCGGGCTGGACCGTAACCATGAGGAGCAGGACCAAGACTGGTTTTCATATGGCTGGGTCCAAACTGGGGTGACGTGGCAAGCAAAATAGTGGGTGAAACCCATATCTGCGACTGGCGGCGAGCGTTTTGAAAAGTTTCAACACTCCGTCCATCATTTTATTTTGTGATCTTGCTCTACTAAACTTACACAATAGCTCTATTAGGTTTCTAGGAATCTAAATAATCAGTATTTTTACCATCAGAAGAGTGTGTAGGAAAATGTGCTGAGTACTAGGGAGTACAAAGTCACTTACCTCCTCTGCAATACGGCAACGAGGCTGCTTTGGGCATCTGAATGGCAAAGAGTACGAATGTAATGACAATGTAGTGTCAAGAATAAATCAAGTCACAAAACCCGTAACAGAGGGGGGGTTAGCCAAAGGCATGGGTGAAGAGGTGAGTTTCCACAGATTTCCCGAATTTCAGGAATCATCTTTAAGTCTCAGGTGTGGTGGCAGAGTAGTCCACAAGGATTAGCCTTGAATGTGGACAGACCTGCCATATTTCCTGTATCTATTTCGGGGAATAGTGATAAGAGTGAGGCATGTAGGTTTAGAGATGAAGGCAGCAGAGCAACTGACAAATTGAAAACCGCACAAAGATCACCAAAACCACTTCACTTTTTTCCATCTCTGTCTCTGCAAACTTCAGCCTCAATTTTACTTTCAAAACAGGCAGTCCTGTAGGCCTATCCTAGTTTCATCCAGTCTCTACTATATGGATTCACTGGGTGGGTGGGTAAGATTCCCATTGCCTTCCAGTTTTTCAACATATCAGTCCTACGTGAGGAAGCCAAAGCATATGAAAATGGCGCTCCACATATTTTGGAAAATTACATTCCACTTTTAAGAACCTCAATTGCTAGGGATTGAGGCAATGGAATGGTGAACAGGTTACATTTACACAGACACCAACCTCTCAATTTCAAAGTATGTAGGACTAGAAAAGGACCGAATCTTGGGAGCAGAAAGACCATGTCATAATAATTGTGACTTTTACCTAGGTGCAAAATTTTAGCTAATGCTGCTGGGTTACGATTCTGTGATATGCAGTGACATGCATATCACTACTGCAGGCACATTACTCATCGAATTTCTTTGCATCCAAGTGGTTTGCAACTAGTAAAACACACAGACCTTTTCAGAAGGCACTGTAATCCGGAGTCACCCAACCAGTGTTGGAACCTATGACCAGCAGTTTATGTAACATGCACAGTAAGTTGAGTAGCCCTTATTGATCTTGCTGAGATTGGAACTTGCATCTGCAGTGCAAACATAAATCACTCCAACAGAATGTGATTTGAAGATTATACTCCCATCTCCACAGCAGGCACATTAAGCTATTAAGGTATTCTACCGAGATGATCTAACCATAGACCACTAGTGTTTAATTATTGGCACTGGAAACAAACCGACTGCTTCAGTACGAGCACAACTCCTCCTATTGGCTCATCACTTGGTAGAGCACACTTGAACAGAGTAGTCTTGATATGTGTTTATAAAGTTAATGACCCTCCTTTTGTCAACATAGGAAGGATGACAGGTGACGTTACCTAATAAAGGATGTGCACTGATCCAAGGCACTATCGTTTAACAAAGAAAGACAAAAAAAAAAAACAAAAAAAAAAAAACCTCTCCAACAAAAATAAGTTACCTATAACTACTTTTAAAGAGCTGTGGGTGTTCAAGTTCTAACGGCTCTAGTTTGAATTTAGGAGAGCCTGTGGAACTAGCACAGGGATCTCAGTGAATACTTAAATCCAGAAGACGTGTACTGACAAGAGAGTGGTGCATGATGTAGATATGGACGTGTACTGACAAGAGTGGTGCATGATGTAGATATGGTTAGCATTTTCATAGGTCCTCGTTTCAGAAAAGGTAAGCTAGTTCACGTTGTACATCAGAACAGACAACTGCTGCTGCTACAAATAGCTTCAACACAGCTCAAGTTCTTGGTATTTATTTGGATTTTCTTATGTTGATCTTGGTTCAGCTCTGCTGTCTGATGGGCAAGTTTAAAAAAAAAAAATGAAGAGGAATGTAAGCAATTTAGCTTTTAATGGACTTTGTACGGCTCACAAAGCTCTTAACCTGACTGGCCTTGAATACATCAAAAGAATCTCTTGCCATGTACCAAATAGGCAATTACGATCTGCATCTAAAAACGTAGTGGTGTCTAGACTTCATAGAGCCTCTTCGGGTGGTAAGATATTTTGTCTACCACACTTCCAAGCTCTGGAATCCTATTCCAAAGCAGTTGCGAGGCCAATCCAACTTAGATTTTCAGACCGCAGCTGAAACCTGGCTTTTTGCTCTTCCATTTTAGCGTATCACTGTGGTAAATGACTTGGCAGAAGACGCCTAGTGCCAAGACCCCTTTGGCATACGCCGCGCTTTGCAAAAATAAAGTAAAATCAACTACATTCCCTCCACCTCCAAATGCTGAATTTATTAAACACTACTAAAGTGCATGACGTTTAATATGGGGAGAATCTGAAAACATGAAATCCCAAGCTAAGCACGACAAAGTTTTTACCCTCTCTAAATTAGGGTGGTTGTCCGGCCCCCCCCTCACCCCCCCCCCTAGTATGGATACAATTTTTGCTCTTTTTCCAACTGCGTCCTACAGTAGAAGTAACCGCATGAAACCATGACTACGTTTTTAAGTCTTGTCTAGCGAACGCAGCGCATGCTTTGCTTCGCCTTGGCGAGACTATTGTTGTAGGTTTGGTGCGCGAAGGGAGACAAACCATGTGCGTGCACAGACAGGCGATGTGCACGCGCATGGCGTCTCCTTTCCACGCTTTCATGCTCCCACCGCACCCTCACACGCTCCCACCGCGCGCTTGTTCGATTTGGTGCCAGCTGTAGAGTTAAGACACAGGGCACAAAGTCTTTCATCAGTTCTGACTCTTGTATCATGCTCACTCCAATAACTCACTCCCAAAGCGCACAACCCACTAACACTCTGCCTGTTCCGCAAATCATCTCTAGTTATCTCTTCAGACCACAGCACTTCTTTCCCACCGTTTTGCAACGCTGTTTCACTCGGCAGCTCTCTATATCCCTGCACACATCTCATTCCCACCAGTACCCACATCTCGTTCCTCCTCTTCTCACTTCCTTCTCATCCCAGGCCCTTTCGCTCTTAATATCCATCTCTCGAAGGAGTTCTCTTTATCTGGCTTCACAACTACTTTGAAAACCTCTCTCTCCCTCTCAGACGTATACCCGGCACCCTTTGTGTTTTGTTCTCGCTCATCAATTGTTCTTCGTAAATTATACTCTATTCCTGGCAGTTTTCTTCCTTCTCCTCTCCCTTGTATTGCGCCTGCTAGCTTCCCTCCCCTGCGTACCCTCACTGTCTCCCTCTTTGTTTCTTCTCTTTACTCTCTTGGGATGCTGTTTAATTGGCTCTGCATTAGTATTCAGGCCCTGTGTTAGGGGGCGTGTGCGGGCGCACACACACACACACACACACACACGTCCATTAGGGTGAAATATCTGGACAGGGTGGGGAGGGGAGAGAAGGGAGCGAGGGCTGGAAAACAATGCGCGCCGTCAGGAAGTGCAGTGCTAGGGCTCGTGCGGGCCTCCGGCTGCCGGTACAGCAGCTGTCACTGTGCTGTTTGCGACAGAATAATCTGCGCCTCGACAGATCACCGCTGGAGACGAGAGCTGTCTAATTAGGGACTTCTCCGAACCGCTGCGTGTGTAAACGGCCGTCCCTGGCTACAAATGAATGGGAGTTGGATGCAGGGGGGTGCTGAACGCCCAGCGTGTTTGGTGGGATACCAAACACTCCCCTTATATTAAAACAACCATCCTTTTTTAAATGAGGTTAATAAAAAGGGGAAGTGGGCATCACAACCTGCCCTTTTTTAACAGACATTCAGAGGCGTTGCTGGTACCCAGTAACCTGCCTCAGTGGCGCATGTTTTACCATTCTGAGGCGGCCTCTCCAGGGTTCACACAGATGGGCTGCGCACATATCTTTCCTTTAGGTACATAAAATATATTTTCTCTGTCGCAAATTCATTGGACGTGCATGAAAATGAATATCGCGGTGTCTTTAAAGGCCGATTCGCCGCTGTAGTTATGTTTTTCCATGTGTTAGTTCATTCCCTGGGGCAGAGTTTGTGAGGTGAGAGGGACGTGTAAGTGTTTTAATAGAGCTTAAACATCAAAATGAATGTGTTTTTTGTCGTTATATAGTAAGTCTTCACAAATTATACAATAAAGAGAAGTACATTGGAGTTGAAAAACATACCAGCGAACATAAGATTTAAATGTGTATGTCTTAGGAAACATATCTATTCCCAGAGTTGTGTCAGCTCGGAAGAGCCAGAGGCTGGGTCCAGCATTTATCCCCTGAAAGGACTCTCGGGCAAGGCCTCTCTGGACTTTGGCTTCATGGACAACCATGATGCTAGTATCACCAGAAAGAGCATGTATAACATGCCGGATGCCGAGAGCCATCTTGGCATTTGCATGCTTAGAGTGTGTCAGAGCACACCGAAGCCACCATGGAATCACCCAATTTAAGGCTACAAAAACTACTTAAACAAGAATGGCAGTTTCACATAGCACAGATGCTACCTGCTTTCAAATTTGAATAGCAGCGCAGAAGTCAGGCTTACTGTTGTGAACATGGCTGATGTTTGAAGAGTTAGGGTTTGGTGCCTGGGCTACGAGTAAAGAGCACTCGTTTTATTTCAAAAAGTCTTGCTGTTATTCAGTTGTTGTCCGTAATGTAGGGTGACGTTAACTGTGTGAGAGTCTTAGTTATCCACGTTAGTCAAGTCTGGTGGCTGCCTCCGCTGTAGGGGCCTGTGTTCGATCTCATAGTCACAGGCTCAAATCCTGGCGGGTCCACCCAGCCTTTCATCCTTATGAGATCAATAAAATGAGTACCATTGAGTAGGGTAACAGTACACATCTGTTATTCAGCGGAAAGATACCCTTGGGTGAACAAGCACACGTTATGTTTACATCAGTGTTGGACATAGTAAGTAAATCTCGTGACCGTTTTGTAAGCTTCCTGATCTTACTTGGGAAATGCCATCCTCCCCTCAAGCCAGATTCGAAGTCCTCACCACTACAGAAGGTGGACCGGCCAAAGTTGCCCCCAGATCCTAAAGGCTTTTTCGTCATTAAGTAATTGCCATCAGATTGGTGAAGCCACAACCTTTAGCTGTTTGACACATTTTGTGGCTACGTCTGGATCTTGATGGTAGTCAAAGCCCAGAATGTGATGTGTATTGACGTTTGAGATGGCTGGAATCACTGGTGTGAGAAGCGGAAGCACTTGGGTAGCTTTATGCTTGAGTTGTATAGAAAAATAATGCAGATTATTAAAGGTGTTGTATTATACTGTGCTGCATTGGGGCCCCTTCACGTTCTTACTGGTATGTGATATAGGAAGGAAGTGCATCTTAGTTTGATGTCTATACTGAATGTCCCCGCCTTTCCCCACTTGGGATCAATGACCTGTTCAAGACCGCTTGCAGGTTTTAAAAACACATAAATAAAAGGCATTGGCATTTACAATGCCGATAGCACAAACTCTCGCAAATGCGAGACCTATTGCATTGCAATTGCTTGTTTCTATTCGAATCCCTATGGAATTTTTCGCATGTGTTCATGTTACATCAGCACGCCCAGTTCCACTGCAGAGTATCAGTTTCATCCTTTTACATCAGTCTGAAGCATTCCCCATAGGCATAATTACCAGGTTATGTGACATTAGCTATAATGTAACCACAACCAGGGTAGGCTTACTAGAAAAAAAAAAAAAAAAAAAACAAGGTATACCTCTCATACAGACCCAATGATTGGAAAAAACAACAGTAACTAAATGCTAGCGGATCTGCACCCCTCCAAACCTGCACCCCCCCAAAAAAAATACTTTGTTTCAGCAATGCAACACGTGCATCACAACTTACATTTGTGAATCAATATACCACTTAGCTACATGCAATTTTTCAAAAAGCATCCAGTACTACAGCAAGAACACATGTATATCTCTATTGCAAACACTTTACCAGTTGAGAGAAATCCTAGTTTCCTTGGTCTTCAATTGTAAGAGGCCTAAAACGTGTTTGGGTTTTTGGAGAGTGATGTATTTCCAGGATAATAAGTCTTTCAAGTGGGAAACAGACGGGACTTCTATTAATCAGCATATTAAGAAGGCCAGAAAAAAATGGTAACACAATTTCATAGGCTTCAACGCTAATCTTATCAAGGTCCATGGCACCACCCATCGGTGTAAAGCGAGCAAAATAGCGATTTGGGCAGGAAATTAAAATATAGCATTAAATTATGATGAGACTCCTCATCACAATTTTTTTTATTAGAATAGGAAATCACAAATGCATCATTTCCAGCTGACCCACGCGAAACCATCCATAAAGACAAAGCAACACTTCCACTGTGTTTTTTGATAAAAACTTTAGACAGCAGAGCGACTGTTACAACTGGAGCAGGCCAAAACCTGATCTGCAGAAAGTTGGCTCCTGTCTTGAGTGTGCAGTAAGCAAAACAAATTAAGGACAAACGTGACCCGCAGTAATAAACCGTAACTAGAATTAATTTGAGCATTCCATCCATTAGCATAGAACCCACCCATGGCTGATCATTGGTTGTTTTTCTTGTTGCTCTCTTTTTTTTTTATTCAATTGCTTTCTTTACTCTTCTGTTTGTACCTCCCCTTAAACATAGCTTCTTTATTTTCCTTCTTTATGCATATCCTGAGTCTTTTCCACTGCCCAACATTCAGACAAAGACAAATACACTATGAAGGTGCACGTTTTGTGTCTCTCCATTGTGAGCTACTTCCCCGATCTCACATGGATGTGTGTGGGGGGGGGGGGTGGGGGGGGCAGGGGGTGCGATGCAGAAAAGCATAACACAGGGAAGAGTGCAACACAGGGGGCCCCTTTTCCAGGGGTGCAGCGGGAGCAGGGGAGGGCGCTGGAAAACACAAGTACTCTCTTAAAACAAAAAAGTAGTAATTCTCTAAAAGTGAGAAGTGGAAGGATACAGGTCATCCAGTCAAAAGTACGATAAAGAGGTTCTGCTCCAGGGTTAAGGATAAACACAAGGAGATGAAAGAAAGCCATTGGAGAAGCAAGGAAATAAGAGTAACAAAGCCAACCATGGGCAGGCTTCTAAGCTCATTAGGTTTTGGGACAGTCCACAAGAGGTCCTCGCAACCAGACAGCTAAAACTGTCTGGTATGGGAGAAGTAAAAAAAGAAAAAAGACTTCCTAATGCATTTGCAGTACAAGAATACTCCCTCATCGCCATCACTCCAACATAAATGATGCAGAAATCTGTTTTTCGAAATACACATTTCCAGTGAAGGTTATTCAGTGTTTTTACTCTCCATGTTATTTTAAATTGTTACTGAGTAACTGACGAGCTGCAGGGGGCAGTAGAAATCTTGTGTCACTGCAGCTACTGCAGGCCAAGAGTCAACGGGGTTACGGATGGGACTGGCAAGACTCATCTGCGCAGCTATTGCCTTTCTAGCTGGGTTGCACGGGGTACTAATGCCATAATCTTTACTAAAAGTCTTGCAGCAACTCTTATATTGAGTGCTATGAACATCTAGCTGAGATATAGATCAGGTAAGTTGGTTCTGGGTAAGTTATTTTTGTGCACTTTCGGCCTTGGTAAATGTATAAATAATGGCTTTGAAAGAAGAAGCTGAAATCTGGACTGCGCAACAAAATCAAAAATGGCAAGAAACTGTTATGATTGAGGTTGACAAAGAATTAAACTTAGCTAACTGGATTTTCTTTTTGGCCTTCCTCTGCAGTTAAGGACTTCTTTTTGAAAATGGCTGGTCTTAAAGCGTATTGCAGTCACACTACACTCAGCTGTCTCAAACAAACAATGTGAAAATATTCCAATAAGACCAAAAACCAGAACCCCACCATCAAGGTATATTTCACATGTATAAAGCACTCTACCGGACGTGGAGCTTTTGCAATCCAAGTGATACCCTGATGCCTCAACTAAGAATAAATAGCATTAATAGATTCTATTTCATTACATATGCTTCCATATCACCACCTGATGTACCTTTCTCTAAGCAAAAGTAGAAAATGGAGAGCAAGAACGTTAAAAAATAAAATAGAAATTAGTAAATTCAACGATTTCCCTACTTTTTTTTTTTTTAATGAGATGGCCTTGACGACGAGTCCATGCAAGGAAACAAGTATTTGGTGACCAACAGATTTCACTAGCATGGTTCAGGCCCTGGAAGTAGGCATGTGAGGAGTGAGGTGTAGGTTATTGGCTGGTTACTGCATTAGGAAATAGCAGTTTCAGATATAGATACCACAATGAGGTAGAAGGTAAGACATTAAAACACTGAGAACATTTTGTGCATGGACATCCTTTCCTAAAGGCATAGTAGCCAACTGATGAGCTGAAGCAACACTTAAGAAAAGATTACGATTTTTCAAAGAAAAGCAAAAAAAAAAAAAAGTGAGATCAAGGATTTCTGTGCCACATTAAATATGAATATAGGGCAATTTAAAAGGGTCCCAAAGCACTAAGCAGACTTTCAGTTTACGGAACATTTCATTTATAATTCACACTTTGTCATAACCCCTTCCTATTTCAATTAATTTCCTTTATTTTTAGGTTTGCCTTGCCCAGAGCTTGTGAAACCAATTGTATTAAATGTATCTTAAAAAGGGGCTTACATCCCACCTTCCCTTCTTATTGGTCCGTCTGCTTGTCATTTTTTCTTTTCCGCCTTTCTATTGCATGTAGGTGCTCTTTTCCTGTGTGTTTTTCTCTTCTCAGGATCCCGTGGCCCAAGTACTCCTTCACAGCCACCCCCCGTCGCTTTGATGGGTGGACCTTCTTAAATTGGATTGTTGCACAGCGTTTATTGCTGTTTCGGGGACAGCAGAGAGCCAGATCCTCTGGCTTGATCACATGCATCCAATGGGTACTTTGCCTTGACCCCTTCACTCTCTGTGGTTGTGCAGCCTTTCCCGGGTCCCACCTCGTTGCTTACCCTCTCCAGCGCCGGTCTGTGTTCCCCTCCCGTACCATACACTGCCCGTTAACACGTTGGAAAACATGGGGGCACGTATTTACTCATCAGTTTTCTTTTCGTGCCATAAAATTTCCTGTTTTGCGTCCAGTGGGGTAAACACAATGTTAATAAGCTGCTGAAAGCGGGAAAGGTGGAGTTTGGCATATGCAGGTCTGGATATGCAATTAAACCATATTCCCACGGATTTTGGAGTAGAAAAAGTATAGAGTTAGCAGTGAAAAACGAACTGGAATAGCAGCCAACTGCAGTGAAGTACCAGGAGTGTTAAAGAACTAGGCGCCGTCCTGTCCAACACATCACACTGGTTTGAGCCTCGAGGTGGGCACACGTAATCCCTCGGCAGCGAGGCTCTTAACTTCCCCCCCCCCTTTTAAACGGAATGTTTTGTATACAATAGACGCCGCACCCAACTCTCAAGAAAATACACAGTTATTAACCATACAACCATTTCACACTTGACTCATTCGAGGACCATGGGTGTGAAAAATGTTGCCCAGCAGCCATTTACAATTCACGAAAGCTGTGTTAATGGCCAAGAAAAAAGTATAATAGGTCACCTAAGCTACTAATAGAACCTTTTGAATCTAGATATGGAGCAGATATTGTATCACCTACAGGCTCAACTAACTATATTGCTCATGCAGGAGGTATTGAAAGCAACCAGGCCTGCTTACTCCCAAAACAAGCATTTGCAAGCATTTGCAATGCAATAGGTCTCGCATTTATAAGAGTTTGAGCTATTGGCATTGTAAAATTACAATGCCTTTTATTTACGTTTTGGTTTTAAAACAAATAAAAGACATGGTCATTTACAATGTCAGTAGCATAAACTCGCATAAAAGCAGTGTGTTGTCAGGATTGCCGTGCGCAGGACGCCGAGATCGGTGACATGCTATCGCGCATGTGCGATAGCGGCCCGACTGTAGAAAAGCCTGAGGCACGATAACTCGGGGCTTCGCGTTCTAGTGTTGCCCCTCAGCTTTGTCCTGCGTTTCCTGTTTCCGTATCCTCGACGCCTATCGGCGTTCTCACGCTTAGAACTTTGTTCCTTGGAAATAGTCCTAGTTCCCCTTACAGAGCTCTGTTCATTTAGGATTACCCGATTTTTTTCCCTTCCAACCCTTTATTTCCTTGCCTCTGCCCAGTGCTCCGCCCGCCTGATTGGATTGTGGTCTCGAAGGCCGGCCGGGCATCCTTGCGTGCTCCGCCCGTCTTTCCCCAGGCGTTCCCGCTTCTGTCTTCACTCTCTCTGGGGGCAGGACAGCATACTCAGCGCTCCGCCCGCCTTTCCGGAGTTAGTTCCCGATGGCCGGCCGGGTGTCTTGAGGCGCTTTTCCCCCTGTCATTGGCCTCTCGCTCCTTCCTCTAAACACCGTTGGTGCTCCCCTCAGTGTTTACTGTGCGCTCCTCCTGCCTTGCTGGATTTTGTCTCGAGGGCCGGCCAGGCAATCATTACGGACCAAGTGTGGATGAACAGGTTGCCGCCTCCTCACACAAACTACAGGAGGCTCGTTTCACCAGACTGTGGCCACTTCATTGCTAGATTGAACAGTGGATCAACGTCCTGCTTGAAGAGCCGGTAACAGGGTATGGGGATTTAGAAAGGGAAGGCGATTAGAAGTTAATCTCACTCATGTATGTTTTCTACGTTTAGGATAGATATATATATATATATATATATATATATATATATATACACACACACACACACATATATATATATATTCACTGAAAAAACCATAGGTTTCACACATGTTATAGTTAGCGGAAATTTTACTGATAAAAAACCAGTGAAATTGCCCCGTTATAGTTAGTGCTGGCAACTATAACTCACGCGACCGCAATCCTCTGCTGATGCTAATACTGTATTTAGACACTTATTTGCCCATGTCTTCTTCCATACATTTTTAGCTATACATATATTACAAATATTTTTTTTTCATAAAGACACATATGTCATCAGCAGAAGATTGCGGTCGCGTGAGTTATAGTTGCCAGCACTAACTATAACGGGGCAATTTCACTGGTTTTTTATCAGTAAAATTTCCGCTAACTATAACATGTGTGAAACCTATGGTTTTTTCAGTGAATTTGCAAGGTTTTTTAAATGCTAATTCCTAACTATAACGTGTGTGAAACCTATGGTTTTTTCAGTGAATTTGTACGGTTTTTTAAATGCTAAGTTACTTTACGCC
Organism: Triturus cristatus; assembly: GCF_964204655.1. NCBI lineage: Eukaryota > Metazoa > Chordata > Amphibia > Caudata > Salamandridae > Triturus > Triturus cristatus. Next base: position 1,115,570,063 of record NC_140579.1, read on the forward strand.
ATTCGAGGCGTGCGCGCCCACTTAACGCAGTTCGTTCCGTGCACGGTTTTTATCAACTTTAATAAGCCCTGTACATTTGGTGGCCTTTGGCCACCAAAAGCACAGGGGGTGGGGTCAATGTGGATAGTGTTTTTTTTTTTTTTTTTTTTTTTACCGTACGCTTACGGTAAGCGTACGGTAAGCGTACTCGGCGAAATTGCCGAAAAAAAAATAAAACCGTTTTTGCTCTTGGGATGTTTGGGGACTCCCTCAACATGACTATATGGGAGGGAGTTGTCATAACAGCCCAGTAACATGTTTTTGGCCATCATGTTTGATAAACAACACTCAGTGCGAGAGACAAAATGGCGGACGCCGCTTCCTGGTTTCGGCCGACACTAAGATCTAAGAGCCAATCAGAATCGCGCTCGCGCACGCCACCGTACGCTTACGGTAAGCGTACGGTAAGCGGGCTCAGATATATATATTGATTTAAAGGCTATTTTCTCAGAATCTACTGAACAGATTTACACCAAACCTACAAAAGGCACTTCCTTGACCTGTAGACTACCTCTCTGCCAAATTTCTAGTAATTCTGTTCAGCCGTTCGGGCTGTAGCTCGTTCTAAAGGTCCTATGGAAAAATGCATGGGAAAAACGCGTTTTGGGACCCCCCTTTTATCTCAGCCCCCGCTTGACGAATCCCCCCCGAGACTTTCAGGGTAGGAGCGGAGCGTAGCGCCCCACCTATTTTGAGAAATTCGCGAGGATTCATCGACCGGCGCCAAAGTTATTCAAAATAGAATGTTGAGGTTTTCCTATGGAAAAGGGGTCCTAACTATAACTACCTACTGGCGACCGCCAGTAGGTAATATAGATATATATATATATATATATATATATATATATATAGTAGAAGAGAAGGAATCCTCCAAAGCTGGCTCACGTAAAGCTCACTGTCATCTTCAAGTAGACGCTAGGTATTCTTATATGCACCTCTAGTTTCCTGGTGAATACCTCTGTGCCTCGTTTCTCCTCTTCTCAGCCCTCTCACCCTGTTCTGATATTCTTTCCAGATACACTATCCCCAGTTAAACAAAGAGCACAGCAGGGTCGGGACACAATATACGTTTCAACATTCAGAAGAGACAGCTGGCAGTTGCTCCAGAGATTTCTTCCCCTCCTTCCTTGTTTTGTTTCCCTGCTTTCCCCTATTGCCAGTGCTCTCTAGGGTTTGATAGAGGCATTGGGTAGTGGTGGAAGGTAGGGGTTTAGCAACAACTTAACCGAAACTCCACGACGCTCCTGCAGAATCCATTCCTGGTAAGATCCTTACATGTGTGGAGTGCAGCGGCGTGCAGCAGCGTTTCGTGTAGCAGTGTGAGGCGTGCAGCAGTGTGCGGCGTGCAGCAGTGCGGGGCGTGCAGCAGTGCGGGGCGTGCAGCAGTGCGGGGCGTGCAGCAGTGCGGGGCGTGCAGCAGCGAGGCATGCAGCAGCGAGGCATGCAGCACTGGCGTGCAGCGGCGTGCAGCAGTGTGTGGCGTGCAGCTGTGTGTGTCGTGCAGCAGTGTGTGGCGTAGCACTGTGCGGCGTGCAGCAATGTGTGGCGTGCAGCAATGTTTCGTGTAGCATTGTGCGGTGTGCAGCAATGTGTGGCGTTCAGCGGCATGCAGCAGTGTGCGGCAGTGTTTCGTGTACCAGTGTGAGGCATGCAGCACTGTGTGGCGTGCAGCAGTGTGGTGCAGCATGCAGCAGTGAGTAATGCAGCGGCATGCAGCAGTGTGCGGCGTGCAGCAGTGTGTGCAGCAGTGTTTTGTGTAGCAGTGTGCGGCGTGCAGCAGTGTGCGGCGTGCAGCAGTGTGAAGCATGCAGCAGTGTGAAGCATGCAGCAGTGTGAAGCATGCAGCAGTGTGAGGCATGCAGCAGTGTGAGGCATGCAGCGGCATGCAGCAGTGTGCAGCAGCGTGCGGCGTGCAGCAGTGTTTCTTGTACCATTGTGAGGCGTGCAGCAGTTTGTGGCATGCAGCAGTGTGCGGCGTGCAGCAGTGAGTAATGCCGCAGTGTGCAGCGTGCAGCAGTGTGTGCCGTGCAGCAGTGTGCGGCGTGCAGCAGTGTGCGGCGTGCAGCAGTGTGTAATGCAGCAGTGCGAGGCGTGCAGCAGTGCGAGGCGTGCAGCAGTGTAATGCAGCAGTGTGTGGCGTGCAGCAGTGAGTAATGCAGCGGCGTGCAGCAGTGTGGGGCGTGCAGCAGTGTGTAATGCAGCAGTGTGCGCACACTGCTGCGCAGCAGTGTGTGGCGTGCGGTAGTGTGCGGCGTGCAGCAGTGTGCGGCGTGGTTTGTAAACAACAAGAAAAGCGGACATCAAAGGAAGGGTGGGAGGGAACGAGCATATGGGGTGTGAGTTATAACTAAAGTTAATTGTTGTAAGAGGGGATGCAGGAAGTGAGGCCGAGCGCGCGCTGGCGAAAGCAGTCTGCTGCTTTCAAGTCTGATGCCAGATGCCAGCTTCGCGCTTGAATGCCTCACATGCACTGGCCATAAACCGCATTCCTAAGGTCTTGTGCCCCTTGCTAAATCGCTCTGAATGCGTGAGGCGGCGCACGCGCAGGAAGTAGCTGGAGGCAAATTGAATGCGCGTGGTTGTGCGCGTAACCGCCACGCGATCCACCTGGGAAGCCTTTGGGAGCTTTTTCTGAAGCCCCTACATAAGTCTCGCTGAGCAATCGCTTACACGATAGCCAGGCGAGACCTAAAAAGGACGATAGTCTGATTACTCAAGGCAAATATTACACAAACTTTTGTCAGCGAAGGTCGTCTTTCTACCGCCTGCATTTTGTTTTCTTTTTCTTACAAAAGGTAAGGGGGTTAATAAGTAGTATCCTAGTCCTCATGGGAGAGGGCATGTTTTGCCCCTGCCAAAATGTTGGCCATTCCAGACACGTTGTGTCCAGCACAATATATTGTATTGCTCAATAAACAAGTCATAATACTTTAACGGAGTTTCAGTAACTTAAATTGCACAACTGCTTACCAAGCTACAACTTTCAACAAAAAAACAGCTTAATAATCAAAGGTGAAACTAATGCTTTTACCAAAGCTTACTACTATCCCAAATGCAATCCAACCTGTTCATCACGAAAAATGCTTCCTGCTAAGGGCAGGAGTTTGTATACATGACGAACCAGGCCCACATCAGCAACAAACAAGCATTTACAATGCAACGGTCTCGGCATTGTTAAAGTTAGATCTATTGGCATTGCTCATGACAATGCAGTTTCTTGAAATGTTTTAAAAAAAAAAACATAAACAAAAATAATGTCATGAGCAATGCCAATAGCTCTAACTTTACCAATGCCGAGACCATTGCATTGTAAATGCTTGTTAAAAGTAATTGTCATTGTCTTTCTGGGTTGAGTTGGAATTCACTGCACGTTTTTTCCTAACCCTGAAGATAAGGGTAATTGTATTGTCATTGGGTATGGGGGGTTAAACCGCGTGTACCCCCCAGGCCCAGCCAGGGAGTCTCCTTTCTGACCCTCCCCCGTCCCCCTCCCGCTGAATGCTAAACGTGCATGGGGGCTGTTAGCTCAGCAATGCGATGCGTTTGTTCCAGGGGCTCTGCACACACATAAAAGACAATGAGGGGCTCATTAGTCAGTGGGCGCAGATTACCCTGCTGTGCTCACTCTGTAATCTCCCCTCGGGAGTGCCCCCTCCCCACCCAGTACTCACTAGTGATTTACAAACACCTGACCCGAGCAGTGCCCCTTCTATTCCGAACTTTGCATCTTCTGTCGCACACGCGCTCTCTAACTTAACTTTTTGCAGTGCCCGTACTTTTGCCCCGTTAGTCTCTGAGGATGGTCTAAAAAGCGTTGACGAGATAGGAGTCTCTGTAGCCCCTGCGACTTAAACGTTGCTGGAAAGGCCATCGAAGGCATTAAAACGCGGGGCAGCTTTGAACAGGCTGGAAAAGACCTCGTCCTTGAGTCCACATGGACACCAAATGTCAATTCGGAGCAGTGACAGATGGGTGAAATACAGGGGAGTAGTTACCAGTGGTGCAGCAGGTGCAGTAGCACAGGGGCCCAGAGTCCTGGGGGCTCACTGAACGCTGCTGTATTTTAATAGCCCAAGTGCAGTCAAGGGGGACATTCTCCTTGCTTGCACCAGGTTTCCATGGCATCCTTGCTACACAATTGGTGACCAGTGTGTATGAACTGGGGCAGCCTTGCAGGCGCTGTGTGCACCGACCACTGTAATGCTGGCTGGCATCAACCGCATTAAATCCAGGAGACATCTAACGGACATCACGCCCTTCTTTACTTTAAAAAAAAAAAAAGTTTGCTTTTTATAGACTGTTTACATTCAGCACAGTTCCCAAGAATAGACTGGCCTAAGCAGTGCTTTCACCGCTGCTCCTCTTATTCACCGCTGCTCCTCTTAAGTTCTATTACTTTCACCCCTCAGAGGCGCTGCCGGCCATTTACATAGGCGATGGGTGTGTAAATATAAGTGATTATCGCAGCATGGGCAGCGCATTGTTCGGGGAGTTCAGACCATCAGCCGCAGAAAGGATTCCTCCAGTGAATGTCGTCCGAGCAGCCAGAGAGTCTGTGCAGGGCCCGGGGAGGCCTATTTAAGGGACGGCCCGGCGCGCCGCGGCCATTTCACCCCTCTGTGCCGCGCCATGTGGGACGCTCTCGCCCTTTGCTGTCTGCTCTCTCTCCTCCAGGAGGGCCGGACCCTGCCACTCTACCCCACGCACAGGGTGTCCGCCCGGCACTGGGCCGCGGGAAGGTCCGAGGATGTGGGTTTCGGCGTGGACTACAATGACCTCGGCAGGGCGGACCCCCGGCTTCAGTGCCTGCACATGAGCCAGCCCTGGAGCAGCGGGCACCACAAGTTGGCCGCGCTGGAGGACAGCGCCCCCTTTAGGCTCCGGGTGCGCACTGCTGCCTCGGGACCCCCCAGGCCCGTCTTTCCCCACCAGCATCTCTTCCAGTACATCAAGCGGATTTACAGCTGCTGTAAGCTGGGCTTCCCCTGCGAAAACGAAGTGGAGCCCTCGTGGGAGAAGGAAAGGGACAATGGGAAGTGGGGGTATGTAAGGGGGAGCAGCGAGGAGAGCAGAAACAAGAGCAAGCACACACCACCGCCTTTCTCCGAGGAGAAAGGCAGCGTCGTTTTCGGATTCGGGGGCGTGTTTTGCTATTGTCTCCTCCCTGAGACTTTTCGCAAAAACCACGCCCCCCGATCCGAAAAGGACGGGGCCTGATCGGAGTGACTGACCTCTTCTCCAGTGGCTGGCCAGCATTTACGAGGCCAGCCAATGGAGAACAGGGGAGAAGAGGGGCTGGATCAAGCCCCTCTTCTCCAAGTCATTAAATCTCCGACTTCCGGTTCTGCCTTTCGGCAGACCGCGGTAGTCCTCGACCTAAAAAGTGAATCAGGCGTCCAAAGGCATTATGCCTCTCTTCTAGAGCTTAGAATATACTTAGCCTAAAAATTAGTTAACATCTGCAGGACAAATGCAACTATTTTCAAGAGACAGCTCGAGAGTTAGACTAGAATGCTACTACATGGTCTCATAAGTGATGCAAATGATTTAGCCTGAAACAAGCACAGGCCACTACTAACCCACCTTAAAAGTAACATTTGAGTGGGCCTCTCCCACTTCCCTAGAGTATATTGGATACCATGAAATGTAGTGTAGACAGACAACAACTGTGGTTCTGTGCAGGCTGCAGTCCAGTTACTTGTCAATATTCACTATTTAAAGGCATAAGAAGTAACGCTTTCAAAAACAAGTCACCTCACATCATAAGTCCTTTAAAGCCCTAGAAAAATGCCGCCACTGAACATCCTAACTTTACCATTGAGGGATCTCAGGGGTGCTAGTTTGTGCTGCACTGTTTTTGACAATTCACTGCATTCTCATAAGTCTCAAAAGGAAACTGTTTTCATGGAAAACCGGTATAATTGGTGGGTGGGTGTTAACTTATTAACTTGTCAGCAAACGAGTACATCCTGCATGCCCCAGACAGAGCCTCACATGTAGAACAATTAAGTGCACATCACAGTTGCAGATGTCAGTTCCCATACTTCTGTTACCGAAGAAATAGCATGCTCAAGTGGGAAATTGCAATTTGGAACCTAATAATCGCACTACAGACAGACACTTTTGCTACATCCAGAGAACAGTAACATCAAATCCCGACTTTAGAAGTTGCACAAGTTAAAGGCATGGTTGTCTGGAGATCTTAGCCTATTGCGCAAAATCATTGCTGGTATGGCTAATCAAAGGTTAACTAATTAAAATCCACACTCCGATGTACAAGGTAAAAAGGCGGCTTCAAGAACTAGTCTGCTTTGCTCACTGCAGACTGTATTAACTGAGTTTACTTCAGCACATGCACTAAGCAGCTTGATAAAGAAGGCTCAGGTCATTAGATGAAGCAGGAGACTAAAGGAGGTGCACTTGCTCACCTAGATTGTCACAGGTCATATCTGCAGTCCTATACGTAACTAAATCAGCCTGGGAAGGCCTAATTCTAGACTGCATTTGGAAGATGCCATGAAAAAAACAGCCCTGCTTTGTTTGTGGCCCTACACATAGCAGTAGGTTAACAAACCTATTGTATATTTTTTTTTTTATATGTATACTATAGTTTTGTACTTTTTATTGAACTTTGTAACTGTGTTGGATTTACGGAAATTCCAAGAGTCTGAATCCGAGAACGCACACAAAACCTAGAGAAAGGAGGACGTCATTAAACCGATCACAGCCCTGAAAACAAAACAAGAATACAGGCGAAAATAAAGACACCACCACCTTCAAAAAGGATGCAAAACCTGGAACCGCGCATTCTGTTACAGTGACTAATCAGTGGGTCTAATCAAAAAGTAGGACCAAAAGGGTGCAAAGAAACAGTTTTTAAGCATAGATCCAAAGGGCATCTGAGGGAGAGTGCTAAAATCTGCAAACATAGAGGCGCATAGTGAATGTATAGCGAGACCACAGCTGGGACAAAGGTCCCAGAACCAGTACCAGAGGGGACAAAGGTCCCAGAACCAGTACCAGAGGGGACAAAGGTCCCAGAACCAGCAATGGACAAAGGTCTCAGAACCAATCAATCAATCAATCATGGAATTTATATCGCGCACTACTCACCCGGAAGGGTCTCAAGGCGCCTGGGGGAGGGGGTCTGCTACTGCTCGAACAGCCAGGTCTTGAGCGGTTTCCTGAAGGCGAGGTGGTCCTGGGTCAGCCGCAGGTGGACGGGCAGGGAGTTCCATGTCTTAGCCGCCAGGTAGGAGAAGGATCTTCCTCCGGCGGTGGCTCTCTGGATGCGAGGGACGACGGCGAGGGCGAGGTTCGCGGATCGTAGCTGGCGGGTGGGCGTGTAGAAGGTCAGGCGGTCGTTGAGGTACCTTGGGCCCAGGTCGTGGAGGGATTTGTGTGCGTGGGTGAGGAGTCTGAACGTGATCCTCTTGTTGACAGGGAGCCAGTGCAGGTCTCAGGTGGCTCGAGATGTGGCTGCGTCGGGGGACGTCCAGGATGAGTCGGGCGGAGGCGTTCTGGATGTGCTGAAGTCTTTTCTGAAGCTTGGCTATTGTACTGGCGTAGAGGGTGTTTCCGTAGTCTAGTCTGCTGGTGACGAGGGCCTGGGTGACCGTCTTCCTGGTCTCGGTCGGGATCCAATGGAAGATCTTGCGGAGCATGCGGAGGTTGTGGAAGCAAGATGAGGAGACGGCGTTGACTTGTCTGGTCATCGATAGGGAGGAGTCCAGGATGACGCCCAAGTTGCGTGCGTGGTCCGTTGGCTTGGGTGCGGTGCCTAGGGCCGGGGGCCACCAGGAGTCGTCCCATGCGGAGGGCGACGGTCCCAGGATGAGGACTTCTGTCTTGTCCGTGTTCAATTTCAGGCGGCTGGTGTTCATCCATTCGGCGACGTCTTTCATCCCTTCGAGTAGGCTGGCTTTGGCGGTGTCGGGGTCTCTGGTGAGGGAGAGAATCAACTGGGTGTCATCGGCGTAGGAAATTATGTTGAGGTTGTGTTGGCGTGCGACGGCAGCGAGGGGTTTCATGTAGATGTTGACGAGAGTGGGGCTGAGCGACGATCCTTGTGGGACGCCGCAGATGACTGTACTCTCTGTGTTCTGCCGGAGAGGTATGAGATGATCCATTCCAGAGCTTTCCCTTGGATGCCGGTGTCGTTGAGGCGTTGGACTAGGGTGCGGTGGCAGACAGTGTCAAATGCTGCGGAGAGGTCTAGGAGGATGAGTGCCGTTGTTTCACCGTTGTCGAGCAGGGCTCGGATGTCGTCGGTGGCTGCGATGAGGGCGGTTTCGGTGCTGTAGTTGGCTCTGAACCCGGACTGCGATGGGTCGAGGGATCCGTTCGTCTCGAGGAAGGCGGCCAGTTGCTTGTTGACGACCTTCTCGATGACTTTGGCAGGGAAGGGAAGGAGCGAGATGGGGCGGAAGTTCTTGAGGTAGGTCGGGTCTGCTGTTGGTTTCTTCAGCAGAGCGCTGAGCTCGGCGTGCTTCCAGCTCTCCAGGAAGGTGGCTGTGTCGAAGGAGGTGTTGATGATGTCTCGGAGGTGGGGTGCGATGGTAGCGGCGGCCTTGTTGAAGACATGGTGGGGGCACGGGTCGGTCGGAGATCCGGAGTGGATGGTGTTCATCATGCGTGTCATGTCTTCGGGGGTCACCTCGGTCCATGTCTGGAGGATGGCGGCGGGGTGCGTAGGTTCGACCGGTGGGTGCAGGGGTGGGACGCCGAAGCTGTTGTGGATGTCGGCGATCTTGCGGTGGAAGTACGAGGCGAGGGAGTCGCAGAGGTCCTGCGAGGGGGTGATGTCGTTGTTGCCGGTGCTGGGGTTGGAGAACTCCTTGACGATGTTGAAGAGCTCCTTGCTGTCATGGGCATTTTTGTCCAGTCGTTCCTTCAGAGCTTTCTTCTTTGTGGTGCGGATGAGCTGGTGATGTCTGCGGGTGGCGAGTTTGAGGGCGGTCATGTTGTCGGCGGTCTTTGAGGATCCAGGCCTTCGAGGGTGCGGCAGGCCTTCTTGGAGTCCTTGAGTTCGTTGGTGAACCAGGGGGCCTTCTTGCTTCTGGGCCTGGTGAGAGGGTTCTTCAGTGGGGCGAGGTCATCGGCACAGGAGGTCAGCCACTGCGTGAGGTCGAGGGCTGCTGTGTTAGGGTCTGTTGTCCTGACAGGTGGGTTCTGGCTGAGGGAGGTGGCGAGCTGGTCGACGGTGATCTTGCTCCAGTTTCTGTGGGGAACCTGCTTCGGGTGGTGGTGGACCGTGTTCTTTTTGAAGCTGAAGTGGACGCAGCTGTGGTCAGTCCAGTGAAGTCCGGTGGAGTGGCTGAAGGTGACATGCTTGCTGGATGAGAAGAGGGGGGTCGAGCGTGTGGCCGGCGTAGTGGGTGGGCGTGTAGACCAGTTGCTTGAGTCCGAGGTTGTCCAGCAAGGTGGTGGTGTTGCGGTCGTTGTTGTTCTCCAGGTGGAAGTTCAGGTCCCCGAGGAGGATGTAGTCGGCGGAGGGGAGGGCTGATGAAGTCCGTGATGTCTTCGCAGAACTGTGCGCGTGGTCCCAGGGGTCTGTAGATGAGGGTGCCTCTGAGGGTAGTCTTGGGGTCGGTGTGGATCTGGAAGTGCAGGTATTAGGCGGCGTTGACAAAGGGGACAAAGGTCTCAGAACCGGCAATGGGGACAAAGGTCCCAGAACCAGCAATGGGGACAAAGGTCCCAGAACCAGCAATGGGGACAAAGGTCCTTGGGGACAAAGGTCTCAGAACCAGTACCAAATGGGGGCAAAGGTTCCCGAACTAGGATGGAGAGCCCAGAATGGAGACAAAAGCCCAGACTTAAAACCGGGTCTATGAGTCCAGAACCTTTGAAAAAGAAAATTAGGCCTGCGACAAAGAATCCTGAACTTGGGCATAGACCCAGAACCAAAGAAGAAGAAAAAATAAAAACAACACTAGTCAGAGTGCCCACTACCAAGTACTGAGACAAGAGTCCACGAGTGGTGTATGAGGCCTAAAATCAGTAAAAAAAAAAAGAAAAAAAAAAAACAACAAAAAAAAAAAAAAAACACACACACACACACACACACACCTCACAAGAAGGAGGTCCAGAACCAGAGAAAGTGAACATGAACTGGAGAACCTGAACTGGAACAAAGCAACCCACAAGCTGGACAGTGTCCACACTCGAAGAATCAAATCGACCAGAGAACTAAAGGACGTTTTGATCACATGTCAGTCCAAAGTACTTCTAGTAAGAATAAAAACTCCCAACATCACATGCGGTACTGCACTTGGAAATCTCGAAGAATACCCAGGACTGTGGTATCTGCTGTTGGAGTTCTACGGACCTCACAACTTAATATTAAAGAAATCTATAACTAAAGCATGGAGGCATCTGTTGAGTTGTTCATCTTCAACTTGGAGCGGAAAGCGGTGGTGGACAGAAACAGATTGAAGAAAGTGAACTGTCTCTTCCTGTTTTTGGTGGACAAGGACAGATTGGAGAAAGTGGACCGTCTTTTCCTGTTTTTGTCAGTCTAAGGGGAGTAAGTGGTGGTGATGATTGTTAGTTGTTTTGCGTGATGTCTCTCACCTCACCCTTAACACACTTTACCCCTAAACGCGGCTTCGCAAACTAAAAATAGTTCAAGACATCATAGACCTCCTGTCTTAATGCTTATTGTTGTTGTCTTCCATACATTAAGCTTCATTTTTGTGATTTATTTCCTTTTTCTCTGTAAAGGAGGAAGATGTGTTGTATATTAGTTATTCATGTAACATGGCTGACAGTGGTCATTAGCCCTTCCTTGGTGTTCTTACCTCCTTAGCCTGTAAGAATACCTGTGTGTGTGTGTTCTAACTTGTACCGGAGTGTTCTACTCTGGTCAGTTGATGGTCTGGTCAGCTGGCGAGGTGTGCGCTCAGGTGTGTCCTACAATAAAGCTACCTGTAACTTAAATAGAAGTGCCCTGAGATCTACGTACAACACCTATGAATGTTTACGGCTTGTGCACTGTGTGGGTAAAGGCACAGAAATACATATTACAACTGAAAATGGGTGGATGTGCATACACATCAGTGGAGGCAAGCAGGCGCATATGTTGAAATATTACCCTATGGCTCACTACTGCAATAAAGTAATATGGTATATCAGCAGTGTTGTCAGATCAGTCGCTAACTAGTCAGATTCCTGAAGAAGCACGTTATCACAAGGAACCATGACAATAGCTAACAGACAAGACAGAAGCGGTTAATGAACCTTGCTGCTGTAACTAGTGTTAACTGGTTAATCTTGATAAATAACTCCTCTCCACAAATAATATTTGCACTAACCCACTTCAGGCTGAAGAGGATACTCGGTGCTACATAACCTGTCCTTAACGTGACAGAGAAGCCCATTTTACAGCGCAGCACTTACCATGCAGAGTGGACTGCCTTTCTGGAAAATGGGAAATCAATGGCCGTCATAAGTGAATAGCGATGCGCACTGCCACTATCATCTGACATCCCTGTGATCCAAACCATGCCCCGCCAGCCTTTCAGCAGTCCCAGCCTCACATGATCTCCCACTCTCGCTATAGTCAGCCCATCTCTTTACATGCTAACTCACCCCTCTTCATACAGTATGCCCTCACAGTACTCCAACGCGAAGATGAAAAATGCTTAGAAGGGACACTTCTTAATAGTGTCGGAAGTAGACATAATAAGCAAGGACGGCCAGCTATCCACTTACGCTCTAACAGATATCGTGATAAACAGCGTACTGTTAAAAACGTAGGCCTTCAGTTCTCAAGATGGCTCTTCAGAATTTGTCACTATGGCTGTAATCTGGGTTGACTGAAAGGAGGTCTGAAGCACACCTGGTTTAGCCCGCATTTTTTTCTTTGTTTAGTAATCCAGTTTGGCGTGCAAACTCACTTATGCGCTCCGTTCCTGGCGCAATTTCAACATACTTCAAAACATCGGGACACGCAGTTGTCGTGCCCCAGCAGAGATGCACAGCCGTATGCACATTAGAGAAATATATTCACTCGTACTCCATAGTGTTACCAAAGTTCTACCAATTTTATTTCCATATTTATCCATTTTCATCCGTCAAGTCAAAAGAGATGAAGTTTCAAAGGTTTTCAGCATTTTAATCGGTCAGGAATTGCCCATCCGGGCCTATTCACAGGCATGTAACCAAGCTCCATTGTTCCAATACATTTAAATAACCCAATGCATTTCGGTCTGATTTCGACCTTTGTCAGGGGTATCTAAAAATGATCATCAGCCCATACTCATTTAACAATGTTAATGCTCATACGTTAATCAAATACCCGAACTTATATGTACAACATGGTAAACCAAAATCATAATATCCTAATCATCTCTCCTATGTTGAATACAAAACAACTATATAGTCATACAATCTATACAAACAAATAATACCCATCCATTACCCTGCTATCCTCCCTCTCTGACTACCCCCAACTCCCCAGTTTGTACCTGCAGTCATATAATTACTACCGACCTGTCCAACCATCTAGTCAGAACGCCATCCAGAACTGAACGCCATGGCTTCGAACCCGTAATCACGATCTTCCCGGTTTTTTAACCAGACGTTACCTCCCCACCTTTACTCATTCAATGACGTGATTCCCTAACCCCACCCCCATGAATCTTACGCATAATGCGTGTATAACTTAAAAAACAAACTTGTTTCTTAAGTTATACACGCATTATGCGTAAGATTCAAAACCTTTGAAACTTCATCTCTTTTGACGTGACGGATGAAAATGGATAAATATGGAAATAAAATTGGTAGAACTTTGGTAACACTGGAGTACGAGTGAATATATTTCTCTAATGTGCATACGGCTGTAATCTGGGTTGACCATGCAAGTCATAGTCTAAAGATAAAATATTTCACTACATTCTCCTTAATATGTTACAAACTGTTGAGCGGAGCTCGTGTGACAATATCTCAGAGCGAAGACTTTCATATGTTGTAGCCATTCGTGCCTCACCTTCCTCCATGGTCACCCAGTCATGACTTAGAAATAAATTATCTCTGGATTGAGGGTGCACCCGCTTTAAGACAATCGCCATCCTAGCAGGGAACAAGTCCTAAACAAGCACTTGCAATGTAATAAGACTTGTATTTACGTGAGACCTATTGCATTGCATCACAGACGGTGGGGGGGGGGGGGGGGGGGGGGGGGGAAGAGAAGGCACGGACAACGGGAGTGCGGGTGAGAAGGAACGGGGAAAAATAGTGCTCATAGTCTAAATAACACACACTGTACCGTGTAACACACAAAGTAAAGGGGCCAGTAGCCATGGGAGGGTACAAATTACGACATGGCCATAAATAGGAGGGACTAACAAGCCTCATAATCAATCAGAAGACAGCATTTACGAAGTACTTAGACACAAGCCAATGAAAAAAAATGGGTGGGGCGTCCCTCACATAGTGAACTATCACAGATCTTCCCTAGAGCAGCGCTGACTCTAGGCTCGACCTAAAAAAGAAGTGGGGGGACTAATCTAGTTAGGCATTATGCAAGTGACATCACCACGCATGACATCACTGCGCCCCTGACATCACACATAGCATCACAGGAATTGACATTATAGAAAGTGGCATCACAATCCACTACTTTACAGGAAGTGGCATCACAAGAAGTGACATCAGATCTAAAGCCTTCACATATATGTTTAGCAAGTCTATCATGTGTATGTTTGAGTGCATTGCGAGGATAATAGAACAGTGAGCTATGGAAAATGATGTGACTTCTACACCTTGCAATCCCCCACTTTAATGTAACATATCCTGTACATTCATTTACAAATGTATATAATTTATTGTACATGTAATATGCTTGTGTTGATGTAAAGCTCTCCGACACCCTGCATTGGAATGAGTAGGGCTATACAAGAAAAAAATAGTACTTAAATTATTTCGACGCCTCAACGGAAATAAGCTCTATATAAGTGCAATTTGCTTTGTGTAGATCCTGGGAAAGACCAACACGTCTGATATTCTTACAGTGCATGCATATCTACTAAACAGGGACTGAACAAAGTGAAAGCTGCCTCTCTTAAGTATGTGTGAAGTGCTAGCAAAGTGTGAGCCTTTGTTTCCCTTCCGCTTCATTTGCATTAGGTGCGAGGCTCCTGACTGCTCCCAGCCAAGAGAATTGCAGAAAAGGAGGCCTGATGACCCCTCAAATTTGGTATTTGTTATGGGCCAAGAATGAATCTTAAATAAGCAAGCCCCATCCCGGGCCCGCCTGCACGTTGTTGCTGATGGAAAACAGAACGTGCAGGCTCTGCTTAAAGTGTCCCGGTGTTAAGAAATGACACCGGGACGAGTTCAGCACGTTATCCGGTGGGGCCCAAATTCTTGGCAGGGTGGACGGCGTTCACCCTCGTGTACCCAGACTCGTGCCCTGCATCTTAGTGATGCAAAACTACGTGCTAGCATGTGTAAGAGAGCACTGACACTGGCGGGAAAGGTGTTTGGACCCACCAAGAATAGGCAGTGGCACAGCGAAGTGCCCATCCTGGCCCTAAAAGCACAAATTCACAGCACACCGCGGTGAAAACTGTTGGGTTAATGTCTATCACATAAAGCAAAAACTGAAACATACCTTTTTTTGCTTTGTTTTCTTGCGGCTTACTCTACAGCTGGGGTCGGAATTTGCAGGGTCGCCAAGCCCGACACCAATAAGTTCATTAGGCTGCACTTGAAAGGGCAATAAACCATATGAGCGGGCGCCATTGGTACCCAGCTTAAAACTTTTGTCCGTGCATCCCACCGGCTTGGTACTTGGTACAGTCTGAAATGAAGCTTTAAAATGTAGAGGGTTATAGGGGTCATCTGAATTATTGAAAGAGTTCCAAAGTTTCAAGTTATCTTCCTCGTCTGCACTGCACTCTGATTCACTATCCTCATCGTCAGATGTGCTGCAAGCAGACCCTGGGCTGCTTTCCCCCCAGGAAGACTCCTCTGAGTCAGAGGAGTGTGACAAGTCACTCATTTCTGCAGCTGGCTCTTCCTTGGACTTTCGAGCCGTTTCAATAGAGGCTGTAAAGTTCTGTGGGTTGTAAGGGTCCTGGCAGCAAAACGATTTCCAAATATGCAGATCCCCAGAGTCCTCGGGAACTGATAGACTGCCTTCACTACCAAAACCATCATCACCCTCTTCTTCATCCCAGTCGCCATCAGAATTGGAACTCTCCCCGTCCTCGTCACTGGAGCCAGCTCCTAAAATATAATCAATCAACTTGTTGCTACAAACCGGTCTCACAGGGACAGGCAGAACCTCTTCAATGTCAGAGTCTATCCCATCACCATCGTGGTCAGCAGCTACATGTGTATACAATTGGCCAGACTCTTTCATGGACTCACGTGTGTCCACCAATTTCTGCCACTTGATTCCGTCCCTAGAGGTATTTGGGTCCTGGTGTGGACAGGCCTGAGATGCATTGCAAGAGGAGGTGACCCGAGTATCCTGATCATGACATGGATTAGATTTAATACAAGTGGGTGTGTCGTGGTCCGGATTCTGCGAGGGCAGAGATACGCCGCTAGAAATGTGTGTGGTGGTGGACTGCTGAAGCAACAAGTTCTCCTCCAAGCTGCAGTAGCCGTGGTCCTGGTCAGGGGTTAGAAGCTGGTCGAACTTACTGAGCTGCTGCAGGAAGTCCAGGCGCTTCATGCGGATCAGCTGCAGCTCTGGGATCGCCTGCTTTGTGGCGACACAGTCCGAGGTCAGAGATCCAGGGCCTTCTGTCACAGCCTGGACAGGGCAATCCTGGGGAGGGGTTTCATATTGTGTTAGAAGGGACAGTGGAACATGGTCAGAGCCAGATGGCTGGAGCTCGGTAAGCAGAACAGGAGGGTCTACCCCGCTGATCTCAGAAATGCATATGTTAGACTGTGTTTGGTCTCTGGCATCTAGAAGTCGCTGTTCCCAGGCAGTTACGGCGGGCTGGAATTTCTGGTTGGCATATGTCAAGTGGTCTGTTCTGCTCCCGGATTCGTGGAGCTCGGCCTTTTTATTGGCCGTCATTGGCGATTCTGTCCACTGGCATGCAGGTCTGTGGGGCCGAGTCCTTTGATTGACGCACTCGATTGACTCGGACAACTTACTGGAAGGTTTGGGGAGCTCGGTTTTTCTGCTGACAAACTCTGTGGGACTTCTCCACTTTTTGGCCGTTTCTGAACCTAGTTTGGCAGTAGATGTGTGCAGCTCTCCGTCTAGGCTTTGCCACGGACTGCGTTTGCCAAAACCCGGTTCCTTACATTCCTCTTCCTGGCTGTATGCCTTGGGAAAGGCACCCGTTTCTTTACCGCATGCCTGATACTCTGTCCAATGCGCCCCCAACATACAGGACACTAGGCCGAAACCGGGGAAGGTCTGGATCCGCAGCGGTCCCTCATCGGCTCCAATCATCTTCAGGTGACGGTGCATCAACTCTGCGGGTAGCCCCCCCAGGAGTTCAGTGGGGATCCCGTCCAGAAGCTCGGGAGGAAGCCCCTCCAAGACATCTGCTGACAGACCCTTACCCACTGACTCCCAGAGCAGAGGGTCCGTGCCCAGGTAGAGCGCCTGAGCATGCTTCCCTCCTCCGCCCAAGGCCTGAAGCATCTCCTGCCACTCGTTCTTCTCCTCAGCACGCAGCAGCAACCGATCCCTGCCCAGCAAGGCCCCCCAGGCTAGGGCGACTAGCTGCAACCAGCGGGCGGGCAGACCAATTAACAATCGCAGCAGCAAGGCGGGTAACGGCCGAAAAAGCCGGGCCAGAGCGCGGAACCAGGCACCAGGGCGTCCGGGAGAAGTGCTGGGGCCATCCATCCCGTCACCTCTCGGAGCCCGCCCAAGACGGCACGCCTCAGACCCGATAGCCTGGAACTTCGGCATTTTGCTGTGGCCCAGCCGGGCACTGGGGAGTCTCGGGAGCGAGGGCGAACAAGATGCTTAAACGGGTGCCCTCCATGTTCAGGCGACCTCAATGCGCCTTCTGCGTAACCATAGGCCTTTCTCAGGAAAATGAACGGGAGGCACCTCCGAGGGGCGCTGCTTCCGATTGGTCAATTAAGGGGCTCGTGGCGACTTATCCTTCAGTTCCGTAGTGGTCGCGAGGCCAACTGTCACCAGCAGCAGGGGAGTCAAAACACTATGTTACGAAGGCGCGAACCCAAATCCTCGCAACAGTAATCCGGAGGTCAGCATACTCAAAGAACAAGGGTGTAGGGCAGCTCCGTTCCTTGTTGATTGGTAGGTTGTTTAAACGGCCGCGTCGAAGCCGGGTTTCGGCGGGCGACTTCCCAGGCTCTCGGGCAGACGGCAGCCCCCTTCCGTGTCCGACAACTGCTGGGCCTGTACGATGAGGAAGATGGCGTCGCAGCGGAGGTAGGCTGTCGGGGAGGGTGAAGGAGTTTTGTGGGCGGAACTGGCGCCTGTCACTAGGTGCCGCCGCTCCGCTCCGCCTTCTAACGATGCTTCCAACTGAGGCAAGCGGATCTGATTTCGGCCTCCGGTAGCGGGGCTACACGTTCTGTAGAGAGGACCGACCTACCACCCTGCTGCTGCCGCAGATAACGATCCTTCTCTTTTTCTGTGAATACAGTTGGTTCTTCTCTCTATTTCAAGAGCGCGTTCACGCTATTCTAATAACTCACAAAGCCCTGGTTTATGTGTCCGCCCCTCCCTCTTTAGTGTGGGTTGCATCAGCCGGAGCGGTGCTGCGCATGCGACGTGATTAAGGCAACCCTTGAAACCAGGCGTGCGCCAAATTGTATTCACTGCATTGCCGTATAAGGGGTGACAAAAATCACGTTTACTTAGTTAAAGTGAGTGACTGCGTCACAGCAAAGAAATGGACATCGACAAAGTACACACTTTACAGTGGTATAATAAAAAAGTTGCCGCAAGCTTCGCGAACGCACATAAGACAGGTTGATTTCTTATGGCCACTACTAGAAGTGGTACGAGGAATGAACATGGACAGAAGCAGTGCAGACTTGCGAGCGTCCTTTGTTTTTTTAATTTCAAATCATTTTTATTGAAAAATAAAATAAAAGAAAGACAAATACATACAATAAAGAACCAAGGAGTCCCAATAAACAAAATAAACATAATCTCACTACACATACATAAGCAACCATCAACCTATAAGTGGCTCATATATATCACAATACAAATACAGTACAATGATACATACGAATCATAATAGTTGAATCATTTAGATCAGATCAACAAGTCAAATTAAATAAGATCAAATGAAATAAGATCCAATAAAGCAAGACAATATTAAATCATGAAACACACGAAGCATACCATAGGATCCGAGTGTGCCATATTGAATGGGCACCATTACTGCCAGCACGATAATACATACAAGTCGCCATCGTTAAGACCTATATTAACACCTGTGGCGCTCTTCATTGAGTCCGTGTGAATACGTCCAAGCTCGGATGATCGTAGGAAATCATGGAGAGTCATGGCGGGTCAAATGAGAATGAAGACCCATCAAGAGATTTCCAAAGCTTCCTGTGGGAAGCACGCCATGGTGAGGAATGCAGAGCCGGGTTATCAGCTCCTCTTAAGAAGGAGAGCCACTCCTGCCAGACCCTGAAGGAGACTTCAGAAGCGCTCTTCCATTTACATAACACTACCTTACAGGCCAGAGTAAGTAAGATATCTAACAATTGGCGGTCATTGGCACGATGGAGTTCCTGATCCAATACACCCAATAGTACATAGACAAACTCTCTCTTAGTTTTGATACCGAAAATATGCTCTATGCAGTCAAAGACCTTCCCCCAGAATGAACCCAACGCGGGACAGCTAAAGAGCATATGAGCCAAGTCTCCTACAACTGAGTTGCAGTTCCAACATAGCGGATTGTCTCTCAATTGGAGGTTGAAGAGCTTCTCAGGCGTCCAATATGTCCTATTAATTATCATGTACTTAGTTTGAGCTAATATTGGTGAAATCTTATTTGATAGAGCAGTGGTGTGTATCATATCCCAGTCAAATAATATGCCGGTGGAGTTGGGTTTAGACTCCCATTTGACCTCATTCCTCCTATGGGCCTTCCCTGGGTTAGGGAGAAGCAGTTTATAAATTTTGGAGACAAAATGACCAGCCGCCATGAGCCGTGGGACATGGGTCTTAAGCCATGGGTCACACGGATTAAGGGAGCGGGTGGACAAAATAACTTTGAGTTTCAAAAAATCGTAAAAATCTATCGGTGCCAAGTTATGTATAGGGTGCACCCCTTCAAACAAGTCAATCACCAGATTGACCCCTTTCCTTGACCAGTTTTCCCACTGAAGAGGTTTCCCGTTAACCTTGAATGTGGGATTACGCCATAGAGATATCATAGTAGTTCTTTTTTAAGGGTAGTCCTGTTTTATGAGCTCGATCAAGTCTCAAAAGAGCCCGCCTTGTGTTTAGTAAGATATATTTGGAATGAGGGAGATGTGAAAGATCCATAGTGAGCATGGCTGTAAGAGGGGCCTTATCAATAAGGGATTTTTCGATATCTATCCACAGCGGGGTATAGTCCGACTCCCCAGTCAGCCACTGTGCACCTTGTTTACAGAGGAAGGTAGTCTGATAATTCCTGAAGTTAGGGAGACCCAGGCCACCTTTTGCTTTTGATAGCTGAAGCTTCTTCATTGATATCCTGGGTTTCTTCCCCTGCCACAGGAACACGCCGAACAGCCTATCCACCTTAGTCAGGAAGTCATCAGAGAAGGTCATTGGTAACATACTTGCCAGGTAGTTCACCAATGGGGTTACCATCATTTTCAGGGTTTCAGCCCTACCCCACCACGACAGGTATTTCGGGGACCACCCTTCTAGCAATTTAGATATTTTTTTTAGAGTCAGATTTTCATTAACACACAATGTTGTGATTAGATCCTTATCAACCTCCGTTTTGTCTTTATTTAACTTATATCCAGATACCCTGGAAAATTTATCAATGATAGACATGAGAGCCGGTATAGCCTCTGCAGCTTTTTCTGATACAACCAGGACATCATCGGCATATGCGGTAAGCTTTATTATACAGTCTTCAAACGGAATTCCGGCAATACCCTCACTAATCCTTAGGTGGTGAAGAAATGGTTCAACGGCTAATAAGAACAGTGAAGGGGAGAGGGGACACCCCTGTCTGGTACCCTGATGCAACTGAAACGTGCTCTAACTCTAGCAGAGGGACAGGAATAAAGGGACATCACCATCCTTGTAAAAAATTGACCCAGGTTAAATATATTTAGTACCACTTTCAAGTAGTTCCAATCGACTCTATCGAATGCCTTCTCGGCGTCAAGTGTAATTGCTACAGTGGGGTAGATAAAAGTTTCGCTTTTTCGAGTACATGTGCTAATATTCTTGTGTTATCACTGGACAGTCTATGTTTTAAGAAGTCTGCTTGCGAATGGTGTATCAGCTTGGGCAGGACTTTCTGGAGGCGATTGTCCAGGATCATGGCTAGGAACTTACAGTCAAGATTAATAAGTGAGATAGGCCTATAGTTCTTGGGGAGTGTAGGATCTTTCCCTTCTTTCGGGAGGATGGCAATGATAGCTTCAGATAACGTACCTCTCACCTCTCCAATAGTGTTGATCTCCTGAAACAGGTGTAAAAGTGGGTATGATATGAGGGAGGAGAAGCACTTATAAAATCTAGCAGTGAACCCGTCCGGTCCGGGGGCCTTACCACTTTTTAATGACTTAATAACCCTCTCAACCTCCTGAATGGTGATGGGTCCATTAAGATCCTCTTGATCAGCAGCAGAAAGAGACGGTAGATCACATTCCTTTAAATAACCCTCAATTTTGGAATCCTCTACTTCCATGTTTTTGGCATAGAGCCGCTCATAAAAATGTTTAAACACCTCTGTTATCTTGACTGGATCTGAATGTGCCACCCCATAATGATCCTTAATGGAGTTTATCGTATTTTTCTGCACCTTAAATTTGAGATATGCAGCCAGGCTTTTCCCTGCCTTATTTGATTCACATAATTTGAATTGTTTCCTCCTGTTTAGCCAAACCCCTGCTCTTTCACTTATTATTTTATTATATTCGTACTTCTTATTGGCCAGTTTATTCAGCGTCTCCTCTTTCCTATCAGGCAGGTGTCTTTTCTCTAGTGTAGCAATTTCTCCCTCCAGAGTCTCAAGGGCCTTGTTGTGGTTCTTGTTTATGGCAGATTTTATTTTAATAACGACCCCTCTAATCGTACTTTTTAATGCTTCCCAGCGTATCAAATCAGTGGTATCTCCCCTATTGTTAAGTTCTAAATAATCTCTAATGGCGGCATCAATTGCTACCCTATGTTGCTCTTTTTCAAGTACTTCATCATTGAACCGCCAGATTTAATGGCGAATGGACGATTTCACGTTGGAAATGGACAGAGTTATACATGAGTGATCGGATAAAACCCTTGGTTCTATGGATGTCTCTTCTATTCTGGGAATACCATTCTGTGTGATAAAGAAGTAGTCAATACGGGAGAATGAATCGTGTGGAGGCGAGTATAAAGTATAATCTCTCCCATCAGGGTTTTGCAACCTCCAAGTGTCTACCAAATTAAATTGGGTACAGAGGTTAGTGAACGCTTTATGAGACCTGTTGCTACGAAAGGAACAACGAGTCTCTGTCTAGAACAGGGTCAGAGGGTAGATTAAAATCCCCTGCAAGTATGTGTATGGCTGAATCAGGGATAGTCTCAATCTGTTTGGTTAGGTCAGATCAGAAATTCAAATCACATTTGTTAGGAGCATAGACTTTCGTAACATAGAATTCAGTATCATCTTTGACCAACTTGGTTGTAACCCACCTCCCTTTAGTGTCAGAGGCGGAGGAGAGCAAGTCCACATTAGATTTTTTTTGCAATCAATGTCAAAACCCCATTTTTCTTCCCTAACGCCTCCGATCCTGCAACTTCAACAAATAATTTATTCCTAAGTGTGTGGAATTGGTTAGCACCAAGTTTAGACTCCTGCAATAAGACAATATCTCCTTTTTGCCTACGCAAATAATCTAGGACTTTCTGACGTTTAACCGGCTGATTGAGACCTTTGACATTAAGTGAGAGTATTTTCAAGTTGGCCACCTCTGTTACACCAAGCGGTGTATCTATTGTGGGTAAAGACATCGAGAATCAATTGTAGATCATGTGGACTCGGTTATAAAATGAGTGTGTACGCACCAACACCGTTCCCACCCCAAGGACAACAACATTAGGATGAAGGCAAGAACAGCCCTTGGTCTGAACCTGTGAAAGTAGAGCAACCATAAGTGGGAAGGAAGCAACAGAGGTGACACAATAAATAAACTCCATCGATGCATTGGCAGCATGAAGATCCTGAACCTGGTATGCATGAAGATATGGCGACATAAACAAAGTGAAATAAAAAGGAAAATAATATAAAATGCAAACACTTACCCAACCTTACCCGTCCCCTCACCCAACCACCCCTCAACCCACCCTGAGATAAGGTAGTAGACATGGTGACACGGAAAAAACAGTGTCCCCCCCACGGCCTTAAACTGTAACCATGTTGACAATTTGGGAACTAACGCAACATTCAAAACAGCTCAAAAGAGCGAGCACCGAAAGAAGTACCCTTATTGAGCAATATAACTTGTGTTATCATGTTGTAAGTAAAGAAACAGCCGATCCTGCCTCTTGAAGGGGTTGTTGCAGCTAACTGACCCCAGTACACAACCCTCTCTCTAAAGAAGAACCTTGCAGCAGAACAGTCTACTCATCAACCCCAAAAGAACAAAGAGGTAAAGAAGTAGATCCCTCTCCCCCATATCCTGTCAACTGTAGGGGTTGCCCACTATTGAGGACGTAGTGAGCCATGCAGCACCTTAGTTAATAAACAACCCACAATTCAATGCTCCCATGCAAACACGATAATAAGAACCTATTCCGGAGTATACATAGGCCGTCAAGGGCAGCATCAGAACGTTATCCTGGGATGCCTACGTAGGAGCCTGGAATCTTACCTAACCCCCGCTTTGTCGGACACCTGTCACATGTGCATAAACATGAACATAGAGCAACCGGCACATCCCCAGACCATTACATGAACGGCCGAGAACCGTGCCTAAAGCTAGATTACCATCTAGCAATTATTAAGCGAACAATGCATGGAACACATAAGATAGAGCCTATGTAGGCCCATGACCCAGGCACTTAGAACAAAAGAGCAGTAGACTCCATCGGCACATTATATCAGATTTCTGCTACAACAAAAGCAGAGATAGACAAAGATAGACCCTATTTAGAGGAAGTAGCAGAGGTCAACGTCGACGTATCCATATGCAGGTCTTCAACTCCATCTAGAAATTGTCTAAGTCTTTGAGGGTCTGTGAAGATCTGTGGAGAGCCGTTGACAAAGACACGAAACCTCGCAGGGCCTATAAAACCAAATTGGTGGCCCAGAGATTTTAGCCTTGGGCGTAGAGCGAGAAAAACATTCCTCACATCGACAGTCTCTTTGCTATAGTCCTGTGATATAAAGATTTTACTTGACTTCCATAGGATGTGGTTATTCTTGCGTACAAAGGATAAAATTTGATCCACATGTTGGTACCGTAAAGGTTTACAGACGATGGGCCTAGGACCTTTTTGGCCCGGTGTTATCCTGCCCGGAACTCTATGAGCCCTGTCGAATTCTAGCGGGTGATGAAAGGTAAGATTGGTTGCCTGCGCAAACCAGGCCTCCAGGAATGGAACACAGGACTCGTATGTATCCTCTGCGCCCTCCAGAATCCCAAAAATACGAAGGTTCCCCCTACGATTTCTGTCTTCCAACTCGGACAGTTTCCTTGACATCTGTTCTGTGGAGACATAAAGGTGTTTAAGAGATTTACAGGTTTTGTTCTCCGAGTCCTCTAGACGGCTGATTCTTGATTCTGTTTCCGTGAGCCTGGCGTTAGTATCTCTAATATCCTTCCGTATAACCACGATTTCCTCTTTTGTGGACTTCGCAAGATCTCATACCTCCTCGAGTTTGCTCAGAATGATGTCCATCGTATCAGTGACGTCCTTCTTGCCTTTAACAGGTGAGATCGGGTTAGGAGGTTCCGCCTTAAGTCTCTTGAGGTTTTTTGTATCCTTGTCCCCCATGTTGGGTCAACCGCTAGGAGCGAGCACAGCCACGTGGTTTACCTACCAGGTAACGGACACGATCTCGTCATTTGATAGCAAATTCAGTCCGTAATGAAAAGGCTTCCGCAGGGCACAATATCTAGGACAGTGACAAGTGCATTATATCAGAATCACTCCTTACCATCGATGGCGTGGATTGGCTCCTTATATCTGTAGAGCTGACGCCGATGGCCTTTTTGTAATATATATACTGCGCAGGTCAGTGGTCCATATTCACGGGCGCGGCGTATTTAATCCAGTTTCATCGTGACCAGGCCAGCTTGTCCAGTTTGCACAGCTTGCCCAGATCATGCAGTTATTTCGCCACCCCTTTATTGCCAGCTTCCCTCAGTATAACTATTTCTGCAGATGCTAATATAGCTGTGCAGCAATTCTCTGATTGGCTAGGTAGTGCAGTGGAGACACTGGTTCCTTTTAAATCTTTGTACAGAAATAGGAAAATGCCGTCTGCACCCTGGTTCTCTGAAACGCTAAGAAAACAAAAACAAATCTGTAGGAACCATGAAAGAATTTGG
Source organism: Triturus cristatus (assembly GCF_964204655.1). Lineage (NCBI taxonomy): Eukaryota > Metazoa > Chordata > Amphibia > Caudata > Salamandridae > Triturus > Triturus cristatus. Next base: position 1,115,594,795 of record NC_140579.1, read on the forward strand.
CGAAGGTCTTATGAAAGCAAAAGTAAAATCTTATAGAAAAACACATTGCTCATCTATAAAAAAATGATCAATGAGGCCAAAAAGCATTTTTATTGGGGAACAAATTGAAAATGCAAAAAATTCAAGTAGGCAACTGTATGAGGTGGTGAAATCTTTGGCTGGGAAATTACCTGACCTGGTTCCCCCGCCTTCTCAGGCGCTCTGTGACGCTTTGGCAAGTTTCTTTTTCTCGAAAGTAAATGATATTTACTCTGAGTTTTCAGTGATTGATAAACCCATGACTCAGGTTCTTAGTCCCCTAAGTAAACACCTTGACTGCTCACTAGCTCAATTTAAAGAGATAAATGAAGATCAAATAGTTGACATCATCAAACTTATCAAATCAGGCTCTGCCCTTGACCCATGTCCCCCTAAGTTTTTTCCCCAATAATTGATTTGATCAGCGAAACCATCACGCAAATTTGTAATGCGATGTTTAAATCCGGGATTTTCCCAGACAGGCTAAAAAACACGCTATTAAAACCACTTCTTAAGAAGCCCGGTTTAGATAAAGATTTGCTGAAAAATTACAGGCCCATTGCTAGCCTGCTGTTTTTAGCCAAGGTGGCCGAGAAAGTAATGAACGATCAACTCTCAGAATACATTGAACAAAATGTCCTGCTTGATGACTCTCAGTTCGGCTTCCGGAAAATGCATAGCACGGAGACCGCGCTAATTAAAGCCGCTGATGACATTAGAACCATCAGAGACCAGGGGGGCACGGCGGTACTGGTTCTGTTGGATCTGTCTGCGGCCTTTGACACGGTCAATCATTCCCTCTTGATTGACCGTGTCAGAGAGTTGGGCATTCACTCTAAGGCTGGAGCCTTGCTTGCCTCCTTTCTGTCTGGCAGAACCCAGGCCGTAACACTGGGGCCATTTAAATCGGCAGATTTGGCTCTACCCTGTGGGGTTCCTCAAGGCTCATCCCTAAGTCCAACACTTTTTAACATCTATGTGTCGGACTTAGCTAGGGTCATCAAGACCCACCGGATGAGCCTTACAACATACGCCGATGACACCCAGTTGGTGTTAGCTATCAATAATGACGGAGAAAGAGTAGCGGCCCAGTTTCAGGAAGGCATGCTGGCAATCAAGCAGTGGATGGCCTGTAATTGCTTAAGGCTGAACTCCGAGAAGACTGAGGTGATTATTTTCGGTAAACTATCACCTATGTGGTCATCTATTTGGTGGCCCTCATTACTTGGAGCTATACCAACTCCAGTTCAGAAGGTCAGGAATTTAGGTGTCATCTTTGATGAGAAATTAAATTTTGTTAATCACGGTTCCTCAGCATTTTACAAACTTAAACTCCTAAGAAAAATAATTCCATTTCTTCCAGAAAGTGCTAGGAAATCTGTAGTGAGCTCATTGATATTGTCATCTCTTGATTACTGCAACGGTCTATTTGCAAATGCTCAAGGTCAGGTGGTCGCCAAGCTACAACTGGTCCAGAATGCGGCTGCAAGATTGCTGTCAGGGACCCCCAAATTTAAACCAATTACGCATGTAATCAGGAATTATCATTGGTTGACGGTCAAAAACCGGATCAGATTTAAAACCCTGTGTCACACTTTTAAGGCCCTCCATCAGTTAGGGCCGGAGTTTCTTAAACAGAAGCTCACTCTCTATTGCCCTACCCGACAACTAAGATCCAAAAATCTACACCAACTAGTGGTGCCACGGACCAAGACTGTCACCTGGGGAAATAGATGTTTCACTAACACCACAGCCAGACTTTGGAACACTCTTCCATTGGTGATTAGATCTACACCCACACTGCTCCAATTCAGGAAATTGTTGATAACCTGGCTCTTTGACCAGTAGCTGTTCTCTGTTACCTCATTATTTTAATTCGCTTCCGTCATCAAGGAGGCATTAGCTGAGTCATAGCGCCAAGACGCCTACGGGCAGACTTTGCGCTTTATAAATCTTAAAAAAAAAAAACAAGATCATGTGCACATCAGAAACAGTTGCCCATTCCTCCACTAGTCCATGGTCAATCCGCCGCATCTCTTCTAGCAGCCCCTCGTTCTGCACACTACCAACACATGTATGTATTATTCCCCGTCACGCCATAGGGACCATATACTGACTGGTCATGCTGCTCACTCGTCCACATCCGCGTCTACAGCACTGCCAGCCAGCCAGTTTCTATGAGGGCTCTCCTGGGTGCTCCGATCGCTTAAGGCGCCTCAACGTGCTGTGGCATACATTCCGCTCGTCGTGGGAGAATTCACTGAGCAGATCCAGAGAAAGTAAAATGTATGACCCTCTAGGCAGCCCACTTCATATATTCTGCCTTCGTGTAGAATTAGACCTGGCGTTGTAAGATTAAACGACCTGAGACCAGAGCGCGCCAGAGCCTTCCACTGTGGTCGCCATCTTGAGTGAATACGCCCTCATAGCTCCAAGCAGATCCTTTGTAACACCAACTCTCGCTATGAAATGGCGGCAATCCGACTTGCAATATCAATGCTCTGAAACTCACATTTCAGATAGACACCCGTTGTTTCCTCTTTTGCCCCTTGCAGTAGAGCTCCAGTGCCATCCCCGTTTCCTATTGCCATGTAGGAGCCTCGGTGCACCGCATATCCACCATTTTATGCTGAACCCTCGTCAGCACAGCAAAGCATAACATTGGTGGCAATTGTCCGACCTGTGCCCCAATCTTACTCACATAGCCTCGCCAAGGGTCCCTCCGCTCCGTCGGGTATGCAGAGAACTCAAATCGACCAGCGCAGGGAGTTGCGGGATCACACAGCCGCACTGGCCGCTCGCTTGAGGCCGCGATGCCGGTATTCAGGGCACCCGCTTGAAACTCGTCCTCGGAGACTCGTAGTGATCCCAAATTCACACCCGAGGTAGACCGAAGCCTCCGATCACTGGAATCGCCATGATCTCCGCTCCAAAGTAATTTTAAGCCTCCCAAAATACTCCGTAATTACATCGCCGCAGGAGGAGCGATGCGCTACGCCGCCATTTTCTCCGGCGTCCAAACCACGTCCTTTGTATACACAACGGATACAGCTATAGTAGCACTTGAGTAAACTCCAGTTACAAACGCGCTATGTGCATCAGCATGCAGGACTAGAGCATACATGCCAACATTTCAACTTTGATAAGAGCAGTGGTCGAAGTGGGGGAAAAAAGTAGGAACTGTGGGCGGAGAATCAGAGGGCGGGAATAACCCGATAATGGGGTCAGTGGGTGGAGTTAGCGGTGTGGCCAGGATTGGCAAAACATCCCAATCTTTAGTATTTGTTTGGCATTTCACTGACCAGTTACAGCTTATTATGTTATGTAATTCAAACAATGGATACACATGATTATTTAACGATTAATATGAGTTATTGACATTAAAATAAATTCACAAAGAGGGATATGTTTCTAATCACAGAATGTCCCAAATATGCTTAAAAATTGAAGCACAGGTCATTTGTTTCCAAGCCATGGAGTTTCTGTCGTCAGCTATATACACAGCGACAATCAATTTTACGTGTGTAAATCACTGTATAGGAAATGTTACATAAGACAAAGGACTACAAGATGCAGGAGTCACATGACAACCATATTAGTAGGTAGTGTAGTCTAATAGTGATTGATCTGGAGAAACACAAACTCAGAATTTAAAACTTAATACCATGATTGGGGGTTCTCTTTAATAATCATTATTGATTTCTATCCAAATGAACACTTTTTGTAACATTAGGATAATCAAAGGCTTAGGGAAAAAACCATAACGCTCTAGTTTATACCTTGCAGTTTGTATGCAGCTCTTAGATGAAAGTTAATAGCTCACTGTTCTTTGTTAGGATTTTAACTTATAAACTGCAAGTAGCAAAATGATCTTACTGAGAAAAGCAGTAACCCACTGACCTATTTACAATATGTGCACTTTGTGATGGGCATGGTACATATTCTTTGCAGCAGGCACATTAACCCTCTGCGCTATCTTTCCCTGAGTCAAAACTTCCACTAGACAAAACTTCGATCTCTCTCTAGGAAGAAGTTTATTCACCTGAGTTATCATGACATTTTTATTATTGCAGAAAATTGCTGTAGGCCAGGAAGGAGGCAGCAAGTGCTTTTAAAACCATAATTTACAACGCCCCCACTCAAAGTCAGCATCCGTTGCAGTCACACCGGTCGCACCACCCTTGAGCCAGCTCTTCTCAGGGGTCCTGTGACCTCAGTGACAGTCACTGTTGCTCTAGGGTCTGCTACTTCGTAGGCCTGCCCGCAAGACTGGAGGCGAACATCAGTATGGATTGTGGTGGGCAAGCCTTCAAGGTGAAGCCACACTTGCCACTGCTAGGGTCCACCTACTGGTGCTAAGACACCAGGGCTTTTCCGGTTCCCTAGTTCTAAATTCGGCAGCTCTGCCCCCAGTGCTACATCCACTCCCTCACTGAACACCATACTGCCCCACTGAGAGAAATTCACACTGCCTTCAACTACAATCCAAATTGACCTGGATGCGACTCAATTCAAATTGTGCACTCGGCAAGAGCAATATGCTGCCTAAAGGAAAAAGTAACAACATCCTGGAAAAAGCAAACTCTCATAGGGAATGAAAGATTAAATAAAGCATGTGAAATGTAAGCAGAAACAACATGGTGAACTTAACGCTTTTACATTTATGCAGAAATCAAAGAGTATTTTTGCCTGAACACTACAGGGCCCAGAAAGGACCCATTTCAATGTCCACTGCTTATATGCTTACAAGACGTAAGCAGTATGGTTTAAAAAGACCACGGGGCATACTATCAAGGACGGCGCTAAAAATTGTCGCCGGTTTAGCGACAGAAAACTGCGGCTAAAGCTGCAATAATGGGCTTGATAATATGTCCTTGAGAATTCCAATAGAAGCCCATGTTCTGGTGTGAACCTGGGCTTCTATTGGAATTCTCTAGGGCATAATATCAAGCCCATTATCACCACTAAACCGGCGATAATTTTAACGCCGTCCTTGATAATATGCCCCCCAATTCGTGAACACAAAGCCGTCGTATACATTTTGTTTTCCATTCCACCCATCAACCAGGTATTGCAGTACCTCCAGGTTTGGCGCACTTCCCCACCGCGGGAAAACAGCGCTTCACTGGCAAACTCAGTAAAGTGACGCTAATGTTTTTGGGGTTTGAATAAAACCAATCTGGCCACTTTAAGAACACTCCGTCTTGTTTTTTTATAGATTTTTCATATTATGAACCTTTTATTTCAGAGGCTGCACTTTGGAATAGAAAAATGTAAAAATGGCATTTCCAGCGAAAGTTTTCTTTTTTGCATCCATTTCACAGGCGAACAAATGAACGACAGAAAGAAAGAGGGTGAGAACCATTTCTTGAGTCATGGTTTTCGGTAAGTGAGGAGGAGTTAGACAGACAGAGAGGGAATAGGAGTAAGAAAGAGGGTGGGGGGAGCAGCTGCCAGCGGCAGAGCAGAAGCGGACACTGTCCTTGTCTCGTCTGGGCAGGAAGCAAGAGACGGAGACCTTTTCCTTCCCTGCTCCCCGCCCGTCCCTGAACGGCCACTAATGCCGAGCCTTCTCTGAGGCCGTGGATATTTCTGACGTCCCGGGACGCATGTTCAAAATAAAAAAGTAGGGGAACGGAAGCTATAGAATTAAAGAAGTAGGGGCACGCTGTGCCCTGCCGTTCCCGCCCACTTCGACCACTGGATAAGAGGGAGGTGGAAAGACCTGAATAACGCGTAACACGAAACGGGCCAGGCGTAACACAAAATGGATCACAGGCAGTGGTGGCTGGTGATATTTGAAAGTGGTGAGGAGTAAACTTTCTGTCGGAGTGCACTGTGGCGAGTAAGCGAGGCTGAACATCTTTAGGGGGATTTGGGGGCGGGGCGAAAATTTTGATAAAAGAGTGGGTAAATAGTGCATTTTCATGCAAATTTGAGAAGCATGAAGGTTAATAAAGCAATTGTGAAAGTGCAGTTATTACATTAATGAAGGTATGTCATATAACAACATGTAGATAGAAATGTTTCTGAAGCTAGACCCTGCCAGTGCCACGCACCTCTGAGCAATATACACGCTGTGTGCCAGCAGGGCCTAGCGTCAGAAACATTTCTATCGTTATATTTTTTAAGCTAGGCCCAGTGCTCGCACTCAGTGTGTATGCTTCTCAGAGGTGCCTCACGCGTGGCAGGGCCTGTAGCTTCAGAGTGAGAAACATTTTCTGCACCAATCTGCGTTCTCACTCGATAAACACTAACACTCTTTGAAGTGCAGAGTCACTCTGCACTTCAAAGAGTGTTAGTGTTTAGAGTGGGAACGCGACCCGAAGGTAATTCAGAACTGCTTTTGAAGAAGGCGCACCTTTGCTTTGTGCGACTGTCCTTTAATTGTGCCAATTGCCTCTGGCGGTCAATGATAACATTTCAACTTCGATAAGAGGGAGAAATATGCGTGTGTGCAACGACCTGAATAACGTGCAACACAGTACACTAGTTGTGTTCTTGTTGTAATCTGAGTCAATACCTGCGACAGTCTGTAGCACTCAAGTACAAATCTGTAGACCTCGAAGATGAGCTGGTGATGAAGATGAGGTGGTGTAGTAGAGTAGGATCTGCACTTATGTTGCCCCCACTTTTCTCCTGATGTATACACTGGTTTCTGGCTATAGTCTGGCTGGGTCCCTGCTGATCAGGGCCCCAGTCTCACTGATCTCTCTAAACAACTTGGTGTGCATATTAGATGCACTAGTGATTGGATACTGTGGTACCTTATGAGCCCCTAGTATATGGTACCTTAGGTACCTAGGGCATTGGTACTTCACAGGCCTACCAGGGGCTGCAGCATGTATTATGCCACCCCTGGGAAGCATTCACAATCTGACACCACAGGCCTGCTACTGCAGCCTGTGTGAGGTAGTGTTAGCACTCCTCACTGAGGTATAGGTTCCTATATCTCACCATACTAACACATATAAACCTATCAGCCACCCCTATTGCAGGCCCTAACAATGCTGAGGGCAGGGTGCTTGGTTTACTATGTGAGGGGGTGCTTCTGCATGAGCAGGACCCCTCTTCAGCTGGCAGAGTCTATTATCTGCTGCTGTTTGTGGATGCGGTTAAACCATATACTCTTAAGTGCATTATAACCTCGCGGTAAATGCTAACTTTGGAAGGCCTGCATCAAAACATGTCATGTTTGGTGTCAAACAACTTGGAATCATACCCCCACACCAGTAACTGGTGTAGGAGTATGATCCCACCCTTCTAGAGGAGATGACATGTACCCACTGTACTAAACGGTAGAAATCTTCTAGAGCCCTGGCATCACAAAATGGATGCCACCAGCACAGACACGGGGCTGCCCTCCTGCTGCTGACCGAAACTCGCAGTCGAGGAAGCCCAACAAAAGGTATCCTGTCACAGGGAGGTGTCACCACCTCCCAGACAGGATTTAGTTTATTGGAGCTGGGTGGGTGCACTCTTAGAGTGCTTTGAAGTCCTGCACTGGGGGAGCAGTAGGCTCCTCTGTGCATATGCCAGCTCAAACCGGTTCAGGGGCTACCTGCCCCTGCTCTGGCGCGAAACTGGACAAAGGGAAGTGGGTGTAACCACCCACTACCCTGACCCTCCTAGAGGAGAGGTCATAGAGCTAGTCCCTCCACTATCTTCCCTATAAGATACCAAGCATTGCCAATGCAATTCAAATTACCCTGGACGACGCTCTAAAAAGAAGAATCCTGGCCCTTCGACGTTCCACTATCTCTGGAAGACTGAAAAATCTCCCTTGGAGTCAAGGAGTGACTCCCCTGCTTGGCAGGCACCTGTAACTTCAATCGACGGTTGCAAACTTCACCGCTCCCGCCGGAGTCCGACGTCCCTGCATCCCCTGAAGTGGATTTCCTGACCTCTCGACGGCCATTTTGAGTCCCCAGCGAAGCTGTGGCATCTGGACCCCACGAGTGACGAGGAACAGCAATAACAGGGAACCATGCACTGATTTCAAGTGCAAACCCTAAACAACGTTCTACGAACTTGTGTTTTGGACCATTTGTAGTCCAAGTCCCTAGCAGGTCTGGTTCCGAAAATCAGCGGCCTACCCCGTCCCGAGTGACCGTGGGCTCCTGTGAAACTTTTCCTGCAAAGGCGACTTCACGGTTTCTTGCCCGTTGGCTAGTGACTCACCCGAAGACTTTCTAACCAACTTCAAGGGCTCTCCTGGTTGCTCCGGGCATGCCCTCACTTACCCTCGCTGGGTAAGTCCATCAGACCTTGCTGGTCTGCATCACCGACTATCTTCAGTCCACACGAGACTTGCAGTTGCCAAGGATTGTTGGCTCCAATCCGGTTGCCGACACCGTCATCAGCTGCAGACGTCGTGGGACACTCTGAATCCAGCTGCTGGTCATCGTCAATCCCTCCTGGACCTCGTGAGCGAAGAGACAAATCACCATCGACGACCTGAAACGACGCGACATCAGTGGTCATCCATCCCGCTGGCCACCGGTCACTGGCAAGTGACTTTGAACACTGTCCCTTCAATTTTCAGGTCCTCTTCATCTTCAATCCACCTTCGGATTCCAGCGGACACCTCTTCAGTCGTCTCAAGCAGCAAGTCTTCATTGGTCTCCATTGAAAACAGCATCGCGACCCGACACCAAAAACACCTATGCACCCGGCTTTCCTGGGTGAGGTAACTCGTGCACTCTGGTGCCCAAGTGTGTGTTGGCCCTCGAAATACTTACCCTGTAAGTGGCTTGCTTGTTGACTTCTTCGAAGTGCCCTAAAACTTTAAAATACAAACCGCGACTTGCTCCATTGTAACCTATAGGAAACCCGCGGCTGTGTTTAGACACTGCACGCGTCTCCCGTGGGCTTGTTACTTACCTGCTAACACTGCAGTAGTGAAGCCCCAGCGATTCCCAAGGCCCTAGGCTTTCTCATTTTGCAAGTCGACTTTGTTAAACCATTTTCTTAGTATATGGTCTGGTACGCCCCTAGGGCTACAGCCATATTTGTGCTTAATTTATTGAGAACTGTTGACATTTGAATGTGTATCTGGGTTCTAATCTCATAAAGAGATTAGTAGAGTGTTTCTAGAAATAAATACATATATATTTGATATATATACCTGTGTGGTGTCCTTTTCATTTGTAGAGAATGTGGTGGGGAGTGTCACCTTCCCACTGGAACAAGTGCGCTCTTTAAACAATGAAACACTACGGTTTCTTCTCACAGTTCGACAAATTTATTGAAACGAAGAAATTTGATCAATGAATTTTGGTTCAAATCCTCATTGAACACTTAAACATCGTGTCCATAATCCATTTCTTATAGAATGAACATAGTATTCAAAATGATATATCCACCCAATGCATTTCGGGTCACATAACTGACCCTTCTTCAGGGGTCTAAAATGAAATGAGAGAGGGACCATTAAGTTCACAACACTTAATCAGCTTTCAGAAAGCTTAAATTGCCAATAAACATGTATGTGTGATAAGAGCTCAAAAATCATCAAATAAAGGATGATAAACAAGTATATAAATCGCATAATGAGTGAAAAATACAGTACATGCACATTTTAGTTGAAGTGAATGGAAGATGATACCAAAGAAATACCGTAACGGAATCGAAAAGGCATAACAATGTTAAGCAGTACATAAAAGCGTGTGGGGGAACGGTCTTAGATGACAGAATGCAAGCAGCGCAAAAGTGGGTGCGAAGTGAAGCATGATGTAAACTGTGGGAAATATAAATGGATATCGTGCGCTTATAACCCTATAGTTACACTTACTGTGGACCGGCGGGTCTCGATTGCCGTGGAGATGCTGTAGTCAGAGTTGAATTTCGCGCTAGCGTATCTTACAGGGAATATAATAGGTCTAATGGTTTCATGACATCATGATCACCTGATGTGGGAGGAGGAACGTAATTGTGACGTGTGGATGAAGGGCCAATGAGAATGTATCGAGTGCGAACGTAAATGTCACATGATCGCGAAAAGATAAACTACGGCAAATGTCGCCGTAGTGGGTTAAATAAAGAATAGAAAAAAGTGTAGGGAGAATGAAGGATGCAAAAAATAATAATGGAAACAATAGAAAAAATAATAAGAAAGTTGAATTGTGCATGCTGTGGTGTAAAGTCAAGGCAAAATACAAATCATTATGCTGACAATCAAGTTGAATTCAACTGTTCAGGCCAGAATCTTCCTCATTACCAATGTCATATTATAAAAAACATGATAGTTCAATCCGATCATTCATCCCATGCGGATGGGAACTATTCAGTTTTTTGATCCAAAAGTATTCTGCTCTCAGTCTTTGTTTATGGGGATCCAGGTCTCGGCGTTGTGTGATCGTCTCAATGATAGTGAAGCGAAGTTGGGAAATTTGATGTTTGGCCTCAATCCAGTGGTTAGCTACAGAAGACTTCAAATTCATGAGTCGAATGTTACTCTTGTGTTCTGTGATGCGGATTTTTATTTTTCTTTCTGTTTGACCCACATATATTTTGCCACATGGGCATTTGATGATATAAATGCAATTGGCCGTGTCACAAGTGCTGGTGTGATTAAGAGTTATGGGGTAACCTTTAGTTGGATGATTGATTTTATTCCCGACGATGACATTACTGCAGTGTGTACAGTTATGGCACTGTAGCATCCCATGCCATTTCTTCATGATTTTTTGTGGAGAATTCAATATTTCTTTCAAGTTTTTGGATCTTTGGAATGCAAAGGTAACACTCTCTTGATATAGATCTTTCAGATCAGGTTCCAATTGTATCATCCGCCAGTGCTTGTTGATTGCTTTTTTGATCTTAGATGACTCAGTTGAGTATTTCAAAACACATACAGTTTTGTTCTTAGGAATAATCGTTTTTTCTTTGAGTAGATCATCCCGTGCAAGTTTTGACACTTTGTCTAAAGAAGTCTTTAATACATTCACAGGGTAGCCTCTTAGGCGATATTTCTCAGTTTGTTCATCAAGAGTTCGCTGTAAGTCTTCTTGCTTTGATGAGATTCGTTTCATTCTGATGTATTGAGACGTTGGTAAATGTTTCTTCAGAGCCTCAGGATGAAAACTTTGGAATAACAGGCAAGAATTTTTATCGGTTTGTTTAGTGTGGACTTGAGTGATGATTTGATTCTGATCGAATTTCACTTTCACATCTAGAAAAGCAATGGATTTCTCTTCAATAGTATGAGTGAACTTTATGCGGTCATTATAAGTATTTAAAGTGTAGATGTTATTTTCCAGTTCTTGACGAGATCCTTTCCATATTACGAATAAATCATCAATGTATCTTTTGTACATCACAATCCCCTTTGTCCATATAGGATTCTCGAGGATATGGTCCATCTCAAATTTATTCATAAAAATATTGGCGTACGAAGGAGCTCCTCCGAATCCCATGGATGTACCACTGGCTTGGTTATAAAACTTTCCTTGCCACTCGAAGTAACTGTGGTATAATGCGAATTGCATAAGTTCCATGATAAGTATTTTTTGTGACTCCTCCAGGTCGCTTTTCAGTAGAATCCATTTGAGTGCTTCCAACCCCTCGTTATGGGGGATCGATGTGTATAACGCTGTTACATCAATGGTGCACAGCGTGTAGGTCTCATCCGTTTTTAGTTCAATCGATTTCAGTAAGTTCAGAAATGCAGTTGTGTCTTTGATGTATGTTACGGTTTGTTGAACAATGGGTTGTAGAAATTTATCCACGAATTGTCCAATAGGTTCAGAAATCGACCCACAGGCCGAGACGATGGGTCTGAATGGAGGGTTGGTAATGTTTTTGTGAATTTTTGGCAGCATGTATAGCTGCGGTCTTCTGGGAAATTTAGTGACGAAAAACTGTTTGGTTTTGTCATCAATCCAGTTCATTTCATGTGCGTGTTCAATGATCTTGTGTAGAATTTCTTGATATGCATGAGTTGGGTCAGAATCCAAAGGAAGATAGATATCTTGGTTTAAAACGTGATCATTCACACACTTTACATAGAATTCAGTATCCATTACGATGAGAGCTCCACCTTTATCTGCTTTTTGAAAGGTGAGTTGTTTGTTGTGGCTTAAATTTTTCAAAGTGTGCCATTCTTTCACTGATAAGTTCATCTTTTTTGGTTTAATGAACGGAATGTCGTGGACATCAGCTAGCACTGATCTTTCGAAGGCTTCAATGGTCTTATGTGAAAATGGCGCACAGAAGGTGCTCTTCGGTTTGAAAGCTTTATCCCAAGTTTCCTCACAATAAGGTTTTTGTATGTCCTTAAAGAAGAATTTAAGTTTCAATGATCTGAAAAATTTGAAGAGCGCAATTTCAGTTTCGGCCAAGTTTGAGTGATAAGTCGGGACAAAGGTGGTACCTTTGCTTAGTAAGTTGATTTCGGATTTGGTAAGAGTCTTAGATGAAATATTCACTATGAGGTCACTTTCGACAGTTGGCTCCTGGTCCTTACCGCTATATTTTGGTCGGTTTCTTTTGCCCCTTCTTGTTGCTCTGTTGCGCTCGGTGGAGAGTTTGCTGCCGGACTGATATCTAAAAAAGCCGATTGTTGAGTAGTGCTTGTGGATGGTTTAGCAGTGGGTATGATGGTCTTACTTATGGGGCCTCTTGATGCGGAGATGTCCGAATCTGATACAACGCTTTCCTGAGATGAAGATGACGGTACCTTTTGTGACTGTTGTTGTGGTTGCCATTTTCTTTGGTTATAGACTTCTGCCCAGGAGTACACTTCTTCCAATTTGTAATCCAATGTGTCTCTTCGATATTTACGGACTTTTCTCTCATTAACTTCTCTGGCGTATTTTTCTTAAAATCTGGTACCATTTTTCCACGAATTTTTTGCTGTTTTTACATAACATTGGCTTGAGGGCAATTCGAAGGCCCCTAGGAATACGTTTATTTTTATGGTAATGGATCAATGTGGTGGCATGCATCCTTTGGTTGATTTCTTTTTTGCTCATATATTCAAATTGTCTCAATACCACATTGATCCATTACCATAAAAATAAACGTATTCCTAGGGGCCTTCGAATTGCCCTCAAGCCAATGTTATGTAAAAACAGCAAAAAATTCGTGGAAAAATGGTACCAGATTTTAAACAAGTGTTCACTTGATTTAATCTTACTGATTGTGGAAGAACTATCCAAAGTACTGATTGAGTTGGAAGAAGAAATAAAAACTTTACAAACTGAAATCAACAAAAATCCAGACCTCACAAAAACCTTGGAAGACATCAATTTAAAACTAGAAAAATACGCCAGAGAAGTTAATGAGAGAAAAGTCCGTAAATATCGAAGAGACACATTGGATTACAAATTGGAAGAAGTGTACTCCTGGGCAGAAGTCTATAACCAAAGAAAATGGCAACCACAACAACAGTCACAAAAGGTACCGTCATCTTCATCTCAGGAAAGCGTTGTATCAGATTCGGACATCTCCGCATCAAGAGGCCCCATAAGTAAGACCATCATACCCACTGCTAAACCATCCACAAGCACTACTCAACAATCGGCTTTTTTAGATATCAGTCCGGCAGCAAACTCTCCACCGAGCGCAACAGAGCAACAAGAAGGGGCAAAAGAAACCAACCAAAATATAGCGGTAAGGACCAGGAGCCAACTGTCGAAAGTGACCTCATAGTGAATATTTCATCTAAGACTCTTACCAAATCCGAAATCAACTTACTAAGCAAAGGTACCACCTTTGTCCCGACTTATCACTCAAACTTGGCCGAAACTGAAATTGCGCTCTTCAAATTTTTCAGATCATTGAAACTTAAATTCTTCTTTAAGGACATACAAAAACCTTATTGTGAGGAAACTTGGGATAAAGCTTTCAAACCGAAGAGCACCTTCTGTGCGCCATTTTCACATAAGACCATTGAAGCCTTCGAAAGATCAGTGCTAGCTGATGTCCACGACATTCCGTTCATTAAACCAAAAAAGATGAACTTATCAGTGAAAGAATGGCACACTTTGAAAAATGTAAGCCACAACAAACAACTCACCTTTCAAAAAGCAGATAAAGGTGGAGCTCTCATCGTAATGGATACTGAATTCTATGTAAAGTGTGTGAATGATCACGTTTTAAACCAAGATATCTATCTTCCTTTGGATTCTGACCCAACTCATGCATATCAAGAAATTCTACACAAGATCATTGAACACGCACATGAAATGAACTGGATTGATGACAAAACCAAACAGTTTTTCGTCACTAAATTTCCCAGAAGACCGCAGCTATACATGCTGCCAAAAATTCACAAAAACATTACCAACCCTCCATTCAGACCCATCGTCTCGGCCTGTGGGTCGATTTCTGAACCTATTGGACAATTCGTGGATAAATTTCTACAACCCATTGTTCAACAAACCGTAACATACATCAAAGACACAACTGCATTTCTGAACTTACTGAAATCGATTGAACTAAAAACGGATGAGACCTACACGCTGTGCACCATTGATGTAACAGCGTTATACACATCGATCCCCCATAACGAGGGGTTGGAAGCACTCGAATGGATTCTACTGAAAAGCGACCTGGAGGAGTCACAAAAAATACTTATCATGGAACTTATGCAATTCGCATTATACCACAGTTACTTCGAGTGGCAAGGAAAGTTTTATAACCAAGCCAGTGGTACATCCATGGGATTCGGAGGAGCTCCTTCGTACGCCAATATTTTTATGAATAAATTTGAGATGGACCATATCCTCGAGAATCCTATATGGACAAAGGGGATTGTGATGTACAAAAGATACATTGATGATTTATTCGTAATATGGAAAGGATCTCGTCAAGAACTGGAAAATAACATCTACACTTTAAATACTTATAATGACCGCATAAAGTTCACTCATACTATTGAAGAGAAATCCATTGCTTTTCTAGATGTGAAAGTGAAATTCGATCAGAATCAAATCATCACTCAAGTCCACACTAAACAAACCGATAAAAATTCTTGCCTGTTATTCCAAAGTTTTCATCCTGAGGCTCTGAAGAAACATTTACCAACGTCTCAATACATCAGAATGAAACGAATCTCATCAAAGCAAGAAGACTTACAGCGAACTCTTGATGAACAAACTGAGAAATATCGCCTAAGAGGCTACCCTGTGAATGTATTAAAGACTTCTTTAGACAAAGTGTCAAAACTTGCACAGGATGATCTACTCAAAGAAAAAACGATTATTCCTAAGAACAAAACTGTATGTGTTTTGAAATACTCAACTGAGTCATCTAAGATCAAAAAAGCAATCAACAAGCACTGGCGGATGATACAATTGGAACCTGATCTGAAAGATCTATATCAAGAGAGTGTTACCTTTGCATTCCAAAGATCCAAAAACTTGAAAGAAATATTGAATTCTCCACAAAAAATCATGAAGAAATGGCATGGGATGCTACAGTGCCATAACTGTACACACTGCAGTAATGTCATCGTCGGGAATAAAATCAATCATCCAACTAAAGGTTACCCCATAACTCTTAATCACACCAGCACTTGTGACACGGCCAATTGCATTTATATCATCAAATGCCTATGTGGCAAAATATATGTGGGTCAAACAGAAAGAAAAATAAAAATCCGCATCACAGAACACAAGAGTAACATTCGACTCATGAATTTGAAGTCTTCTGTAGCTAACCACTGGATTGAGGCCAAACATCAAATTTCCCAACTTCGCTTCACTATCATTGAGACGATCACACAACGCCGAGACCTGGATCCCCATAAACAAAGACTGAGAGCAGAATACTTTTGGATCAAAAAACTGAATAGTTCCCATCCGCATGGGATGAATGATCGGATTGAACTATCATGTTTTTTATAATATGACATTGGTAATGAGGAAGATTCTGGCCTGAACAGTTGAATTCAACTTGATTGTCAGCATAATGATTTGTATTTTGCCTTGACTTTACACCACAGCATGCACAATTCAACTTTCTTATTATTTTTTCTATTGTTTCCATTATTATTTTTTGCATCCTTCATTCTCCCTACACTTTTTTCTATTCTTTATTTAACCCACTACGGCGACATTTGCCGTAGTTTATCTTTTCGCGATCATGTGACATTTACGTTCGCACTCGATACATTCTCATTGGCCCTTCATCCACACGTCACAATTACGTTCCTCCTCCCACATCAGGTGATCATGATGTCATGAAACCATTAGACCTATTATATTCCCTGTAAGATACGCTAGCGCGAAATTCAACTCTGACTACAGCATCTCCACGGCAATCGAGACCCGCCGGTCCACAGTAAGTGTAACTATAGGGTTATAAGCGCACGATATCCATTTATATTTCCCACAGTTTACATCATGCTTCACTTCGCACCCACTTTTGCGCTGCTTGCATTCTGTCATCTAAGACCGTTCCCCCACACGCTTTTATGTACTGCTTAACATTGTTATGCCTTTTCGATTCCGTTACGGTATTTCTTTGGTATCATCTTCCATTCACTTCAACTAAAATGTGCATGTACTGTATTTTTCACTCATTATGCGATTTATATACTTGTTTATCATCCTTTATTTGATGATTTTTGAGCTCTTATCACACATACATGTTTATTGGCAATTTAAGCTTTCTGAAAGCTGATTAAGTGTTGTGAACTTAATGGTCCCTCTCTCATTTCATTTTAGACCCCTGAAGAAGGGTCAGTTATGTGACCCGAAATGCATTGGGTGGATATATCATTTTGAATACTATGTTCATTCTATAAGAAATGGATTATGGACACGATGTTTAAGTGTTCAATGAGGATTTGAACCAAAATTCATTGATCAAATTTCTTCGTTTCAATAAATTTGTCGAACTGTGAGAAGAAACCGTAGTGTTTCATTGTTTAAAGAGCGCACTTGTTCCAGTGGGAAGGTGACACTCCCCACCACATTCTCTACAATTTCTTGCCACGGTCGGACTCCGTGGGTCACAAGGAGCGCCGAAATGAATGTTTAAAAACATTGTCTACATTGTGTGCACAGGGATACATTGTCTTTGCATGTGATACACCAGTCCTTTTCATTTGGTAAGGTTGTCTTAAACCTATCTACCATAAGAGTCGAATTAGACTGGTGCAAGGTGGCCACTATAACTAGTGACCAGCATATGCCAGGCCAACTTCTCACATTGGTGGGCTGCGTTTGGGATTCCAGCTTGCCATTGTTTTACCAGAAAATCTCTGTTTGAATTACGAACTGAAAACCACTAAAGGTACTCAAGGTACATATAAAGTCAAGCTAGTATCAATAAGTTCTACTGAACTTAGAGCTGTTTGTGAAGGGATAAGCACACCCTTGCTACAGCTCAAGCTAGGTTCAATAGTCCTCAACTAGTGTAGGTAGTACAACACTGCACAACATTAGTATGTCTCACCAAGGTGGAGCCAGTGGGTCCACCCCATCTCAGTACAAAGACATAGCCTACACTGACCTGAAGGCCTTATGCTTTGAAAGACAACTGAGGGTGGGCAGGAGTCCCTCCTCACAACACCTGATAGATCTGTTAGTAGCAGATGACCTGAAACAAGCTCTAGGAGCTAGTGGGTCTGCATCAGGGAGTGGGTCAGCCATAGGCTCTGGGTCTGATGATGAAAATCAAGATGACCTGGAGTCTGTGATTGAAGGGCCAGACCCAGAAAGGTCTGAACAGAACAGAGGAATTCTCCTTAAGAGAGCTGACAAAGTGGGAGATAGGACCAGGTCCCCTTCAAGGGAATCTGACCATTCATACCACTCTGGAAGAGACTTTGTTCAACAGAGGAACTCCACCTATCCCAGGGAGACCTCCTCTGACAGAAGATTCAAGATGCTCCAGTATGAGGAAGCTAGGCTTGCCCTCAGAACCAAGCAATTGGCCTTAGATAGGGAAGCCTTCGAGCTCCAAAGAGCTTCTAAGAAGGAGGGTTTAGATACCCCTGGTGGCAGCAACAGTGTCCCTAGAGGCAGAGATTACATTCCAGACCATAGGAACCTGTCCAAGGTTGTTCCTCCCTACCAGAGTGGGGATGATATCCACAAATGGATAACTGCTATGGAGAGGGCCTGTAAAGTTCAACAGGTCCCCCAGACACAGTAGGCAGCAATCTCGTGGCTCTCCTTTTCAGATAAAGGTAGAGACAAGCTCCTCACTGTTAGAGAAGAGGATGCTAATGTTTATGAAGCCCTGAAGAGTGCTTTGATAGATGGGTTTGGCTTAACCACTGAACATGCAGGTTGAAGTTCAGAGACACCCAGAAAGCACAGACTCAGGATTGGACTGACTTTGTTGATTGTGCAACCAAGGCTCTAGAAGGTTGGCTGGTTGGTAGTAGAGCAACTGATTTTAAGGGATTGTATAATCTTATAATGAGAGAACAGATCCTTAATAATTGCCAGAACCAGTTGTTGCATCAGTACCTGGTGGACTCTGATCTGACCTCTCCCCAAGAATTGGGAAAGAAGGCAGACAAATGGGTCAGAACCAGGGTGAGGCAGAAAAACCAGAACCAAGGTGGTGACACTAAGAAGCAAGATCCTAAAGGCTCAGATAAAGGTGGGGATAAATCTAAAGACCAGACGTCTTCACAAGGGGCCCCAAAAATCTGCATCTGGTGGGGAGTCACAATCTGCAAAGGGAAAAGGCCAAAAGAAGCCCTGGTGCAAATTCTGTAAACAGAAAGGGCACTGGACGTCTGATTGTACAAAGTTCAAAGACCAAACCACCACCACTCCAGCCCCTAAGGCAACTGTTCCCCCTAGTGCAGTCATTGGTGGAGGTAATACTCAGAATAAGGGTGTAGTAGGGTTGACCCTGGGTTCTGATGTGGACTCTGGCCTAGTCAGAGTACTAACACAGGCATTGCTAGTTTGTGAGGGAGATCTTGATATGTCCTTCCTAGTGAGCCCCAGTAATCTGGGCAAATACAAACAGCAGCCTATCATAAATGGCAAACAGGCTTTGGCATTTAGGGACACAGGTGCTAGTGTCACCATGGTGGCAGAGGACCTAGTGGACCCTACACAGATCATCCTGGGTGAAATGTACCAGGTAACCAATGCAAGCAACACCAGGACCAACCATAGCCTGGCAGTTGTGAATTTCTACTGGGGAGGGGTAACTGGCCTCAAAAAGGTAGTAGTCAGTGCAGACATCCCTGTCGAATGTTTGTTGAGCAATGATCTGGAGACTTCAGCCTGGTCTGAAGTAGAATTATGAACTCATGCTGAGATGTTGGGCATACCTGCAGAGGTATTTGCTGTGACCAGGTCACAAGCCAAAATGCATAAAGCTGAACCAGCTCTGGATCCTGAAACTATGGACCAGAAGCTACCCAAGAGGAGGAGCAGTAGGGTTAAGGCTGAGCCTTCCCCTCTGTCTCAGATCTCAGATTCCCCTCCTGAGGGAGGAGAAGCAGAGCTTGAAGAAGGAACTGCCCCAGAGGAACTTGAGCCTGGTCAGGTTGAGTTCTTGGGGGTAAGGGGACCTTCCAGGGAAGATCTGAGCAAAGAGCAACAGTGCTGCCCCACCCTTGAACCCCTCAGACAGCAGGCTGCTGCTGAGGCTGCTGGGAGTGCTAGTGGGTCCCATAAGGTTTATTGGGATGAGGGGCTCCTATATTCTGAGGCTAGAGATCCTACCCCTGAAGCCACCAGGAGGTTGGTAATTCCTCAGAAGTTTAGGGGGTTCCTCTTGACCCTAGCACTTGACATCCCATTGGCAGGACACTTGGGCCAAAACAAGACCTGGGACAGGCTTGTACCATATTTCCATTGGCCACACATGTCTGAGGACACCAAGGAGTTTTGTCGCTCCTGAGTCACTTGTCAAGCCAGTGGCAAGACAGGTGGCACAACAAAGGCCCCCCTGATACCACTACCTGTGGTGGGGGTTCCCTTTGAAAGGGTAGGGATTGACATTGTTGGTCCCCTTGACCCACCAACTGCATCTGGGCACAGATTTATACTGGTGGTAGTGGATCATGCCACCAGGTATCCAGAAGCTATACCCCTAAGGACTACCACAGCTCCTGTGGTAGCAAGAACCCTCATTGGAGTTTTCTCCAGAGTGGGTTTCCCTAAGGAGGTCATCTCTGACAGAGGTTCTAACTTTATGTCAGGATATCTAACTGCAATGTGGAAGGAGTGTGGTGTAAACTACAAATTCACTACTCCCTATCACCCACAATGCAATGGGTTAGTTGAGAGATTCAACAAAACCCTTAAGGGAATGATTAAAGGCCTCCCAGAAAAGCTTAGGCAAAAATGGGACCTTTTACTTCCCTGCCTTCTGTTTGCATACAGGGAGGTTCCACAGCAGGGGGTTGGCTACAGCCCTTTTGAACTTCTGTTTGGGCACCCTGTTAGAGAACCATTGTGTCTGGTGAAGGAGGGATGGGAGTTACCTCTCAAACCTTTGACACTGCCCTCTCCTGCAAGACCCAAATTAACAAAGTCACAGCGTCTTGTTTTGGAAAGCTCCGTATGATTAAAAAAATCATCCCTTTCCTGCCATTAGACTCACGCAAGACAGTAGTCCACGCCCTCATAACTTCCCATTTGGACTACGCAAATAGTTTGTACGTTGGAGCCCCAGCGTATCTCATAAATCGATTACAGACAGTACAGAATTCAGCGGCCAGGTTGATCTGTAATGTTCCCTACCGTCATTCCATTTCACCCCAGCTGATCAAACTCCATTGTTTCCCAGTGAGATTACGTATTCAGTTTAAATCCCTGACCCTTGCTTTTAGAGCTCTTAATGGTCGAGGCCCCGCCTACCTGAGACACAGACTGAAGATCTCACAAACATCCCGAAATCTCAGATCTAACCATCTCCGCCTAATGATCTGCCCCCGTTTTCGTCTAGCGCGAACGGGAAGAAGGGCCTTTGCTGTAGCCACCTCCAGACTGTGGAATCACCTTCCAACAGAACTGAGATTCCTGACTTCTGAGCCTCTGTTTCGGAAGAAACTTAAGACCTGGCTCTTCTCTCTGATCTAGCCCACTCTTTTCCTCCTGAACTCCTCTGAACCTCACGAGATATTGTCTTCAGCGCCGGGACACCTCCGTCTGAGGTAGCTGCGCGCTTTACAAACCTCTAAAATAAATAAAACTAAAATAAACCTCCCAAACAGGATGTGATGGACTATGTACTTGGTCTCCGCTCCAGGATGGCAGAGTATATGAAGAAGGCCACTAAAAACCTTAAGGCAAGCCAAGAGCTACAAAAAGCTTGGCATGACCAAAAGGCTGTCCTGACTGTTTACCAGCCAGGTCAGAAAGTGTGGGTGTTGGAGCCTGTGGCTCCAGCAGCTCTCCAGGACAAATGGAGTGGCCCCCATACAATTGTTGAGAAAAAGGGAGAGGTCACCTACTTGGTAGATCTTGGCACTCCCAGGAGCCCCCTTAGGGTGGTCCATGTCAACAGACTTAAGGCATATGTGGACAGGGCTGACATGAGCTTGCTCATGGCAACTGATGAGGACCAGGAGGAGGAGAGTGACCCTCTCCCTGACCTGCTCTCACAGAACCCTAATGATGGATCAGTTGATGGTGTTGCTTTGGCAAGCAGCCTCACTGAACATCAACAAACTGAATGTAGACAAGTACTACATCAATTTAGACATATGTTTAGCCTGACCCCAAGTCAGACTTCCTGGTGCACCCATGAGGTGGACACTGGAGACAGTCTGCCTGTAAAGAGTAAAATCTACAGGCAACCTGACCATGTCAGGGATTGTATCAGGACTGAAGTCCAGAAGATGTTGGAGCTAGGTGTTATTGAGCCCTCAGATAGCCCTTGGGCTAGCCCAGTAGTCCTTGTCCCACAACCTCACACCCAGGGTGGTAAGAAAGAGATGAGGTTTTGTGTTGACTACAGGGACCTCAATGCAGTCACCAGGACTGACGCCTACCCAATACCAAGGGCAGATGAACTAATAGACACTTTGGCCTCAGCCAAGTATCTCAGTACATTTGACCTTACAGCTGGCTATTGGCAAATCAAGTTTGCTGATGATGCCAAGGCTAAAACAGCATTTTCGACCCCTGGTGGGCACTATCACTTTGTGGTAATGCCCTTTGGTTTGAAGAATGCACCTGCCACATTTCAGAGGTTGGTGAATAAAGTTCTGACTGGTATGGAAACCTATTGCTCAGCTTATCTTGATGATATTGCTGTCTTTAGTTCCACCTGGCAGGATCACCTGGTCCACCTCAGGAATGTACTGGAGGCCCTGCAGAAAGCAGGCCTCACTATCAAGGCCACTAAGTGCCAGATAGGGCAGAGTCAAGTTGTGTACCTGGGCCACCTTGTAGGTGGAGGCCAGGTTCAACCATTGCAGAGCAAGATCCAGACCATAATGGAATGGGTAGCTCCAACCACCCAGACACAGGTGAGAGCCTTCTTGGGCCTGACTGGGTATTACAGGAGGTTTGTTAAGGGATATGGATCTATAGTGACCCCCTTAAATGATCTGACCTCCAAGAAAATGCCAAAAGAGGTTCAGTGGACAGCTAGCTGTCAAAAGGCATTTGATGACCTCAAGCAGGCAATGTGCACTGCCCCCATCTTACAGAGTCCAGATTACAAAAAGAAGTTCATTGTTCAAACAGATGCTTCAGAGCTGGGTGTGGGAGCTGTACTGTCTCAACTTAATGATGAAGGTCAAGACCAGCCAGTAGCTTTCATAAGCAGAAGGCTGACCCCTAGAGAGAAACGTTGGTCAGCTATTGAGAGGGAGTCCTTTGCTGTGATGTGGGCCCTGAAGAAGCTGAGGCCATACTTGTTTGGCACTCACTTCATAGTTCAGACTGACCATAAGCCCCTCCTATGGCTCAAACAGATGAAAGGTGAAAATCCTAAACTGCTCAGGTGGTCCATTTCGCTACAGGGGATGGACTATACAGTGGAACATAGACCTGGGACCCAACATGCCAATGCAGATGGACTCTCAAGGTATTTCCGCTTAGAACATGAAGACTCAACTGGTCAAGGTTAGTTTAATGTCCCTGCATTGGGGGGGGGGGGTTGTGTAGGAGAGTAGGATCTGCACTTATGTTGCCCCCACTCTTTTTCTGATGTATACACTGGTTTCTGGCTATAGTCTGGCTGGGTCCCTGCTAATCAGGGCCCCAGTCTCACTGATCTCTCTAAACAACTTGGTGTGCATATTAGATGCACTAGTGATTGGATACTGTGGTACCTTATGAGCCCCTAGTATATGGTACCTTAGGTACCTAGGGCATTGGTACTTCACAGGCCTACCAGGGGCTGCAGCATGTATTATGCCACCCCTGGGAAGCATTCACAATCTGACACCACAGGCCTGCTACTGCAGCCTGTGTGAGGTAGTGTTAGTACTCCTCACTGAGGTATAGGTTCCTATATCTCACCATACACACACATATAAACCTATCAGCCACCCCTATTGCAGGCCCTAACAATCCTGAGGGCAGGGTGCTTGGTTTACTATGTGAGGGGGTGCTTCTGCATGAGCAGGACTCCTCTGCAGCTGGCAGAGTCTATTCTCTGCTGCTGTTTGTGGATGCGGTTAAACCATATACTCTTAAGTGCATTATAACCTCGCGGTAAATGCTAACTTTGGAATGACTGCATCAAAACATGTCGTGTTTGGTGTCAAACAACTTGGAATCATACCCCCACACCAGTAACTGGTGTGGGAGTATGATCCCACCCTTCTAGAGGGGATGACATGTACCCACTGTACTAAACGGTAGAAATCTTCTAGAGCCCTGGCATCACAAAATGGATGCCACCAGCACAGACACTGGGCTGCCCTCCTGCTGCTGACCGAAACTCGCAGTGGAGGAAGCCCAACAAAAGGTATCCTGTCACAGGGAGGTGTTACCACCTCCCAGACAGGATTTAGTGTATTGGACCTGGGTGGGTGCACTCTTAGAGTGCTTTGAAGTCCTGCACTGGGCGAGCAGTAGGCTCCTCTGTGCATATGCCAGCTCAAACCGGTTCAGGGGCTACCTGCCCCTGCTCTGGCGCGAAACTGGACAAAGGGAAGTGGGTGTAACCACCCACTACCCTGACCCTCCTAGAGGAGTGGTCATAGAGCTAGTCCCTCCCCTATCTTCCCTATAAGATACCAAGCATTGCCAATCCAATTCAGATTACCCTGGACGACGCTCTACAAAGAAGAATCCTGGCCCTTCGACGTTCCACTATCTCTGGAAGACTGAAGAATCTCCCTTGGAGTCAAGGAGTGACTCCCCTGCTTGGCAGGCACCTGTAACTTCAATCGACGGTTGCAAACTTCACCGCTCCTGCCGGAGTCCGAAGTCCCTGCGTCCCCTGAAGTGGATTTCCTGACCTCTCGATAGCCATTTTGAGTCCCCAGCGAAGCTGTGGCATCTGGACCCCACGAGTGACGAGGAACAGCAATACCAGGGAACCGTGCACGGATTTCGAGTGCAAACCCTAAACAATGTTCTACGAACTTGTGCTTTGGACCATTTGTAGTCCAAGTCCCTAGCAGGTCTGGTTCCGAAAATCAGCAGCCTACCCCATCCCGAGTGACCGTGGGCTCCTGGGAAATTTTTCCTGCAAAGGCGTCTTCACGATTACTTGCCCGTTGGCTAGTGACTCACCCGAAGACTTTCTAACCAACTTCAAGGGCTCTCCTGGTTGCTCCGGGCCTGCCCTCACTTACCCTCGCTGGGTAAGTCCATCAGACCTTGCTGGTCTGCATCACCGACTATCTTCAGTCCACACGAGACTTGCAGTTGCCAAGGCTTGTTGGCTCCAACCCGGTTGCCGATACCGTCATCAGCTGCAGACGTTGTGGGACACTCCGGATCCAGCTGCTGGTCATCGTCGATCCCTCCTGGACCTCGTGAGCGAAGAGACAAGCCACCATCGACGACCTGAAACGACGCTACATCAGTGGTCATCCATCCTACTGGCCACCGGTCACTGGCAAGTGACTTTGAACACTGTCCCCTCAATTTGCAGGTCCTCTTCATCTTCAATCCACCTTCAGATTCCAGCGGACACCTCTTCAGTCGTCTCAAGCAGCAAGTCTCCATTGGTCTCCATTGAAAACAGCATCGCGACCCAACACCAAAAGACAGCCATATTTGTGCTTAATTTATTGAGAAATGTTGACGTTTGAATGTCTATCTGGGTTCTAATCTCATAAAGAGATTAGTAGAGTGTATCTAGAAATAAATACATATATATTTTATATATATACCTGTGTGGTGTCCTTTCATTTGGTAATTCAAGAGATTATAAGGTAAAACAAGCTGCTTTACATTCCGCAGAGACTTAGCCTGAAGGCTGCTCTCCACAGCTACCAGAAGGATAGCTTTCTTTAAAAGGTTGTCTTAAACCTATCTACCAAGAGTCGAATTGGACTGGTGCAAGGTGGCCACTATAACTAGTGACCAGCATATGCCAGGCCAACTTCTCACAGGTGGAGAGAGCACATTAGAGCAGATACTCCTGTTTGCACAGTGCAAACCGGAAATTGGCCCTTTTGTGACCGCTAAATAGCTCTGTGCAATGTACAAACCCTATTTTGCGAGCCAGTAATCTATTACCAACTCACATAATAGGGTTTGCGACTCGCTGTTAGGAAGGGGCGTGCCAAGGGCGTCCCTTCCTCACAGCGATTGGCACTTCTTTGTACGATTGTTTTGCAACCGCAATTGTGGTAGAAAAACACTTGCAGTTTACCACCTACTTCAAGGAGGTGGTAAGCCACTCGCAAACAGGAAGGGGTCCCCAGGGGAGCCCTCACCTTTCTGACTAGCAGCGAGAATATTGTTTTTACAAGCAGGCAGTGGTCCCACAGAACACTGCCTACTCTTTAAAAACAAGCATTTGCAATGCAATAGGTCTCGCATTTGTTAAAGTTAGAGCTGTTCGCGTTAAAAATTACAATGTTTTTTACTTTTGCTTTTTTATACCAATGGCAACTCAACTTTACTCAACTGCAAATAAACAAACATAAGTAAAAAACATTGTCATTTTCAACACAGACCGCTCTAAGTTTAACAAATGCGAGACCTTTCAGAATGGATTTTTCGCATATGTGCCAGCTCTATAAACGCCGGAGAGCGCTGAAAAGGAGCGCGGACAGTAAGGTAAGAAAAATAGAACATTTTACTAGCGCTATAGCTGAAGCGCCTTGAGGCAGTTCAGCTCGCAGTGCGCTATATGAAAAGTATACTGTGAAGTGTTGCATTTTCTGCTGTACTGTGCTGTCACGCCACTGGTTGAAAATACTGCTGTAAGAAAATAACCACATTCCCGCCCCGTGAAAGTCTGGATAGCGAGAGGGGCTTCCACAGGAGACATCCCCCAGAACTCCCCATATGACAGCACTTCTTTAACACGGTCAATAGGCTTCTCACCTGTGGAATTAGTGGGTTATGGAAGATTGCTGTTGTATATCGGCCACTGTTACATCTGGATAGTTGCACGTTCAGCAGATGTTGGAACTGGAGAATGGGGTGATAGCGTCCTTTGCACAAGATCACACATTTCGGACACATTTAGAAACCCCTCATTTAAACCCAGAGCTCTTGGTCACGGAGTCTGCAAGTTGCCACTAGGACACACCTTTGAGGGCCGCTTCTCCCGATATTATAATATAGTTATCAAGGTCCAGCCGTTTGCAGTCTAGTTACCTCTGGGGTAAATGGGGGGCAAACGGTTAACACTTCTCAATACAGGTCTCCATTTATTCACAACCGTCGATTAAGAAGCGTTTTGAAGTGGAATGCTGAGTGGCATAGAGTTGTTTTTTTATGAAAAACTTCAAAATTAAAATAAGGGTTTTTATGGAATATTTTTAACATAAAAAACATGGGTTACAGAGACGAAAACACAGTTTTAGAAAAAAAGTCTTCTTGCGTGGATACATTCACTTGCCGAACACCTGTTTGTGGTTGCTCTATTCCAATCTCGCACACGCCCTTCCTCGGGCACATCGTTGTGTATATTACCACAGATGTGACTGTCCCGGTGGGTCGTCGGGTTGTAAGTGTTTGCACGTCACTTGTGTGAATCCGAGGGGGTTCCTGTCTGCTCCACCTGTCCTCGAGTGCTTGGTGGCTCTGTGTGATGACACATTGTGGCAGTCTAGTGTATACGTTTTGCGTGCATAAGCCCTCTCTGTATCTGCTCGGAATAGGTTGCGTCCTGTTTGCTGAAATTGCTGGCTGTGCTGTTCTTCTGTGTGTGCATATGTTTATGCACCTGTGTGGGTGTGTCACGGCCCTGTCTGACTGTATACATACATGTCTTGTGTGTGTGCATACTTCCTGCTGGTTGTGTGGTGCATGGATTTGATACCAAACGCTCACTTACTGATATCCGATCTCAGGGAATCCACGTGGCTCTATATTCATTATTATTGATTTATTACAAATGTATCACCACTGCAGGTTGTTTCATGGGCAAATTAACGTGTTCATTGGCACAAGCGTGCGTGCAGCACAGTCTGCAGTGTTTAAATTGACCCAGACCCATGACCTCTGTTCCTTGACCCCGGAGGGCTCCAGTTTGAGACTGGTGAACTTTGGGTCAGACGTGAACCCCCTAGTGCAGAGTACTGCTGCCGTGGTTTCTTGGTGCATCGGGCACTAAGTGTGGCGGTGAACGGGGGAGTGTAATAGTGTATACCGGAAGAAGCTGCAGTCTTAGATTTTACCCCAGTGTATGGAGGGAGGATGTTTGGGGCATTTAAACTGGTTGTGACTAGGGTACGGGAATATGTGGTTTATGGGTATGGGAATATGTGGTAACAGTGTATTTAAATTTGACTGGTGTATGGAAGGAGGTAGACTTGCATGTGTTGGGCTGGGCATCACTCAGCCCGTCACCCTGTGTAGCGCTGCCCTCATCCAGCCAGCCTCGCTAAGCACTCTCTCCTTCTGCCCACAGGACACCTACAAGCTGCCGCACCGCCTGATCGAGAAGAAGAGACGGGACCGGATCAACGAGTGCATCGCTCAGCTGAAGGACCTCCTCCCGGAGCACCTGAAGCTCACGGTAAGCGCCTCGAGGGAGGGGGCGGGGCACGCCTAGCGTTTTGCGCGACTTCGGTGAAATGTTCCGGAACAGCCAATGTGCGCAATGCGTTTCTAGCGAGGGACTGACCTGTGCCCTTTCTGGCCCCAAATACCGCTCCCCCAACCGCGCAAACAGGTCCCCGTTCGGACAAGTCACAGGCTACAGCCCTCAGGGTGGTGTGCGCCCCCCCCCAGCCTTTATTCAGGTGGAGGAAGTGAGAGAAGCCTGAAAGGAGCCGCAGTTTAATAACAACGCTTGAATGAAGTGCTCTGGTGTTAAATTGTGAATCTTGAAAACTAGTCCTAGGAACCAGGGTTCTCAGCTAGACCACAATGTGTGCGCCCACTGGTGCGTCACAGGCTAGAGCCCTTACCTGGGAGCGCACAGGAAGAAAAAAAAGATAATCCAGAGTTTTAGGAACCACGTAAACGAGTGGTGAGCGCGCGCACCACACCGCTGCCATGTGGTTTCAATTATCGCGCCTGTGTCTGGGCACGATAATTGAAACCACATGGCAGGGGTGTGCGTAACAGACACCAATAGGCCATTGACGGAGAAATGCGCCCGCCTTTGGCCAATTGCATGCTGTCTTGGATAAAAAGACGCACGCAAAGTCCAATAGCGTGGCCCAAAAGGAAAAGCACACGCACAAGCGTGTGCGATTCCTAGGGCCGTTTTCAAACCCCCTTCAAGAGGTCTCTCGCTGCGCAAGCAGTGCTGCGCACTGCAACGCTAGGCGCGAGACCTAATGAAACAGAAACGTTTCATTTTTCTTTTTTAAATGCTTCCAGTTTTCCTTTATGGAAAACGGGCTGCATTTAAAAAAAACTGCTTTATTTAAAAAGCTGTTCCAGACATGGTGGTCTGCTGACCCTAGCAGGTCACCATCCCTGTGAGTGCTGGCCACTCCCAATGGGGTTGCAAATTGCAGCCTGCCTCATGGACATTAATGAGGCAAGTCGTTTGCGACCCAATTGGGAATCGCAAACAGTGTCTGAGACCTTGTCTGAGACCCTGTCGCACACTCCATTTTGCGATTAGCAAAATGTTGCAATTTGCAGCTCGCAAAATGGAATGGTCATACATCTGGCCCTAAGAGGCAAAACAGGTGTCATGTAAACCCTGTACTATGCCCAGGATATTATATAGCAACATTATAGTCTATTTAATCAAACACAATAGATTTTTTATAACGGCTATTCTGAACTCACATATTTGAAAGTGCTTTCATATTCTATAATGAAGAAAAAGAAGTTTGAGTGAAATAAAGTATTTACCCAAGAACTATTTAAGCGGGGAAGCCACAATTTACAAATCAGCCACTAAATAGGTATCTATTTTGTCTTTACTAATATTAATGCTTTGTTTTTACCTTGTTGTTCATTTTTCATATAGCAGACACGACCTGAAGGCAAAGGAGTGCTTTACATGAGCACCAATTACATTACACAATGTCACCACTCATTGCTTATAGGGATGGGGAGATTACATTATTTATCCAGAATCACAGGATGATGAGCCAACTCCAGGATTTGAACCTGGTTCCCTATTTCTAAGTCTGCATCTCTGGCAATAACACCACATCATGAGTATGGGGAAAATCAGCATTTAGTTTTGGCGCTAACAAAAACAGAGTTTTAGACTCTGTTTTTATGTGCACCATTGTGTAAAACTGGCAAAAATAAAATGTCGATTCCCATCACATGCTCCTGTCTCCCCCTCCAAGAATTAAGGACAAAGCGTTAAGCTTTGACGTCTGAGGTAATTCTTGGAGATGGAGATTAAAGCGTGCGTGAATCAAGACTGGCATCAACATTTTATTGTTGGCAGTTTTACAAAGTGTTCAAACAAAAACAGAGTTGGAACACATATTTCTCAGTCTTACTGAATGTTATTTTTTCTGACCTTGACTTCTTAACCTGTATTAGGAGCAGGCTATAGCAGTGACTGGGAGCTTGGCAATATATTGTGCACTGGCCTGCAGGAGCAGGTTACCAGCAGTGCAGTACTTCCAGTCTGTCACTCTCACAGAAGATGCCTCCTGTGCTGAAGCCCTCCAAGAAATACTAATTACGCAGGGCGTAGGAGGCAGGAAAATGATTTGTTTCCGGAGTTCTCAATCCTGGGCCTGCCCAAGCTCACATTTAAACCAATAGCTTTTGGGGCGGGCTCAGGATATAGTAAAAACTACCGGGACTAGGTGGGGGGAAGTCCAGAAGAAAAGAGCAGAAACTAAAGCCAGACTCGTTTTGAGCACACTGTGTCTGTGTTATTAAGCAGCCTAGAGCAGCAGGCAACCTAATTAGTGCTGGCATCAGGTTTCTAGATGCATGAATCTGGAGGTGGGAGACTAGCCTTCAAATCGGTAGTATACCGCCTGAATCTGGAGGGTTGGCAAGTCTGCATTCTACCCTACCCAATCTACCCCACTCCACTTCACTCCATGCTACCACATGCAGCTCAAATCTACCCCACTCCAGTCCAGTATACTCCACTGCAGCCATTCCACCCCACCCACTCCAATCTACCCTACCGCACCCCAAACTACCCTACTCCAATCTACCCCATCCAATCCGCCCACTCCAATCTACCCTACTCCAATCTACCCCAAGCTACTCCACTCCGGTTTACTCCACTCCAATTTACCCCATCCTAGCCCAGTCTACTCAATCCACCGCACTCCACTCTTCCCTAACCTACCCTACTCCACTCCAATCTACTCCAAAATATCCCACTCCAATCTACCTCACTCCACTCTATCCCACTCCAATCTACCCTACTCCACTCCAATCTAACCCCCTCCACCCGCTCCAATATACAACACTCACCACTGCAATCTACCCCCTCCACTCTACCCCACTCCACTCTACCTCACTTCACTCGACCTCACTCCACTCCAATCTACCCCACTCCAATCTACCTCTCTCCATTCTAACCTAGCCCACTCCAAATTACCCCCATCTTGATTTGCCAGAACAGCGCATAAAACAGTAGCATGGACAATTAGTGGCCTCAATTAAAGCTCTTGTATGCACAAAAAGAGAGGGTGCATTAGGAGCAAAAGAGACACAGCAATATGCTAGAGTTTTGCAAAATCACTTTGTCTTTTAGAAATAAAACCACTTTTTGAATAAACTCAAACCTTCCCATTCAAATTTTGATTTTTCTGTATATTTTTATTAATTAACAAACATGGTTCATAATTTGTGCATTTTTTGGATGTTTACTTGTTTTCCTAGGTGTGTGTATTTTTTGAGGTTTGAACTGTAGAAATTGCTGAGGCAGGGGTCCTCTTTTCAATAGCATTTCAGTGGAGGTCCACAAATTTCAAGAGGTTAAAAAGTTGCTGCTCTATACCCATTTCCAATAAGGAGTGGGTAATGGAGTATGTTGTGTTATGTTTTCTTAGTTTGCCTGTAAAATGCTTTTTGCAGCCCTAAGACTGTTTCAGTATGTCAGGTGCTGGTGCAAGGCATAATTAATGGGTACATTTTCAATAAGGATATTGCTGCTGTTCCTCAATAATTAAGGAAGAGGAAGAAGAGTCAAGAGAAAGGCTAGAACCAACTACATCCACTGTGTGTTGAGAGTGGGTAATCCATTTGTTGGATAATAATGCCCTCACACACCCTTTCAGGTGTCATGCTTCATCATATGGGCTGCTCCTCGTCGGGCCGGCGGTGCAATGCCTAACGGGCTCCCTTTATAAGGGGCACTTTATCGGAGATCTTCAATCCAACTGCCGTATGGTGAAGTGCGGGTGAGGGGGCCTAAGTGATGTAGATGTGACTAAGTGGTATAAAACAGGGTTGAGAGTGCCAGCTAGGAATTAGTTTTATTCTGGGGGCCTCCTTCCCTGATTAAAAACGTGAAGGTGTCGCACTCATCAGAGTATAATGTCTCACATGTGAGTGAACTATATAAAAATGGTCAACATGTTTCTCGCTGGGAGTTGTTACACTCGCGATTCTTCAGGACCTATGGAAAAAACTATCTACAACTAAAGAGAATGTAATAATATCAGTATTCTCAACTGGATGGTGTCACGTGAGTCAGTGACTCCTATTTAAAATACCTGTCGGTGTCTGGTATTACCTGTAAGGGGAAAAGGTAGGTGATACCAGTTAAAATGAAATACAGTTAACACATTGGTACTGAAAAACAGCCAAAAACGTGACTCTTCAAGCGTTCTTAAAGTTAAAATGGTGGTGGCTTCTAATGCATAGAAACGCATCAGAAAATGATCATTGGTGGTAAATCCCCACGGTGAACTAAAAGTGGCTATTCACCTGTGTGGAATTCATAAAAATGCAGTAGGAAATACTGAAGGAAGGACTCACCCTATTTAGTATCAGTCCAGACCGCAACAGTACTCGGTGGGTGCACATTGAGCTACAATTCCTCATTAAGTAGGACTGTACACAGGACCAAATAATGGTGTAGGTAAAGCAAAAAATGAGAAACGATATGGTGGACAAGAAAGCTACACAATGTTGGCACAAAGTCATAGCAATTGCATGGCAGTAAAACATAAATGACATTTGGACATTAGTAGCTAAAGTGAATAGAACTGTTACTCAAAAATGAAACAGGTTTGTGCAGTGAATACAGGTATATGTCCAATGGGCACTGAAGGTGTGTGCAAAGATCGGTTTGCCTATCACTTCGGGAGTGAAAGGGTTAACTGTACTGGAGGGGAGGTTGATAATGCATCCCTCGTGTGCGTATTGCAACAGCAAGCCAAAGGTCAGGTATAGGCGGCCTCTACGCCGGTGGAAACCGGCGAAATGGTCAAAGGGGTTCAGCGTGTATGTTAAAGTGTGCTGAACTAGTCTGCGTTGTGATTCAGAGATAGAGATACGGAGTGGGCTAGTGCATGGGCTCCTATGCTAATTAGGGTGGACACGAGTTGTCAAGTAATGTCCTAAACGCGCTGCTAGTCATCTCTCTAAAACAGGTGCAGGCAGGGTTCACGGTTTAAAACTAAGGTCGGGCGCTAGCAGGGCAATGCTCAGGGCGCGGGATTACTCACGTTTACAGTTGCTCATGTCGTCCGTTGAGACCTACCCCCACAACCGAGTCCGGAAGGTGACTCATTCGACAGCGAGGGAGGACTCAAATGGAAAATCTTAGTCATGTGACTACGGACGGGGGCGGAGTATGCGCCTGTGTGGGTAGTGGATGGAAATGGCGGCCATGATGGCTTGGGAAAGAGAGTTGATCGGTTGACCAGTGTTGTTCATTAATGTGGCGGCCATCTTAAACAGGGGGCTAGAGCGTGACCAGGCATCTGAAACTTCATATAGGGCTTCTAACCCAGTATAAGGATGTTCAATATGGAAACACTTCTCATAATTGTCAGAGTCCTTCCGAAGGAGGGTGATGAAGGTAGTGCATATGTGGTGTAGGACTGTGTGCCAATCCGATGTGAGTAAGGTAGTAAGACTGTTATGTCATCTAACATCGGGGGCTAACAATTGATGTAGTGTGGAGAAATTCAGGTTTTGATTGATCCCCAAGGGATATCATCGTTAAGGCCCCCAATGTCAGAAGATAGGCGGTGTATCCATCTCTGTTCTCTCGCGAACAGACTTGGTTTGGTAAGATGGGGATTGGCTTCTAGAATTAGCCATTTAACTGCGTCTGGTGAATGTTCCTTCTCAAGGAAATGTAAACATAGTTTGGTGTTGTTTTTGTGGCAGCGCAAACTGCTGCGGTGCTCAGAGATACGCAATTTAATAGGGCGAGTCGTCATCCCCACGTAATAGAGATCACAGGGACAGACAAGAAGATAGATGCAATTGGATGTGTTGCAATTTGTGTGGGACCTCAATTCCCAAACATTTTTATATAGTTCACTCACATATGAGACATTATACTCTGATGAGTGCGACACCTTCACGTTTTTAATCAGGGAAGGAGGCCCCCAGAATAAAACTAATTCCTAGCTGGCACTCTCAACCCTGTTTTATACCACTTAGTCACATCTACATCACTTAGGCCCCCTCACCCGCACTTCACCATACGGCAGTTGGATTGAAGATCTCCGATAAAGTGCCCCTTATAAAGGGAGCCCGTTA
Source organism: Triturus cristatus (assembly GCF_964204655.1). Lineage (NCBI taxonomy): Eukaryota > Metazoa > Chordata > Amphibia > Caudata > Salamandridae > Triturus > Triturus cristatus. The sequence goes on from NC_140579.1 coordinate 1,115,628,955, forward strand.
GGCATTGCACCGCCGGCTCGACGAGGAGCAGCCCATTTGATGAAGCATGACACCTGAAAGGGTGTGTGAGGGCATTATTATCCAACAAATGGATTACCCACTCTCAACACACAGTGGATGTAGTTGGTTCTAGCCTTTCTCTTGACTCTTCTTCCTCTTCCTTCATTATTGAGGAACAGCAGCAATATCTTTATTGAAAATGTGCATCCTTGGGGCATCTCTTCCTGCTGGACCTCCCGCTCCCCTGTGAACGGAAATAGCCCCTCCTGTCCCTCTTTTTGTAGTTCATACTTCGCACGGCTTAAACACCCGTGGGACTCTCTATTGGTGGGTGAGATCTGTTCTATCCCCCAACACCTCTTTCGAGACCTTATTATTATTTTCACCACAAAAAAACCCTATTGGGTCCAACTCGACGTTGTTTTTTGATTTTATGCCCCTAACTCAATTTCCACCCATCTACCCATGGAGGGTCAGGGTCTGAGCTATGGGGATGACCATGCAGCGGAAATACTCAGGACCCCCTCTATTCTGGGTCTTGATTACGAGACTGCTACAGGAAGCCAATCGGCGGACTGGCAATCATTATCAGACATGAAACGTGAGTGGGTACGGATTACATTACATGGTGCCCTTATGACCGAGTACTTTAGGGCTAATATCTCACCCAACAGCCTTATAGTAAACAATTTCCCCAGGATCTTTTGGGAGGATGGACAATTCAAAATTGAATGGTCACAGATCTCCTGGAAGTGTACGAGGGATCTTCTCATCCTCATTGTCAACACAGCCAAAAGACTAGTAGATGAGCTACTCATACGGATTCAAACCGCCGAAAGCGCTTTGAAACAAAACAATCCTGGTTCCAGTTTTAAGTCCAAATTGACAGAACTCAATAATGAGATCGCTGAACACAAAGAGTATCTGATGAAACAAAAAGTTGTGAAGTTACAAAAGGACATTAAACGCTTCGAGAAAGAGAAAGTGTACCCATATCTCAAAGCTGATTATGTCCCACCTAACACTAAGTATTCATCCGATACTGATACCAATTCTTCCAGAAGAGGGTCGTCTACTAACAGTGACTCCAGTACTGAATACTAAAGACCTAATCAATACAGAGGGAAGAAGGGTAGACAAGGATACAATACCTATCTTCCACCACTCTATCAGGGACCTGCCTTCTGGCAATACCCCATGTACCAGCAAGGCCCCCCACAATTTGGTCCACACTGCCCACCCCAATTTATACCCCAAGGCATGAGCCAGCCTTTATTAGGCAGAGGTTGGGGCAGAGGGCGAGGGCGAAGAAGAGGGGCCTCACAGGAAGGAAAAAGAGTACAGTGGGAGGAACCTCCCCAACGGGGAATGGAGACCAGGAGCCACAGCAGCAGGAAACAAACTTAGTTGTTAATCTGTCATCCAGACAATTGACACAGATAGAAGATGACGTCCTCCAAAAAGGACTAGGCTTTGTCCCGACCCTTAGAGTGGATCTGTTCATGCAAACTTGTGAATTACATCAATTTTTTCGCAAGATCCGTCTCAAATTTTTCTTTGAAGGTAAAGTGAAGACACCCGATACCGACTCGGGTCTTCGTAATCCTTCTACTTTCACCCCACATGCTGGGATGGTACCGAATGAAGTCCTTACCTACGAACAGGCAGTACTTAAGGAGGTGAAAACAATTCCAGGACGCAAACATTTCAACAACATCAGTAAGAAAGAGAGATTGGCTATTGAAACACTGGCCAATGATCCAACCATTACTATTAAACAAGCCGACAAGGGTGGGGCTACTGTCATAATGAGAACAACAGATTATGACATTGAATGTCTACGACAGCTTGGAGATAGGAAATATTACACTCCTATTTCTAAGAATCCTACAGAACGCCTGAAAATAACCATTACCAGTCTGGTTGATTCAGCTGAAAGCCAAGGTTGGCTCAGCGAGAATGAGGCTTCTTTTCTCATTAAGAAGGAACCCAAGACCCCCTACTTCTATATCTTACCTAAAATCCATAAGGGGGTCACACCAATACCAGGCCGCCCTATAGTGTCAGGTATTGACTCCATTCTTGAACCCCTTTCGCAGTTTTGCGACCATTTTTTACAACCCTTGGTGAAAGATACACCATCATACATACAGGACACGACTGATGTATTACGCCTACTTGATCAGTTTCAGGATACTGATGACATCAACTTCCTCATTACTCTAGATGTTGAAGCCCTTTATACAAACATCCCTCAAAGGGCCACTCTGGAGGTTATTGAGGAAGTTCTGAATACAATTCCCTGGGAGTCATTCACCCCTCCATCCTTCATTACAGACTGTGCCACATTAGCACTAACTGAAAACTTTTTTGAATTCAGGGGCCAACTCTATCACCAGACACAAGGTACTTCCATGGGGAGTACCTTTGCTCCTAGTGTGGCCTGTTTGTATATGGCATCTTTTGAGGGAGAACATATCTTCTGCGACACTAACCCATACCGTCACAATATTCGCCTATGGAAACGCTTTATTGATGACATTCTCATCTTTTGGACAGGAGATTGTGTGAGTTACACTGATTTCTTCACATGGATTAACAACCTCAATCCCTACTTAAACTTTACCATAACAGCATCCCCCTCACAGATTGCCTTTCTTGATTTAACCATCAAGCTGACACAGGGCCACTTCTCAACCACTATGTACAGGAAGGCGACTGATCGCAACAGTCTGTTACACTTCCATAGTCATCATCCTAGATCACTCAAAGAAAACTTACCCTTTGGGCAATTCCTGAGAGTCAGAAGAAATTGCAGCACATTAGACACATACAAGAGTGAATCAGCGATCCTGGCCCAGAACCTGAAAGCAAGAAACTATCCACAGAGGAGTATCACTCTGTCTAATAAACGTGCCCGCAATAATAATAGGGAAGGACTCCTGGAACATAGAAATGACAAAATTGGTTCAGAAGCGCTGACTTGTGTCACTACCTTTACACCGGTCTCTACACAAGTGACCCGAGTATTGAGAAAACACTGGGACATTCTCAATACAGGAACCATGAACCTTGAAGTGCCACGCTTTGCATACAAGCGATCCAAGAACATCAAGGACATGCTTATACAAACCAGGCCTAAATCCAAGACTAAGTCCTTACAGAATACACTCTGGCAATTACCCCCGGTGAAAGGACACTATCCATGTGGGACTTGTAGTGCATGCACTTTTACATCTATACATAAAACTGTCACACTTAACACCACCTTCGTTTGGGAATTGAGGTCCCACACAAATTGCAACACATCCAATTGCATCTATCTTCTTGTCTGTCCCTGTGATCTCTATTACGTGGGGATGACGACTCGCCCTATTAAATTGCGCATCTCTGAGCACCGCAGCAGTTTTCGCTGCCACAAAAACAACACCAAACTATGTTTACATTTCCTTGAGAAGGGACATTCACCAGACGCAGTTAAATGGCTAATTCTAGAAGCCAATCCCCATCTTACCAAACCAAGTCTGTTCGCGAGAGAACAGAGATGGATACACCGCCTATCTTCTGACATTGGGGGCCTTAACGATGATATCCCTTGGGGATCAATCAAAACCTGAATTTCTCCACACTACATCAATTGTTTGCCCCCGATGTTAGATGACATAACAGTCTTACTACCTTACTCACATCGGATTGGCACACAGTCCTACACCACATATGCACTACCTTCATCACCCTCCTTCGGAGGGACTCTGACAATTATGAGAAGTGTTTCCATATTGAACATCCTTATACTGGGTTAGAAGCCCTATATGAAGTTTCAGATGCCTGGTCACGCTCTAGCCCCCTGTTTAAGATGGCCGCCACATTAATGAACAACACTGGTCAACCGATCAACTCTCTTTCCCAAGCCATCATGGCCGCCATTTCCATCCACTACCCACACAGGCACATACTCCGCCCCCGTCCGTAGTCACATGACTAAGATTTTCCATTTGAGTCCTCCCTCGCTGTCGAACGAGTCACCTTCCGGACTCGGTGGTGGGGGTAGGTCTCAACGGACGACATGAGCAACTGTAAACGTGAGTAATCCCGCGCCCTGAGCATTGCCCTGCTAGCGCCCGACCTTAGTTTTAAACCGTGAACCCTGCCTGCACCCGTTTTAGAGAGATGACTAGCAGCGCGTTTAGGACATTACTTGACAACTCGTGTCCACCCTAATTAGCATAGGAGCCCATGCACTAGCCCACTCCGTATCTCTATCTCTGAATCACAACAAAGACTAGTTCAGCACACTTTAACATACACGCTGAACCCCTTTGACCATTTCGCCGGTTTCCACCGGCGTAGAGGCCGCATATACCTGACCTTTGGTTTGCTGTTGCAATATGCACACGAGGGATGCATTATCAACCTCCCCTCCAGTACAGTTAACCCTTTCACTCCCGAAGTGATAGGCAAACCGATCTTTGCACACACCTTCAGTGCCCATTGGACATATATCTGTATTCACTGCACAAACCTGTTTCATTTTTGAGTAACAGTTCTATTCACTTTGGCTACTAATGTCCAAATGTCATTTATGTTTTACTGCCATGCAATCGCTATGACTTTGTGCCAACATTTTGTAGCTTTCTTGTCCACCATATCGTTTCAAATTTTTTGCTTTACCTACACCATTATTTGGTCCTGTGTACAGTCCTACTTAATGAGGAATTGTAGCTCAATGTGCACCCACCGAGTACTGTTGCGGTCTGGACTGATACTAAATAGGGTGAGTCCTTCCTTCAGTATTTCCTACTGCATTTTTACGAATTCCACACAGGTGAATAGCCACTTTTAGTTCACCGTGGGGATTTACCACCAATGATCATGTTCTGATGCGTTTCTATGCACTAGAAGCCACCACCATTTTAACTTTAAGAACGCTTGAAGAGTCACGTTTTTGGCTGTTTTTCTGTACCAATGTGTTAACTGTATTTCATTTTAACTGGTATCACCTACCTTTTCCCCTTACAGGTAATACCAGACACCGACAGGTATTTTAAATAGGAGTCACTGACTCACGTGACACCATCCAGTTGAGAATACTGATATTATTACATTCTCTTTAGTTGTAGATAGTTTTTTCCATAGGTCCTGAAGAATTGCGAGTGTAACAACTCCCAGCGAGAAACATGTTGACCATTTTTATATAGTTCACTCACATATGAGACATTATACTCTGATGAGTGCGACACCTTCACGTTTTTAATCAGGGAAGGAGGCCCCCAGAATAAAACTAATTCCTAGCTGGCACTCTCAACCCTGTTTTATACCACTTAGTCACATCTACATCACTTAGGCCCCCTCAACCGCACTTCACCATACGGCAGTTGGATTGAAGATCTCCGATAAAGTGCCCCTTATAAAGGGAGCCCGTTAGGCATTGCACCGCCGGCCCGACGAGGAGCAGCCCATATGATGAAGCATGACACCTGAAAGGGTGTGTGAGGGCATTATTATCCAACAAATGGATTACCCACTCTCAACACACAGTGGATGTAGTTGGTTCTAGCCTTTCTCTTGACTCTTCTTCCTCTTCCTTCATTATTGAGGAACAGCAGCAATATCCTTATTGAAAATGTGCATCCTTGGGGCATCTCTTCCTGCTGGACCTCCCGCTCCTCTGTGAACGGAAATAGCCCCTCCTGTCCCTCTTTTTGTAGTTCATAATTAATGGGTAGGAACAATCAGGAAAGAGCAAAGGATGGAACAAGAGAACATATGAGGGAAAAGCCTTGTATGTTTCTGGGGCCAGTGGTGCCCAGTGATAAGATGAGGTAAGGGCATTGGTGTACCTACTTCTGAGGACTAGTGACCGACGCAAGTGGTTCTTAACCTTTTATCTTCTGTGGTCCCCCACTATATCTTTACTGGATGTCCGGTGACCCTCACCTAAGCATTTTATATAACTACAAAATCAAAACAGTGCACCAAAATTCAGAAACAAGTATTATATCAAACACATACACAAATTATGAAATATTTTAATAAATTCTCAAACAAAAAAGTGCTAAAATCGAAATTTTAATGGGAAATTGTAAAATGTTTCAAAATTTCGTTTTATTTCTAAAAGACTTAGCAATAAAGTGGATGCTTGCATGTTATTTTGCCTTTTTTGGTCCAAAAGAATGATATTTTTGTCAGTTTATCCCAATGCTTCAGATGATGTCACCAATAATCCATACTAGAATCATTTTGCTGCACTTGGTCTGCTTTGACAAAAATAAAATTAAGGATACTAAATTAATTGGTAGCCTCCACTTTCAAATTCCTCTACATTTACAGAGCGTTTTATATTTTTTGATGTTGCTTTTTTAAGTATATATATTTTAATAATGTGCTAATATTACATTTTCTTACCAATTGTGTCCCCCTAGAGGTCCCCAGAGCAAAGGTTAAGAATCACTGATCTACACCATTAACTAATCTACCCAAACCTCACTATACCACAACTCTATGACTCATCCTATTCTTCTTCCAAAATGTCCCCTACCTACTCTCCCTGACATCCCACACTTCTTTACTGGTGTGAACTCCCAAATAACCCTTTCCAAACTCTTTCCTCCTCTATCAATGCTTTATCCTATTCATCTATCTAGCAGACTCACATGTCTACCACTCCCACTCCTCTCACTAACAATTTATATTTCCCTCTACTAATCCATCACTAATCCACCTTTGGGTTCCGGAATAGCGTGCTACTCGCCGAAAATCGATTCAACGCCTCGTATGGGCTATATAAATGAAATTACAATTTCCAGGGTTCTGGACCAGAGGTCACACTAAAGTCAAGCAAGAAAGTGCAAATATCAAGTTCCATGGGCCTGGACCAGAGTTTAAGCTGTGGATCATGGAAGACAGTCTGTGTGCCTAGTTCTTTGGTCCAAAATCACATGGCACACACAGTGTCAAGAAAGGCAGTCCAGATACCCGGTTCTCTTGGTCGGACCTGAAGTCTGAGAAACGGCCCGAGAAGGCATCCGTACACCCACACCCATGAGCACCAACAGTGGTCAAGCATAGATCAGGGAAGATAGTCCGCATATCCACTTCCGGTAGCCCCAATCAGACGTCATATAGATCTGACAAGGCATTATATATTGACTACCGGAGGGCGCGATCAGACATCAAGCAGATCAGGGAAAGCATTCTGTGTACCCACTTCCAGGGGCCCTGATCGGCCGTGGGTGCAGGGTAGGGGGCGGTCAGTCCTCTTAGCAATGCCAGCGTTTTTCGAAGACCACTGTTCTTTAATAAATGAATATTTGTTTCTCATGCTTTTCGCAGGTCAGTGTCAGGTTAATATTAAACAGCCTAGAGCAGTAGGCAACCTAATTAGTGCTGGAATCGGGTTTGTATTGTATTGTATTGTATAGTCATTTGTATAGCGCAGACTGTCACCCTACGGGTATCCTGGCGCTCTGACAAAACAATCAATTGCTTAAGCTACAAGAGGTGAGACGACATCAACGGCAATCAGGCTTCTGGAAAAAGCCAGGTTTTAAGACTCTTTCTAAATTCCAATAAGGAGTCTAGCTGTCTGATGTTCCAGGGGAGCTCATTCCACAGTCGGGCCCCTACCACACTGAAGGCCCTCCCACCCATTCTGGCACGTTTGAATCTGGGTTGTGACAATAGATTAGCGTTGGAGGAGCGCAGCTGTCTTGGAGGGGAGTAACGTGAGAATTTTTCCTGCAAAGGGATCGGGCCCTCCCCATGCATTGCTTTGTGGACCAGGCAGAGGGACTTGAAATGAATCCTTTCTCTGACCGGTAGCCAGTGAAGCTCTCGCAGCGCCTGTGTGGAGGAGGAATCGCGCCTGCGATTGAGCGCCAGCTTTGCTGCGGCTGATTGGACTCTCTGTAGTCCCTGCAGGATATATTGGGGAGCTCCTAAATACAGGGAGTTACAGTAGTCCAATCTACTGAGTACTGTACTCCTTACAATCAGGGCACGCGAGTTGCCTGGCAAAAACGGGAGGATCCGGCGGAGTACTCGTAGTAGCCCGAAACACACGCTGGCTGTCTTGTTTGCTGGTGAATCTAGTTGAAGATTGCTATCAAACAAGACGCCGAGGTTCCGGATAGTATTTGCTGGTATCAATGGAGCCTCATCCGGGGTCAGCCTGAACTCCATCGACAGATGATGACTTTGCCTCAGTGGCGAGTAGAACAGCACCTCAGTTTTGTCTCCATTAAACTGCAGGGAGTTACTCCGCAGCCAGTCTGTGGTCAAGCGCATGCAGTTTTGAAACTGTTCTAGGGGCATCGCCTGTTTTCCTTCCAGCGAGAACACCAGTTGTGTGTCATCTGCTTAGTTTACCAGTTCAACCCCAAACGCCTTAATAACCGCAAATAGTGGTTGCAGGTATATGTTAAAAAGAATGGGGCTGATACTGGAGCCCTGTGGAACCCCACAGGCTACGGGAGATTTTTCTGAAGAGAATGGTCCCAGCGTTACCATCTGTTGTCTCTCCGCAAGATAGGAGCGGAGCCACTGTAATGCTCGGCCCTTTACCCCTATCTCCTCCAGTCGCTCCAGTAGGATAGGGTGACTTACTGTGTCGAATGCGGCTGACATATCCAGGAGCACCAAGACAGCGGTGCTCCCGGTGTCAGCCCGCATTCGCAAGTTATCCAGCACGGTGACCAGAGCCAACTCCGTCCCATGCCCAGGGCGGAAACCGAACTGGTTCGTGTCTAGCAGATGATGCTCTTCCAGGAATTCCTAGAGAGATCTGCTCACAACCTTTTCCAGGATCTTAATAGGGAAAGGGAGCAAGGAAATAGGTCGAAAATTGGCCGGATTGGTAGGGTCCAGGGAGGGCTTTTTGATAAGAGGGGAAACCATAGCCTGCTTCCATCTTTCCGGGACCAGTCCTGCTTCCAGTGATTGGTTGCAGATCTGGCGCAGCCAGGGGAAGGTTAAATGGCCATATGATTTCCACACCTTCTGGGGCAGGGGGTCAAGGAGTGAGCCGGAGGAGATACTCCTGACCAAAGAGTCGAAGGTAAAGACCGACATGGTGGGGAAGGCGATCATCGAGTTTTGCTGGTCCAGAGTCCCATTAGTTGCTGTTTTTTTACTGGGATTCCGGGCAGTCGCTTCGTTATCCTTAAAAAGGTCGACAATTTTAGCCACTTTATCTTGAAAATTAGTGGCGATCTCATCACATAGCTTTTGAGAGGGTTCTACTTTATTCTCCAAGCAGGTTGGAGCTGAGATGGTTTTTGCTATTCTAAAAAGCTCCGTAATCCCATTTGGAGCTTGCAGGATAGATTGAGCATAAAAGTGAGCCTTACTTTCCAGAATAAGTAGTTTGTATCTGCTTAATGCTGACTTCAAAGTAGCCTTATCCCTATCCAAGTACCCCTTCCTCCATGCCCTTTCCGCCTTCTTGCATTGTGATCTTAGTTGTCTCAGATCATCGGTGTACCAGGGTGCAGAAATTTTCTTTCTGATTTTCACTTTTTTCATCGGAATCAAATTATCCAATGCAGTCGTGATATACTCATGGTATATGTTGTAGTTATCCTCCACAGTATTAGAGCTCTGGAAGGGGCTCACCGTGGGCGGTGTAAGGAGGGCGCCTGTCCTTGCTAATTTAGCCCAGTTTCTCCCTACCCGATACAGCCCGGCCGTATTAACTTGGGCAGGAGAATCAGCTAGCCGTATTGTGAAGTGTACCAGAAAATGATCCGTACAAATTTGAGGAGAGATGTTTAAGAGTTCCACCTCCGACTCATTTGCAAATAAGAGATCAAGTATATGTCCTCCCTGATGAGTCGGGGAGTTGACTAGTTGTTGAAGGCCAAGATTATGACATGTATTCTTCAGATCCCTCAGTTGGTTTCTCAGGCTAGCGTTCTCCCACCAGTTAAAATCTCCCAGGATGATCATGTTGGAGTGTAATAGGGATAGGTTGACAATGGTGTCAAGAAGGGGTTGCTGTAAAGTTTTACCCCCCGGAGGGCGGTAGCATAGCAGTCCTGATAAGAGATTGCCTCTGGCTTCCTGTAGCGAGAAGCCCATCAGTTCAAATCCCTCTAGCCTATCCACTTGTAATAGAGTGAAATTAAGTTCCTCCCTAAAGATCAGCCCTGCCCCTCCTCCCATGCCCTCGTCCCTGGATTTATATATAATTCTAAATCCATCCGGGCAGGCAAGTCCAATCTCCACAGCAGAATCCACTCTAATCCAGGTTTCTGTGAGAAACAAGGCATCTAGTTTCAGATCTTCAATTAGAAACGCTATTTCAGAGTAGTGCTTTACCAATGACCTGCTGTTGATCAGCCCACAGTTGAGGTGACCAGACGTATTGGCACGCACAATTCTTATGCTTGTCCCTGTGTCAATGGCGCTGCCATCGAGGTAATTGGCAGCAACAATTCCACTGTTTTCCCTCATGCCGATCGCAATCAGCTGATTTTTGGAATAAACATGGCGTACCTTGTTGGAGTCATGCTCGTCGGTCGGCGTCTGGCTCTCGTCCGGGGCGCGGACGGGCGCAGACGGGCTTGCCTCTGGCGCGCCTAAGAACGCTAACGCGCGTTTCAAAATGGCGCACAGCTTTTGGATCCAGACCGATCCAAGATGGCGCTCGCGGCTTCAGCAATGAGAAGATAGGCCCCGCTCTAAGCAGCAGGTGAGTAAGAGTTTTGTTTTAGGTGAGGGTATGTGAAGTAAGAACACAGTACAAACACAGTAAAAGACCGAGGATCCGGTCAGTAAAAATTAGCAGCAAGAAGAATTAGCAGCAGCAAGTTACCGGCCCTAAAGCCAGTGATGGCCCCCGTGGCAGTCCACTCTTAATGCTAGCGCGTAGTGTCAGAAATCAGCTGCGCGCTTGCATTGCTCTGCTTTTATGGTCCCCCGTCTAAGAACGCTAACGCACGTTTCAAAATGGCGCACAGCTTTTGGATCCAGACCGATCCAAGATGGCGCTCGCGGCTTCAGCAATGAGAAGATAGGCCCCGCTCTAAGCAGCAGGTGAGTAAGAGTTTTGTTTTAGGTGAGGGTATGCGAAGTAAGAACACAGTACAAACACAGTAAAAGACCGAGGATCCGGTCAGTAAAAATTAGCAGCAAAAAGAATTAGCAGCAGCAAGTTACCGGCCCTAAAGCCAGAGATGGCCCCCGTGGCAGTCCACTCTTAATGCTAGCGTGTAGTGTCAGAAATCTATAGGCATGAATCAGGAGGCCTTCAAATCTGTAGTCTCCCGCCTGAATCGGGAGGGTTGGCATGTCTGCTAGAGTTCCCTGATTTTGAAAACTAAAAACAGAGACAAGGCACAAACATCGAAGTAGGACTAAAAATGCTACGACCCTTTGTAGTGTGATGTTTACTAGTCTTTCCTCTCTTGTAACCCCTTCGTTGCCAGGCCCCCCTACCCAAAACCTTTTTTGGGCTATTTGGGGTATTTCGTTCTTAGGCCCCTATAACTTTTTGTCCACTTAATGTATCCATGCCAATTTTGAGTCCATTTTCCCCAACATCCTGAGGATTCTAAAGGTACCTAGGGTTTGTCGATTTTCCTGGAAGGGACCAAGACATTTGCCAACATACAGCTAAATATATTCCTTTTTATGGAAAAATGGGAAAAAGTGCTGCAGAAGTAAGCTTCTGTTTTTTTCCCTGCAATTGGTGTCAACAGAGGGTTTGCGGTGCTAAAGAACAAGTTACTTACCTTCGGTAACGCTTTTTCTGGTGGATACAGTATCTGCCTGTGGATTCCTCACCTTGTGAATATCCCCTGCGCCAGCAACGTTCGGAAACTTTTGTGGCAGTACACGCCGATGGGGTCAAAGACGACGTCACAGAGACACGGCTCCGCTCGCGACCCCGCTGACGTCTCCGGCTCCATAAGAAGACCTCGTCAGTTCCGCCCTTTTTTCCGTGCCTTCGAGGCACACGGACAGACTGACAGCAATATATACACAGTATACACAGTACATAATATGCAAAGCAACACACACAGTGTGGAGAATAAGTAGAAATGCAAAAGAAATAACACAATGCCTTTGACAGAAACAAATACCTTTTGAAACATCATTAATAGAATCGTAGGTATAGAAGGATGGACAATGGGGACGCGGGTGGGTCACTGAGGAATCCACAGGCAGATACTGTATCCACCAGAAAAAGCGTTACCGAAGGTAAGTAACTTGTTCTTCTGATGGATACATCTGCCAGTGGATTCCTCACCTTGTGAATAGAGTCCCACAGCAGTCCCCACTCCCGGAGGAGGGTGTCCACCATTCTATACCAGAAAATCCTGAAGGACGGAACGAGCAAAGTGTCCGTCCCTCCTCACCTCGGTGTCCAAGCAATAATGCTTCGCGAAAGTGTGGAGGGAGGCCCAAGTTGCCGCCCTACAAATGTCCTCCACAGGAACACCCCTAGACAAAGCAGAAGTGCAAGACTTTGCTCTAGTGGAATGAGCCCTTAAACCCTCTGGAGGTTCCTTACCAGCCAAAGAGTAGCATATCTTGATGCACAAGACAATCCACCTGGAAAGGGTGCGCTTGTGCACCGCTCGACCTTTCCTGCAGCCAACAAAGCCCACGAAGAGCTGGTCAGCAACTCTGAAGTCCTTTGTCCTGTCAAGGTAGAAGCTCACCGCCCTCTTAGGGTCCAAGCAGTGAAGTCTCTCCTCCTCCTTGGAAGGGTGAGGGGGAGGATAGAAGGTAGGAAGGGTAATGGACTGCCCCAGGTGGAAGGGAGTTACCACCTTAGGCAAAAATGCAGCCCTGGTCCTGAGTACCATTCTTTCAGCATGAATGGTCAAGAATGGGGGTTTTGAACTTAGAGCTTGAAGCTCACTTACCCTCCTTGCCGAGGTGATTGCAATAAGAAAAACCGTCTTAAAGGACAGCAATCTCAAGGGACACCTGTGTAAGGGCTCGAAGGGAGAACCCATAAGATAAGTTAATACAAGGCTTAAGTCCCATTGAGGCACAATAAAGGGAGTAGGAGGAAACCTGTTTGTGAGGCCCTTGAGAAACCTAAGCACAATAGGTTATTTGAATAATGATGGCTGATCTGGCAAGCAAAGGAAAGCTGACAAAGCCGATAAGTATCCCTTTACAGTAGCCACAGCAAAGCCTTGCTGGGCAAGCGAAAGGGCAAACTGTAGAATGTCAGAAAGACGAGCCTTCAAAGGGTCAATTGACTTCTCTCCACACCATAGTACAAATTTAGACCACCTATAGGAATATATGGATTTGGTGGAATGACGTCTGGCAGACAAAATTACATCTACCACATCAGATGGGAGAGAAAAAGAATTCAGGTTGCCCCGTTCAATCTCCAGGCATGAAGGTGTAAGCTCTGGAGGTGGGGGTGTAGAACCTGCCCCTCCGATTGCGAGAGGAGGTCTGCCCTGAGAGGGAGACGGAGCAGAGGGCACGAGGAGAGGTGGAGAACATCTGTGTACCACACCCTTCTTGGCCAGTCCGGGGCGATCAATATAACTTGGGCCCGGTCTTGGCGAATCTTCCTCAGAACCAGAGGAATCAAGGGTATGGGAGGAAACGCGTATAGGAGTTGAGAGCTCCAACTCAACTGAAACACGTCCCCCAACGCTCCCTCCATCGGATACTGGAGACTGCAGAATGACAGGCAGTGAGCATTCTCGTGAGTGGCGAACAGGTCCACCCGAGGAGTTCCCCACATTCGAAAGACATGACAAACCACCTCCGGAAGCAACCTCCACTCGTGGTCGGCGGAGAACTGCCGACTGAGACTGTCTGCACGTACGTTCAGAACTCTGGCCAGATGATTTGCCATCAGACAAGTCCGATGGTCCTGAGCCCAGGACCATAGACGCAGGGCCTCTCTGCAGAGACAAAGAAACCCCACTCCTCCCTGTTTGTTGACATACCACATCGCGGTAGTGTTGTCCGTTAGGACTTGAACCGACTGACCGCGAAGGGAAGGGAGGAAGGCCTTGAGTGCCAAACGAATCGCCCGTAACTCCAGAATGTTGATGTGAAGCAACCTTTCCTCTGGAGACCAAAGAACCTTGATCTCCAGATCCCCCAGATGAGCACCCCACCCTAAAGTGGATGCATCCGTTATCACTGTAGCCACCGATGGAGGCAGATGAAAGGGCTTTCCTTGAGACAGATTGCCCCCCACGCTCCACCAAGACAGATCCGCTGCAGCTTCTCTGGAGATCCTCACAGACTCCCTGAGATCTCCTTTGTGCTGATACCACTGCCTGCGGAGGCACCACTGGAGCGCCCTCATGTGCCAGCGTGCATGGTTGACCAACAGAATGCAGGAAGCAAACAGACCGAGCAGGCAAAGGACCTTCAGAACTGAAACGACCGCTTCATTGTAAAACAAAGGAATCATTTCCTGTATGTCGAGAATCCTTTGAGGTGGAGGGAATGCTCGACACACAGTGGTGTCCAGTACCGCACCTATGAACAGGTTGCGCTGAGAGGGCACCAGGTGAGATTTGGGCACGTTTATCGAAAAACCCAATTTGAACAACAGCTGAGTTGTATCCTGCAGATGATGTAGCACCTTCTCTGGCCACTCCGCTTTGATCAGCCAGTCATCCAGATAGGGGAAAACAGAAATCCCCGACCTTCTGAGATGGGCTGCCACCACTGCCATCACCTTCGTGAAGACTCGGGGTGCAGTAGTAAGACCAAACGGAAGGACCGCAAACTGATAATGTTGCGACCCTACCGTAAACCGGAGATACTTCCTGTGCGACTTCAGGATGGGAATGTGGAAATACGCATCCTGCAAGTCGATCGACACCATCCAGTCCTCCTGATTCAGCGCTTGAAGAACCTGAGCAAGGGTGAGCATCTTGAACTTCTCTTGCTTTAGAAAAAGATTCAAGATTCTGAGGTCCAATATCGGACGCAATCTGCCGTCCTGTTTCGGAATCAGGAACCACCTCTATCGCACCCTTTTGAAACATCTTCAGGACTTCCTCCTGCAGGAGAAGACGGTGGTCCTCTGAACAAGACCCTTGACAAGGAGGGTAATTTGGAGGGAATTCCCGAAAGGGAAGGGTGTACCCATTTTCTACAAGATCCAGAACCCAGAGATATGTAGTTACAGATTCCCAATCTTGTAGAAAATGGGTAAGCTGGCCCCCCACAGGACCAGCATGATCCAGAATGGCGGATCTAGGGCTGCTTTGCGGTGGTGGGAGGGGCTGAGGAGGAGGAAGAGGAGGAGGAGAGTTGACGGCCACGTGAGCGACCACTGATTCTACCTCTGTATCCTTTGGACAAAGAGCTTTGCTGCTGCTGCTGCTGTTGCTGCTGGGTCTGTCTGTAGGAACGAAAGGTTGCCCTCCCGAAGCCACTGTATCTTTTAAAAGACCCCCTCGACTGGGATTGAAGGCCCAAAGATCTAGCTGTAGCCCTGCTCTCCTTAAAGCGTTCAAGAGCAGCATCAGCCTTCTTACCAAACAAACCAGACCCATCAAATGGCAGGTCCAACAAAGTCGACTGTACATCCGGGGAGAACTCAGCTACTCACCTCTGCTGGTGGCAACAGAAGACCCCATGACTCTCGCCACTGAGTCTGCCGTGTCCAGCCCACTTTGAATCACTTGGCGTGCTGCCGCCTGGGCATCAGTCAAAACTTCATTAAAGCCGAGTCTATCTTCCTCAGAAAGCTTTGGTGCCAATTTTTTCGCCGAGTCCAATACAGGGTCAATAATGGCCTCATTAAAAGGCAACAAAGGCTCAGAAACTGTAGTGGGCGAATGCAGCACCTCAGTCAGAATATTTGATCTGAACTCCGTAGTTGGCAACTGAAGATCTAGCAGCTCTGCAGCCTTCCTGATGACTGCATGGTAAGGAGCCACATCTTTCGAGGGTTCATCTGAAGGTGGAGTGATTTTCCACTCAGGAGACAAATCCAGTCCACTAGCCTCCTTAAGCTCCTCAAACACCTCATCAAACTCAACCAGCTCTCCCTCTTCAGCCTCTTCCAAAAGGTACCTCCTTTCATCCACCACTCTCTGTGCTTCCCTTCTGGATCGAATCCGCACAAGAGGCGTCGGTGGCGCCGTGTTCGAATCCGACGGCGCCGGCGTCGAACGTGGATCCGCAGGAGCAGCCGGCGTCAAACGAGGTCGAGCCGGCACCGGTGAAGAAGGAAGCGGCGTCGACGTCCTCGGCGCCGGTAGATGCCAAGACGGCGTCGCCGAAAAAAATGGCATGAAAGGAGCCTGCGGATAGACCTGCGGCACTCCCAGGTTAAACGCCATTGGACCCATCGGACCCGCAGGTGCACCAGTGGTATACAAGACCCTCGAAAACACCCCATACATCGCATTCAGATAATGCGAGGGTTCCTGACCTGGTCCAGGGAATGCAGGGGTACTGGTCAGGCATCACCGGACTCGGGCCAACCGGCGCCGACGGTGGAATAAGCGGCATCGCAGGCTCACCCGGGACTTGAAGATCCTCAACCGGGGCCGGAGACGGAACCGGAGATGGAGCCGGAGATAGAACCGGCGTCGGGGATGGCACCGGACCCGGAGATGTAGCCGGAGCCGGCGAAGTCACAGGAGAAGAAGGACCAGGAGGAGAATCCGGAACTGGTGAAGGAGACACGGATTCCTTTCGGCGTCGAGTCGGCGACTTCGACTTCGGAGCCGAGCTCTTATCAGAGTGATGATGAGAAGAATGCCTCCTCTTCTTCTTATGCTTCTTGGTTCGCGAAGCATGCCCCGAAGTCGACTTCGACGCCGACCTCGATCGTGACCTCGATCTCGACTTCCTTCTTCCTCTCTTTTCCTTTTTCATCCTAGCGATGCAAGACAGCAAGAGCAACCATCCACATCGTGGTCAGATGACAGACACCAAACACAGTTGTCATGTGGATCCGTGATCAACATGTGTTTGCCACATTCCCGACAGGGCTTGAAGCCCGACTTCTTCGTCGACATCTTCTTCGAAGAGAAACAGGGAAACCCAGAAGAAACACAAAGTAACAGTAAAGCTACCAACAGCAATTCCCGAAATCCGTTGGTGTCGACGGCGCGGAAAAAAGGGAACTGACGTCATCACGCCGACGAGGTCTTCTTATGGAGCCGGTGACGTCAGCGGAGTCGCGAGCGGAGCTGTGTCTCTGTGACGTCGTCTTCGACCCCATCGGCGTGGACTGCCACAAAAGTTTCCGAACGTTGCTGCCGCAGGGGATATTCACAAGGTGAGGAATCCACTGGCAGATGTATCCATCAGAAATCACAATTTTACCAGCTTTCAGGAACAGGCAGACTTTTGTCAGAAAACCACATTTTTCAACACAGTTTTGGCATTTTACTGTGACATAGCCCATTTTTCCTATTTTTGTACTTTCAACCTTCTTCCAGTTACTGGTAGAAATGGGTGTGCAACCAATGGTGGATTCCGGAAAGCTATACATTTCTGAAAAGTAGACAAATTTCTGAATTCAGCAACAAGTGATTTGTGTAGATCCTCCAATATTTTCCTACAGAAATAAAAGTTCAAAAAAAAAAAAATGAAATGGAGTTGAAAAAAACAGTCATTTGTGTGGATAAGAAAACATTGGGGGATCCACACAAGTCACACATCCCTGGACTCCCCTGGGTGTCTAGTTTTCAGAAATGTCTGGGTTTGGAAGGTTTCCCTAGATGGCCAACGGGCATGGGACCAATAACACAGGTGATCCCCTTGCAAAAATAGGTTGTTTTGTGATAGATCATTTTGATGTCTACGTAATACGTTTTGAGTCGTTTCCTGTGGTGGGCACTAGGCCTACCCACACAAGTGAGGTACAATTTTTATCGGGAGACTCAGGGAATGCTGGGTGGAAGAAAGTTTGTGGCTCTCCTCAGATTACAGACCCTCATTTGGCTTCCCGTCAAGAAGAGAGTAACCTTCAAATTACTCACCCACGCCTACAAATCCCTCCACAACATTGGACCCAAATACCTCAACGAAAGAGTCTCCTTCCATGGACCGAAAAGGAACCTCCGCTCCGCCGACTTTGCCCTGGCAGAAACCCCATGCATCCACAGAAACAAAGCAGGCAGAAGAGCCTTCTCCTACGTCGCAGCCAAGGCCTGGAATGAGCTTCTGCTCAACATCAGACGCACCCCCACCCTGCACCCCTGCACACCTTCAGGAAGAGCCTCAAGACCTGGCTCGTCTAATGAACCGGTGCGACACCCAGTACGTTTTGGGCCCTTCTCGGACACGGGTTCTTGGCCCACTCATACAAGTAAGGTAGCATTTTTTTGGGAGACCTGGGGGAGCGCTAGGTGGTAGGAAATTTGTGTCGGCCCAGTGATCCTACAACTTTCCCACACAGAAATGTGAGGAAAACATCATTTTGTATTCTAAATTTGAGGTTTGCTGGGGATTCTGGATAAGAAACTGTTGGGCAATCCATGCAAGCCACACCTCCCTGGACTCCCTCGGGTATCTAGAAATGTCTGGCTTTAGTAGGTTTCCCTAGATGGCCACCGAGCCCGGCAGTCAAAAATGCAAGTGATGCCCCCCCCTTGCAAAACCAGGTAATTTTATGATTGATAATTTTGATGCCTCCACAATTCGTTTTGGGTCCTTCGCTGTCACGGGTACTTGGCCTACCCACACAAGTGAGGTAGCATTTTTATCAAGAGACTTGGGGGAATGTTGGGTGGTATGAAATTTGTGCAAGCCTGATGATCCCACAACTTTCCCACACCGAAATGTGAGGAAAACGTGATTTTTCTTTATCTAAATTCGAGGTGTGCAGGGGATTCAGGGTAAGAAAATTTGGAGGATCAACGCAAGCAACACCTTCCTGGACTTCCCCAGGTATCTAGTTCTCAGAAATGTCTGGATTTGTTAGTTTTCCCTTGATGGCCGCCGAGCCCGGAATCAAAACCACAGGTTACCCCCTTGCAAAACCAATTTGTTTTGTGAACAATAATTTTGATGTCTCAACAATACATGGCCCACCCACACAAGTGAGGTAGCATTTTTATCAGGAGACCTGGAGGAACGTTGGGTGGTATGAAATTTGTGCTGGCCCAGTGATCCCACATCTTTCCTACACAGATATGTGAGGAAACAATATGTTTTTGTTAATTAATCAAATTTACAAAGGCTTCTGGGAAAGTAAACCTTGTGGGATCCACACAAAACATACCACATATTATTCCCTTGGTGACTAGTTTCCAAAAAGATGTGAGATCAGAAGGTGTTCACTACAGAAAGAGTATGCACTGACAGTAAAAAGCAAAAAAAACACCAGAACATCACAGCACACCCATCCACTAGTCAATCACTGGCCTTCTGGTTGGAAATGGCACAAGGGTAAGTAAATGGTTCATTAAAAACAACTATATTCATCAAAGACTTTACAAAATACAATCCACAAAAGTCTTTGTTAGTAATTTCAACATTAGATGAAAGAACCACTGACTTGCAGCTCGTGAGCTGTAAAGCCACACCAAGGCATCAACCGCTTTACAGCCCATTCACAAGCCTTTCATGCGTCAGACACAGACAACCATTCACACTGCCAGCTGCTGGCGATCACAATACAACACTTACATTTACAAACAGCTCCATTCAAGGGCCCATCACTCTCATACGCCACCAGCACTAACACATATCTCACCACCAAGCTCCAAAACATCAGACAACTGACAAACACACCTCAGGCAAGTCAATATACATACTGGCTACCAGCCACCAACATGCCAGGCCAGTTTACACGCACTGCCCTCCAAGCAAGTGCCAGCCTACACACACAGTCAGCCAACCGCCAGTCTACACGCACCGCTAGCCAAATGCCAGTCCACACGCACTGCCAGCCAAGCGCTAGTCCACATGTACCGCCAGCCAAGAGCTAGTCTACACGCACTACCAGCCAAGCTCCAGTCCAAATGCACCGCCGGCAAAGCACTAGTTCACACACACCGCCAGCCAAGCGCTAGTCTACACACCCTCCCAGCCAAGCGTGAGTCTACACACACTGGGAAACAAACACCAGTACACACATTCCGTCAGCAAAACTCCACTACACACACACATAAACTTTCTCTGATGTCTAGTGGTTTTGTGACCCCCTTGGGGGCAGATGGCTCCAAAAAATATGGCTAATCTGTCCCAAAGGTGGGGGGCAGGGAAAAAAATGGCCACAATATTGCCTCCATAATGGCGAGCAACCCTTGCCCAAGGTGCCGCTCCCTGACATATAAATAAAGAATATCTCTGTGTCTAGTGGCTTTCTGCCGCCCTTAGGGGCAGATGGGCCTAAAATTACGGCCAATCTGCCCCCGGGAGGCAGAAAATGGCTAAAATATGCCCCCATAATGGGGAGCGACCCTTGCCCCAGGGGTCACTCCCCAACATATAAATACGTTGAGTCCTGGGAGTCTAGTGGCATTTGGCCTAAAAAGAAAAGGTCGATCTGCCCTGGGGGGGGCGGGAGGGTGTCGGAGGGTGGGGCTAATGGCCAGAAAATGGCCAAAATATGCCCTCATAAAGGGGCCACTCCCCAACATATCAATAACTTGAATGTCTGGTGTCTAGTGGCATTCTGCGCGGCAGATGGGCCTAAAAATAAGGCTGATCTGCCAACGGGGGGGGGGGGGGGGGGGCAGAGAACGACCAAAACAGTGACCAAATTAATAAGGAGCGACCCTTGCCCTAGGTGCCACTCCCCTACAAATAAATATGCGCAAAGAATCACTGGTCGCCTTGTGGATGCATTCCTGCTGTGCGATCGCGGCCCTACCCACGATCGCACAGCAGGAATGCACTGCAAAGAGACACAGAGGGAAAGGAAAAACTCCATACTTTCCCCTGTGCCTCTTTGCCACCCCTGCTTCCCCCAGGAGAAAAAACATACTTTTTTCTCCTATGGGCTGGAAGCAATGGCTTCCAGCATGTCCCCGCACTGCTCTGATGATGTTGGTGTGCAGTACGCACGATAACATCATCAGATCACCGAGTGGGTGGTGCGGGGGTGGCAGCGGAAGTGCTTCCGCTGCTATCCACGGTGGGGGCCCATAGATTGGCAGCCCATTGGGGAGCGCCAGCACTTCCCCTGTGGGTGGGTGTCATGACAGAACAGTTCCGTCATTGACACAAGAGCGGCACAGCCGATGACGGTAGCGATCCATCACCAGCACTGAACCGGTCTTGTAATTATGGACTCACTCTAGGGGTGTGGAAGTGTGCCCTCTGTGAGACACACTGGTGCAGGGTCACCCCTTGTCCACCGGTCCGAGCCAGTAAGGAGAATCAACACTGCAGTGAAGTTCTAATCAAACAATGTATTCACACTCATTAGCGGGGGCTCCGTCCAACGAGCACCAAGAGATACTCAAGGAGGAAGCGCGCCGAACAATGATTACATGGGTTTATACAGGAAGAACCCACAAACAGAGTACGCTCAATGGTGATAATAGAGAATAGGAAGGACACACTATGAAGCAATACAAACACCAACAGCCTTGGTGGTTTAAACAACTTTAAGCCCTGCAGCTGCACAACAAGATAAGTTATCTACCTACACCCCAGATCATAGATTAACCATTAACAAGAAACTTAAAGCAGACGCCAGCTGTTCTTTTGTGCTGCTCTGCACGTAAACATGTTTGCAATGCCCCAATCTGACTTCTTTGCACACTATGAGCAGTTGGAGTTCCAAGGACAAGATAGAGGCTGAGGAAAGGACATAAATGGATGCCTTATAGGCCAATACAACAAATAGCAAAGTCGTTTTCGACAGATCCTCCTTTTAGCCTATGCTAATCCATTTTTTCTTTTCAAAGCACAAAAATTAGTCCTGGATATCAATCAACATAAGGTCGTCAACTTCCTGTTGTACCATCATTTGCTTATTTAATGCATGAAAGTCAACTGGGGGAAGCTTGACATTGGTGCAGGCAGGCATGCAAATTGTACATACCATAGGGGACACTGAGTACAACAACAGCAAGTAAGAAAGGTCGCTCCTATTATCACTATTACCATCAATATTTTCCAACCCCAAGTGGAAAGCATGCCCCAAAACCATTCCGACCAAGTCCATGTTCCTTTTTCCTGGTGTATTTCTGCAGCTATTATATGTAGTTTGGAAATAGCATCATACACTGAAGGGGCATTATCAGGGACATACACACAGCAGCTACTTCCTATGATGCGGCATGCCCCTCCCGATCGGCCAGTATCACATCTAAAACCATCCAGTTTTGTAAAGCCACAACTCTAGTAACTTGGAGCTCCTCTGTGATGTTTCCAAGGGCTGCCGTTGTTTGAGTGATCACTGCCTCTACCACTCGAGTCAGGCGTCTTATCTTCCTGATGTTTACTACCAGACCGATAAAGAAAAAGAATCACAAATTGAAGTCAAGATACTGCTGTAATGAAGTGTTAGTTTGATCCACCACATCAACCTCTATATTTAGATCGAATTAGGGAAGAATCATTAAACAATCGTCGATCTTTGTTATAGGGGCCACAAACACGGGAGGAGCCAGGAAGGACACATAGCATGTTCCAGACCATCCGCTTGGCAAATGAAAAATAGCCTTTATTTCCACAAACGAATTAAGTATTATGGGTTGCTAGAAAACTGCTATTGTTTGCTCCAGTTATGTTTAATACTGTAATGCAATCACTTTTCCCCACAGGGGCACTGCCCACACTGCTTACACAAAGTGGGGCTCGCGCTCTCGTGACAGTGATGACAGGAGGCCCAGTCCCTTGGCTGTTCGGGTGTTAGGAAAGACATACCCTGTGGTGGAATTTCCTTTACCATATTCCTCCATTTCCCATAGGGTCCCCTTAGCTTGCAAGTTGCCGTCATCATCGGGGTAACAAGCTTTATTCAATTGTGCATTAAGTCCCCCTACATCAGCTGTGGAAACATTGTTAACCTCAGAAGCCCACGGTAGGGGGTAGGGGAATGAGGGGCGTTCCCCCCCTTCCTCTGGTGGGCCGGCAACATGCCACAGGTATCACTGAGCATGTGTCACAACCTGCACTGAACCTAGTTCAACCGATTCTGCGATCCCACCGTGCTACAGCCGAACCATCCCATTAATTGGGAGCAGGTCCTCCGATGTCTCTATCTGCTCCTTTCCTTCTTGGTCGCAGATCGTACCTTGTTACCGCAGGTGTAGTCTGATCTGGGAACAGAACTTCTTCGTGCGTAGGAGCAATGTTCTTCTGGGTTTGCAATATCTTTTTAGAATCGCCTCTACCTTCTGGGTGGAGGACAGTTGCTGGTACCCTCTTGCAATGGGAAGCGTGGATCCAGTTCTTCCTGTTGGTGATGCGGACAGCGGTCCGAGTTGCAAGCAGAACTTGTTCGGGGCTCTACCAGCCGGGTTCCAAGTTCTTGGAGCATTAGAAATTCTTTGTTAACACGAAATCGCCAGGCTGGAGCCGGTGGGCTAGACCTTCTGAATTGTCAGGTATGGCTTCATGTACTTTTTGGTGAATTAGAGACAATTTTTCGGTTAAGTTTTTTAAATAATCACTGAGGACGGGGTACTGTATTTCTTTTATTATATTTGGTCTTGGGGGTCCCGACACATTCATAGGCCTTCCGAACACTACCTCATAAGGGGAGAGACCAGTCTTACTGTGTGTGATGGAACAACCCGATAACAGGGCTAGGGGCAAAGCATCTGGCCATTTAAAGCCTGTTGTTGCCTGTATTTTAGCAAGTTTAAGCTTCAGTGAGGCATTGGACTGTTCTCCAAGTCCCGCTGCCTGAGGGTAATTGGCAGCATGACACTTCTATTTTACCCCTAGATCTTTCATTAGGTACTCTATTATCTGACCAGTGAAGTGAGGGCCTTTGTCACTCCATAGGACCCTACAAATTCCAAATCGATGGAAGAACTCGTTCAACAAAATTTTGGCAGTTGTCAAAGCAGTATTATCTTTGGTTGGATAGGCCGCTTCCCACTTGCTAAATGAACAAACCACCACTAAAGCATACTTCAAGTTGTTCCAACGTTCCAACTGGATATAATCCATTTGAAGTGCTTCAAAGGGTACCTGGGGTGGAGGAAATCCACCTGTGGGAGTTGATACCCCCTTCCCAGGATTGTTTTGTAAACATATCATAAAATGCCTTACTAAATATTCAGCTGTTTTACGAATGTCCGGATTGTCCCAAACCTTCTCTAGTTGGGAGATGGTGTCCTTAGCTCTAACATGGGCAGGCCCATGAGCCATAGTCAAAAAGGGCAGTAAATAGGCATGGGGCAATTTCCATTTCAACATGTCTTTGGACCTCCAACATCCCTCATCCTCTAACTCCCCTTTCTTTTCCCATTCTGCCTTTTCTTTTTCAGTAGCTGACTGTTGTATCTCCTGAACCTCCATGTTCATGTTTTCCCATCTTTCAGCCTGGGACCGTAACACATACATTGTGCTTGTTTGAGTGCTTGCAGTATCCCGTGCTACCTCATCTGCGAAAGCATTTCCTTGTCTCACCTTATCTGTAACTTTCTTGTGGGCACTACATCTGATAATGGCCATGCTCTTTGCTAATGTCAGGGCAGTGAGGAGGCAATTTACCAGTTCACTGTGTTAAATCTTGGCACCATGTGAAGTTAGGAACCCCTGTTCTTTCCAAAGCTTATCAAAATTATGTGCCACACCAAATGCATACTGGCTGTCAGTATAGATATTTACTGACAATCCCGGACTGAGTTCACTGGCCCTCAAGAGCGTGATGAGTTCAGCAGCTTGGGCTGATCTTTGAGGAATACGAGCTGTTTCTACTACTGTCTGTAATGTTGTTATGGCATAGGCTGCAGAAGTGGTGCCATCAGGTAGTTTTAAACAAGAGCCATCCACCCATAGTTCTCCTTCAGGATCTAACAAGGCTGCGTCTCTGAGATCTACTCTTCCCTTGGTTTGTTCCTCCGTCAGAAAAATACAATCATGCAAATCATGGGGTTGTTCAGCTGGTAAGGGCAACAATGTGGCAGGATTCAATGTCAAACATCTCTTGAGTGTAATATGGGGTGCCAGAAGTGTACGTTCGTATCCTGTGAGCCTAGCACTAGTCAGATGCTGTGTCTTGGTTTGGTTAAGCAGCGCATCTACAGAATGTGGTACCATAACCATAAGTTTGCTGCTCAGTACTATCCCTTCAGATTGCCGTATGGAGATGGCCGTAGCAGCCACCACCATAAGACAACCCGGGAGTCCTCTGGCCACTGGGTCCAATACAGCTGAAAAGTAAGCGCATGGGCGATGTTTGCTGCTGTGTGGCTGTGTCAAGACTGATAATGCACACCCTTCTCTCTCATGCACATATAGTGTAAAGGGTTTGGTGTAATCAGAGGTACCCAACACAGGAGCAGAACAAAGGGATGCACAAAGCTGTTGATATGCATTCTGACATTCAGATGACCATGGTAGAGGAAAGGGGTTGTCTTTAGTAACAAGGGACAAAAGGGGTTTGATGATGAGTGAAAAATTTGGGATCCATTGTCTACAGTAAGAGGTGATACCAATAAGTGCTCAGACCTCTTTTTGTGTATGGGGAATAGGAGTGTGTATGATAGTTTGAATCCTATCCTTGGTGAGAGTACGTCCCTCCTTCGATAAGAGGTGACCAAGATAGGTGACCTCTGGTCGATAATATTGCAATTTATTCCTAGAGACCTTATGTCCTTTAGCAGCAAGATGGTGCAATAAGGAGAGGGTGGCCTCTTGGCAATGTTCAGTTGTATCGGCCGCGAGCAGGATGTCATCGACATATTGGATGAGTGTGACTCCAGTGGGTAAAGAAAGTTCATTCAACTGCCACTTGAGTGCCTGGCTATAGATGCTAGGACTTTCTGTATAGCATTGGGGGGCTCTACAGAATCTAAATGAACGACCTCTAAGCGAAAATCCCAAAAGATATCTACTATCCCGATGTGTAGGGATGGAGAAAAAGGCATTCTTAAGGTCAATAACAGAGAACACAATGGCTGTGGGCGGAACCAATGTCAACAAGGTGGTAATATCAGAAACAACGGATATTGAGGAACTACTATCTTATTCATTTCTCTCAGATCAATCACAAATCGGTAAACTTTGTCCTGTATTCCATCCCCTCTTTTAAGAACAGGAAGAAAAGGGCTATTACACACATTAGAGGAGACTTCCTCAATGACCCCTATAAGTATCATGTCATCAATAATGTGCATTAGCGCATCTTTTTCTTCTTTTGATATTTTGTATTGCGGGACACTTGGCTAGAAAGCACCTTCCGGAACCCGTATGTGAACTGGGGGAATGTCCATTTTTCCAACATCTGTGTCTGCAGTAGCCCAGACACACGGGGGAACTGAATCGAGGTCCGAGCATGGGGAAATGTTACATTGTTTAGGCGACGTTTTCCTTCCAAAGATGACACACTCCAGATGGGGAGCAATGTATGGAAGCATGAAAATATTTCAAAAGATCAAGTCACAAATTATCAGGAGCATGCGGGGGAAGCAAAAAGGGTGCAGAGGTAATAAAAATGTTACCCTGTAAATGTAGTTTTCAGAACAGAGGGCTAGGGGTTGGAGTCCCATTGAACCCCACTGATGTTATTATCCGGTCAGACAAGGGTGTCCCAGGGACCAGTTGTTGAGATATCACACTATGTGTCGCCCCTATATCTACTAGGAATTTCTGATCCTGCCCAAGTATGGTAGCTGTTATATAGGGTCCTGACTGATCTACAGGTGTCTCGACTGGTCCTCCTTGTCCTACACTGTCCTAGCCAAAGTGCATTCCTATGGCATCATCCGGTTCATAGTCATCCAAAGAATATGGATTATTCCTTTGATCAAAATAATGATCCGAGCTATTTCTGCCTGAATTTTGTTGTGGCTGTCGTGGGGCTTGAGCTCCCTGGTTATTACTTGCTTGTCCCCTGCCCCTCCCACTAGAAGCTAAGACGGGGCATTCAGAACGCCAGTGTCCTATTTCTTTGCAATAGGCACATTGATCCGGTCCTAATGGTGTCTGTCTACACGGTGGGCCTGAAAGGGATGTGTTCAGGTTGTTATATTGGCCCCGGGCCATGGCCCCTGCCCTGGGGCCCGTAGGCCTTTACCACCATAACCTTTGTTTTCAACTCTTTCATTTTACCTTCCTCCTTCTCCTGCTCATCCGTCACTTGGTTCTGATAGTATTGGGCCATATCCAATATAGCTTTCGGAGAGGCTGAGGCCCATGTACTCTCAGACCCCTTCAAACAAGCAGATATTTCAGGGAGCAAATTCCCAACAAATCAGTCTACAAATAAATGGGAGCTTGTAGGCGTAGGTGTATCCTGGCCACTAAAATCATGTAAAACGTCCTCAAAGCGAGTAAAGAAATCAGGGACAGATTTGTCCTTTCTTTGTTTACAAGCAGTAAGGAATGTCCAATCTATTTTCCGTAGGGGAATTATTGTTTTTATATAAGTGAGTATGTTGCCAGGGAGGTTCAGTATAAGCTGAGTTGGTTTTTACCCGGCTGCCTATCCGCTTCAGCTGCCATTAATGCAGTCCAATCTCCTCCTAGCTCGGCAACATGATCTTGTTTCCGAGTGAGTCGCCACATATCCGGCGGTAAGATCATGCTGAAGAACATATCAATGTCAACTAACGTCATAACACAAGAGTCAATGGCTGCCTGTACTTCGTCATAGAAACCTCCGGGGTCCTTTCGAATATCAGGTAAAGTGGCCTTAAGAGTGAGGACATCCATCCTTTTCCAGGGCGTATATATACAACTATACATGAAATGGGCTCTGGCATTGGGGCTGTTAGGATCATCACTGTCTGCATTCCCCTTTCTGGGGCGTGGCTTCCCTCATTGGTCTCATGCATGAAAAAGCAAAGAGTTCATCCCGGTGCCGCAATATAGTGGTGATGGCAGTATTAGCCAGCCCCATAGAGAATGTACCCACTTGACACTGTCGACTAATGTCCCTAACATCTTGCGGTCCATTTTTCCCAGTTACCATTTCCCACTGGTTTAGAAACTGATAAGAAACTTTATTTATAAAACAGAATAATTTCCCTTCATTAAAACCTCTCATATGTTCAAATATTTCTATATCATCCATATCTGGATCATTAGGCCATTCCTGAACTAATTGTTGTGTCATGTCCTCGCGTTCTGGTAATGCAGCAGAACGCAAAACTCAGGGAGGAGAGGTAAGGGCACGATCAGTCCGGACATGAGGGGACAAAGGAATGTTTGGATGATTTGGGACAAATGGCAGAGGGGGTGCGGGCGGAGGCGTAGGAGGTGCAATATTTGGGGGAGCAGGGGGAAGGGGTGCGGAGGGGGCATATGGGGGTGGGGATCGCTCGATCAATAATTTCTCAGTCTCTGAGTCATCATCCTCCCGGTGCACATGCACCGAAACAACCAGTCGAACAGCATATTCTTTAAGTGTTCTTAATCTGTGTTCCCTATCTAAACATTCCATGTTGCTCTGCACTTCTTTCCCTTTTAATTCAGTGTACTTTTGGAACACTGTTCTCCTTCCCTGTTTCTTTCTAAGTTTCTCCTCTTTTTTTTTTTTTTTTTTTAAACATGTTTTTATTGGCTTTTGTTAGTAATTTCGTTACATATCATTGTTGGATGACAATATCGCAGAGTACAAGTGTCCAATCAGGTGAGATCAATCATCACGTTTACAATAACCTTCACCACACTCATGTGCAGTGTAACCGGTGTTTGCCATACTATATAATACAAACCAGGGAAGGGAGGGGAAACTAGGGGCAGCCATGGACCGTCAGAGAAGGGTCAGCCAGACTACAGCTCAGGTGGACTGTAGGGCAACTGGTGAAGCAGCGCATTGGGAACCCCAGGGCGGGGTACGACTATGCAGGTGGACATACGGCATGGGTGCAGGCCCCGTAGCAGCGGGGAGAGGAACCTGGTCCCCCTAAGGTGAGTGTGTAGTATTAAGGGGGGTCGTCACCTGGGTGAGTTTGTGTCGGGCGTGGCTGTGTGGCAGTATGGGTAGTCGCGGTTGTGTTCTGGTCAGCTAGGGGTTGGGATTGTTTAAACTGATGCATTATCAGCGCCCACTCCAGGGAGATCGGGGTTTTGCGTATGCCCTTCGCCTCCTCCTCCCGCAGAGCGTCCTCCTCAGCCGCAGACCACTTGAGCACCGCCCCCCTCCATGCCGCCATCGGGGGGCCCGTAGGGGAGCGCCAATTCATAGCTATGCATCGCTTAGCCAGGAGGTGTGCTAATGAGACAAATCGTATAGGTACTTTGTGCCGCTGCTTCCGACCCATTATTCCCAGTGCGCAGTACTCCCAGGTGTCTAGATGGGGCAACCCCGTGAGCTCACGGAGGGTCTCGTGGATAGTCGACCAGTAGATTTGGATCCCCGGGCAGGACCAAAACATATGGAGGAAATCTGCATCCTGCGCCTGACAGCGGGGGCAGAGGAAAATTGTATCGGGATAGAAACGCTGGAGGCGCGCTGGGGTCAAGTAGGCCCTGTGGAGAATGTAATATTGTATATTTTTGAAACGGGCGTTCCGAGACACTTTTTTGGGAAATTCGAGTGCCCTGTCCCATTCGTTGTCATGAAACGCCCGTCCCACCTCCTCTTCCCAAAGGGTCCGCAGGGGCGCCAATGATAGGGGCGTCAACTCTCGAATGGACTTGTACAGCCAGGTGGTGAGGTGACGACCCCGTCCCATTCGCAGTATCGTGTGGAGGACTGGATGCGTGGGGGGCTCTCCTAGTGTGAGATCACAGTGCGGCAGAAAATGACTAAGGAGCTGGCGGTGCCGCAAGAATTGTCCCGGCGGGAGATCGTATTCATCAATGAGTTGTTGGAATGGTCGGAGGTGTCCCTCCGCGAATAGTATTTCTGCCTCGGTGACCTCCCGAGATGTCCACTCCCGAAGCATGGCAGGGGTGAAGAACCGGGTGTTTTTGGGCCAGCCCACCAGCGGGAGCAACGGTGAATACGAGGGCCTATCTGGTGCGAGTCGGTGTATGCGCCGGATGCACCCCCGGGCCACCACCACCTGGAGGGGGTAAGTCCCCGTCGGACGGGATCCCGGCACAAGCAAACGGCATAATTCCGGTGTCGTTATCCGACCCGCGGTCGTGTATGTTTCGGACGTGTGCCTGCCGGCGGTCCAATAGGAAAGCCATTGGAGCTGCGCCGCTAGGAAATAGGCTTCGAATGAGGGAGCTCCGAGACCGCCTTGTGTCGTGGGTAATTTCAGTTTTGCCAGGGCGATTCTATGTCGCCCCTTGCCCCATATTAGGGAGCCAAGGAGGGTGTCCAGATCTTTGAAGAAAGAACGAGGTGGTATCACTGGAAGGTTAGTAAAGTAATAGAGTAGACGCGGGACCAGCACCATTTTCGCTAAGGCCACGCGGCCGATCGGGGCTAGTGGGAGCTGACGCCAAAACCCGATGGTGGGACGTATGGAGGCGAGTGCCCTACGATGGTTGCCCTCAAAGATGTCAGTGGGTGAGTGATATAGGCGAACCCCTAGATAGCGAGGGGCCTCTGCCGTCCAGTTTAATCGCTGATCACCAATCCACACTTCCCGAGGGGCAGAGTCGGGGTGGAGGGGATAGACCACAGATTTCTCCCAGTTCACCTTCAAGCCTGAAGCTTCCGCGAATTCGGTCAGGATGAGTCCGAGTGGAGTTAGATCCGCGGCGATGTCCCGTATATACAGGAGGAGATCGTCGGCATACAGTGAGACACAGTGCGTGGCGTCCGCGAGCGGTATGCCCCAGTCCTGCCCCTCCCTTCGGAGACGGATAGCCAAGGGCTCCACAGCCAACGCAAATAACAGGGGCGATAGGGGGCAGCCCTGTCTAGTGCCCCTGTGTATTGTGAATGCCGAAGAAATACGACGTCCAATGCGGACTCGGGAAGTGAGCTTAGTGTAGAGAAGGCGGGTGTACGCAACAAGCTTGGGGCCAAAGCCAGCACGCTGGAGGGCCGAGAACAGGTACTGCCACGTCAGGGTGTCGAAGGCCTTCTCGAGGTCTAAGATCAGGCACGCCGCTCTGGGGAAGCGGTCACCAATCTGATCCTGGATATGGAACAGACGCCGTATGTTCTGAGAGGTATTCCTGCCCGGTACGAATCCGCAGTGGTCAGCGTGTACTAGCGGACATACCACCCGGGAGTATCTTTCAGCCAATATTTTCCCTAAAATTTTACAGTCGGCTGTAAGGAGCGTTATGGGCCGATAAGACGCCAACAGCTGTGGGTCGCGGTTGGGCTTCGGGAAGGTGACTATTACCGATTCTCTCATGGAGCTGGGTAATTCGCCCGCGTGCAGTGCTGTGTCCAGTACCGTCGATAGACGGGGGGCCAGCAGGGAAATAAAGGTGACGTAGTATTCCAGCGGGAACCCGTCCAAGCCCGGGGCTTTGTTTCGGGCCAATGTGCGTATGGCCTGGGTGATCTCCGAGGTACGTATCGGCGTGTCCAGGTCAGTTTTCTCTGCAGAAGATATCTGTGGGAGAGGCAGAGGGTCGAGGAAGCGATCGATCATCCCCTGACTCCATGCTCGGGGCCTATCGTAGACCACCGAGTAATATTGATGGAATTCTTGAAGAATCTCGTCCTGAGAGTGTACCAAGACGCCGTGTTGCGTATATATGGACGTGATGGGTCGAATCTCCGTGTCTTGTTTAGCTAGCCACGCTAGCAGCGAGCCCGTCTTGTCGCGGTCTTTGTGCATTCGAGTCGCATATGTCCGAAAATTGTAACGCCGCAGATCCGCGCACGCTCCCTGATATTCCGACTAGGCATGTGCGATCTGCGTCGCCACTGCCACCGATTGGTCGGTGAGTTTTGTGGCGTTGGCAAGCCGTTTCTCGGCTTTATCGAGGGCCTGTTCCAGGGTGCGTTTCACCCCGACGCGCTGTTGAATGCAGTCTCCCCTGGCCACCACCTTGAAGCTGTCCCACTCGATTAGGGCGGAAGACGCCGACCCCGTGTTTCGGGCAAAGTATTCTCGGATACTACACTCTTGTTGGTGGGTGAAGACCGGATCCGCCAGGCAATCGCGCGGGAGGCGCCATGTGGGGACAGGGGGGTGTGGGGGTCTCCATTGAAGACTTAGTACATGTGCATCATGGTCGGATATGACTCTGCCCAGGTAATCTGTGTGGCGGACCTGAGGGAGTACCGCTGCCGTGCACAGGAAGCGATCTAGTCTGACACGAAGGTTGTGGGGAGCTGAGTAGAAGGAGTACATGCGTGTATGAGGGTAGTGCAAGCGCCATACATCTGTGAGTGACCAGTGTGCTACCCAGGCCTTAAATCTATCGATGTGTCTGTAAGTAGGAGAGCGTGGTAGGGGGGGGCATGAGCGGTCCATGTCGGGATCTAGGACGCAATTATAGTCTCCCCCGAGTATCCAGGGCACGTGTGTGAATTGGGCGAGGGTTTTCGTAAGTCGGTCCCAAAACCTATCCTGATCAACATTCGGGGCATATATGCTGCCCAATAGGACGGCCTGTCCGTCAAGCAGCCCCTCCAACAGGACAAATCTACCCTCCCCGTCTACCACCCGCTGGAGCTCTCGGAACGGAGTACCTGGTCGGATCCAGATCAGCGCGCCGCGGGCAAATGATGAGTAGGTTGTAGCGCAAATGAGGCCCCGCCATTTTGCCTGCACCCTGCCCACCTCCGCTGCATTAAAGTGGGTTTCTTGCAATAGGAGTATGGATGCCGTTTGGCGCTTCGCGTAGGCGTAGATCGCATAGCGCTTGCGGGGGGTGTGAAGACCGCGTGCATTTAACGTAAGTATGTTAACGTCCGTTACACTCGTCCTCTGTGCCATGGGTAGTATGTCTAGTGTGCGGGCCGAGGGAGCTGTCGGTCCGAGTGGTCGCTATGTGGGGACCTAGGGGTTCGCTGCGCCGCTGCTGAGTAACGAACCAGTGATCCCGGTCGCTGGGGCTGTTGATCGCGTGGGTGCCTGGTGCCATGACGTGTGGGGTGTGCAAGCACTGGGTAAGAAACGGTGTGCTAGGGAGGGAGTTGGGATTATGCTGAACTGGGGGAACCAACTGCGGAACTGGGGTCGGGAAACGTTCCCAATGCAAAGGACCCATCGCCAGAGACGATGCGTCCAAACCTGCGCTACCTAAGACGGGAAGTACAACAATGTATGATGGGGGCGGCGGTGTGGGTGCGTAAGACGATACACGGATCGGGCCTTTAGAGGATAAGTGAGCGTTGCTCGCATCGTCAATTGAAGGGCCAAGGTGTCTAACGCTAGGGAGTGATACGTGAAGATAACCACCCTCGTTAGGCAGTTTCCCAGCAAACCCCTCTTACGGTACAAGAGTCCTTGATTGTCCATCCAGAATGAGGTCCGCTGTCTGAGGAGTGACCAGAGGGGGTGTCACAGAGTCTCCGCCCGATAGGGAGCCATCGCTGTCATTCTCCCCCTCAGATGTGAAGATGTGCGGGGGTCGGTCTATGTCGTCCTGCTGGGAGGGCGTCTGCAGATTGATCACCGCCTGCAGGGCCTCCCTCCTTTCCCTCACAATCTGTTCCAGGTCGGGAGAATCTTGGGTGCGCAACTTGGTCCCACCACTTGCACCACCGCGTGGGCGCTTCTGAGTGCGTCTCCTGGGTCGGGATAGTTTGGGGTTCGGGTCCCTTATGGTATCTGCTCTAGACTGCTGCGAGCAGTGTTGATCCGCCCAATCCTGCGCTTCCGAGGCGGTGGTGAAGAAGACAGTAGAGCCATTATGGATTATCTTGAGGCGGGCTGGAAAGAGCAAAGAGTACTGAATTTTATTCTCCCGGAGGCGGCGTTTCACGTGTAGGAAGGAAGACCGTTGCTGCTGCACCGCTCTCGCGTAATCCGGGAAAACCATGATCCGCTTGTCCTCGACCTGTAGGGCGCCTGCCGCTCGTGCCGCACGCAGCACCGCGTCCCTGTCCCGGTAGTGGAGGAACTTCGCTAACATCGGTCGTGGAGCCGCGCCCGGCGGCGGCCTACGGGCTGGGACCCTGTGAGCCCGTTCCAGTGAAAAGAATGCAGATCGGTCCTTCTCGGGGGTGAAGGACTTTACCCAGGTTTCCATGTATTGCAGGGGGGTCGTGCCTTCGATTCCTTCCGGCAAACCCAGCACGCGAATGTTACCGCGTCTCGAGCGTCCTTCCAAATCGTCCGCGCGTTCCTCCATAATGGTCAACCGATGTAGGACCTCCTGCAGCGACTTCTGGTGGGCCCCGACCATAGGTTGCAGCTCGGCCACCGTCTTTTCCCCATCTTTTACTTTGTCCGCCAGTTTGCGGTGATCGTCGCGGATAAGGCTGATGTCCGTTGCCAGGGTCCCGAGTCTCTCCTCCATAGAGACTCTGGAGAGCTCGATGGCCGCGAGGACCTGATCCAGCTTGGCTGAGATCGCGGGATCGGCCCGTGGTGCCTCTGTGTTCACCCATGTCCGAGTCTTTGGCATGTTCTCTGGGGCTGTTTCAGGTACCGCTGTGTGTTGGGTCGCCCTCGGTTTCCCCATCCTGGCGGCCGGGGCAGCGGTGGCAAGCGCGTCGTTGATTCAGAGGTTCCCCTTTGAGGCTAACTTGACTGAAGTCCACCTCCACCGCCGTCGATGGTCGTGGTGCCCCCGGGGGTCGGGCACCCTCCGGGAACGCCGCTGTGTTCCTCCGTATGTTGTCCGGGGATTAAGGGGCTCTCCGTCCACGTACGAGAGTACGCTCTATCCCGGTGTCATACCACCGTGCCGGCGTTGGGCCACCGTCTATGCCAGTGCAGATTATACTGGGAGCCACTCAGCTGTGGGGCACCCCTGCGAATGCGCCGACACGGGGACGCAGCTCACACCACTCGCGCCAGCATATTGCGCATCATATCACCGGCACCCAGCAGAAAGTCAGGCGCCATCTTAAGGTCAGGCGGACCGGCTATGATGGGAGGATCGTGGGGGCCCGTCACCAGGCCGAGGGTGAACAGCTGTCTCCGCTATCCCGGGACACAGGGTGAGGGGGGGGGCCACCGCCCCGAACCGGTACCTCAATGCGGGATCCGCGTCTGAGTCCGCCGCCGGAGGAAGGGTCGTCCCTGTCCCAAAATGGCCGCTCGTCCCCCTCCCGGGCTCCGGGACCTGCAGCGGGCGCGCACCTGGGAAGTCCGGCTCCCTCCGTCGTCCCCCGCGCAGGGGTCGGTGTTGTCTGCCTTCCTGGTGTGAGGGATGGTGAGCCAGGGGCCACGCCGGGCCCGAGGGGCCTCGAATGCACCCCCTAGTCCGCTCCTCCGGACCGAATGTCCGCCATCTTGTAGCCCAGAGCTCCGATCTGGCGACCGCACTGCCAACGGTCTCTGCCGCCGCTTGCCTCCAGCGTTGCGTTCCTGGCAAGCACTCCGGCAGACCCAGGATCCGCTCCGGTGCCCGGTGCTCGTTTTCAAGGTGCGAGCAACGCCTGGAATCGGGTAAGTTACTGGCCCGATCACGGAGCCTCAGCACTCCACAGCCGCCATCGTAGCCGGCTTGGCCTAAGTTTCTCCTCTTTTAATTGCCGTTCTTTCACTTCTTTCCTCCACATACGCACACTTTCAAACATGTTCGGCCTGACCTTCCTAGCAAACAATTCTTTCTCCAAATGTTCAAGTTTATGAGGGTCCAAGGTTCCCTCTAGTGGCCATTGTAACTCTGGATCCCTTCTCGTATATTTGTTCCATAACGTAGTGTATATGATGGAACAAGGACCATATTTAACATACATTTCAAAATTGGGCGTACCTTCTGGGGGCGCTGGCTGCCTTTGTTCAAAAATACGTTGCTTGTCACAGCAGCAGCAACAATATTTCCATAGTTTACTAAACACAGGTATGGTTATAACATATAAATAATAACTTTTCAGACAGAAATTATGAGAGAAGTCTCTCACATCACCTGTGGTATTAACATTCACAAACGTTAATCAAAACCCCAGACAAAACAGACAAACCAGTTCAATACCATCCTACCTACGTGGTCTTCAACTCCCACCTGTCGATCCTCCAAGATCAAACGATCAGCTCCAAATAGCCTGTCTGATAGCCCCAGTCGAGGTCAGCAGCCGCCAGGAAGATCGGAATCGGGAAGCCGAAAAATCACCTTGGCCATGAGAAATAGTCTCCTCAGGCGGTGCGCTCCTTAGTGAAGTTCTTCTTACCGACATGATCTCCTCCCTGGTCCAACTGCAGGTCTTTCGATGGGGCCCCACATTTGGGCGCCAATTTGTGGAAGTGTGCCCTCTGTGAGACACACTGGTGTAGGGTCACCTCTTGTCCACGGGTCCCAGCCAGTAAGGAGAATCGACACTGAAGCGAAGTTCTAATCAAACAATTTATTCACACTCATGAGCGGGGGCTCTGTCAAACGAGCACCCAGAGATACTCAAGGAGGAAGCACGCCGAACAATGATTACATGGGTTTTTATAGGGAGAACCCACAAACAGGGTACGCCCAACGGTGATAATAGAGAATGGGAAGGACACACAATGAAGCAATACAAACACCAACAGCCTTGGTGGTTTAAACAACTTTAAGCCCTGCAGCTGCACAACAAGATAAGTTATCTACCTACACCCCAGATAATAGACTAACCATTGACAAGAAACTTTGAGCAGACGCCTGCTGTTCTTTTGTGCTGCTCTGCACGTAAACACGTTTGGAATGCCCCAATCTGACTTTTTTTGCACACAATGTGCAGGTGGAGTGCCAAGGAAAGATAGAGGCTGAGGAAAAGACAGAAATGGATGACGCATAGGCCAGTACAGCAAATAGCAAAGTCGTTTTCGACAGGGGCTCGTGTCTGGCTGTTGATTATACACAATGACATGTTTGTATTTGCCCTGCATCCATGCTACCAAGTTCTTTCTTTATGGTTACCAGCTCCAACTTCATCAGTTGAAGTTTAGAATCACTGGAGGTAGGACCGGCGGGACGTAGGCTCCTTACATGGAATAAAGATACCATCTTCACTGCATCAGCTGGTCCTGACTCTTCTCTAGTGTACGACTACCCGCTTGACATTTGGCGAAGAGCTGCACTAGAAGCCTACTGTCTATGCCTTTTTTGCCATTTTCCCGTTAGACATAGAAGGACTCACTTAACCACCTGACTACTAAGACTCTTCCCCACCCACCCAGCCCTTTTTGGATGCTTATGATAGTTTGAGCATTAAACCTTAATAACTTTGTTTTTCCACAAAAAGTATTGTTAGCATTTTATTTTTAACTAATGTCAAGATTTAAAGCTTTTTAGATGGACCGGGAGCGTTGTTAATCCACCAAGCATATTTTTGCTTCTCAGCTGGACCTGATCAACAACAATGGAAATTTCAATGTTGTAAGGCTTTACAATGAAAGTAAGGCACAGTCTTAAAATGAAGCCATGAAGCTTTAGTAAAGGTTTAGGTTGCTATAGAAATTGTTAGAAGTCAATCAAATCGGCGTTTAAATCAAATAATATCATGTATTTCAGAATGCAAATAATGAAATAGAATAAAATATAGTTCAGTTCAATGAACAGAAGTCATAAATCAGAGATCAGACTGACACAGTGTCGCTTCCTAAAGCTCAGGGGAGAGTGAGCGTAACACCCTCAGGAAAGGGCTCCCTTTATAATGCGAAATACAATTAGAACTATACATTCAATACAATTGCGTAAGAGCCTCACAGTTTGAACCAATCAGGTTAAAGATGAACAATACAGTTTCTGAAATCGCATTATTCAACATTACCCACAGATTCAAATAATGCTGTTTCCATCCTTGGTGCCCTTCAGACACCTCATAAGTTAGTAAAAATGTTGCTACTTAATATACAAGGAGACGTTCTCGTGAGAAATGAACGTGGTCCCAATAGGTTAGGCCTTGGGAGCATTCATCCCCAATGAAAGAGTGTGCTACAGAACTCTAAAGAAAACAAACATCAGTCTGTACCTGGGAAAGGGACATTACATCTCAAATTAGTGTTAACAAAGTAACTTACATATGAATTGACTGTGGGCTGGGTGAAAGAGGGACACAAAGAAGTACATGCTGAAACGATGGTTCAGAAAATATCAAAAGGGGGAATTAGAAACTGCTCTTATGGGTTCACTCAGCTTCCCATTGCTATCCAATATCTAATCAAAAAAAGAAAAAACAAATGAGAGGAGAGCATGTATTATTTATACTAACATTGACAATTACTGCACAAAGAATATTGGAGCAAATTAAAAATGTAGGTAGTTGGTAGGAATCTATAGTTATGGTCCAGAAGAAAGCCAATCGATCCCTTAGGGTGGTCATTTTGTAACATATAGACCTATTGGTGTTGGGGCACATTACATATTCCAATAGAGCCCTACTGTGTTTTTAGGTCTCGCCTGACCTAGCCCATGCGCTGGTCTGGCGAGACTTATTGAGAGGGCTCCAAAAAGTGCTACCAGGCCAGCCTAGAGCTACAGTGCATGTGCGCGGGCACGTGCAACGCGCTTTACCGCGATTACTTTCACTTTCGCGGCCGCAGGGCCGCTTTGATGTTTGATCGCGATCACTTTCACTTTCACGGCCGCACGGCCGCTTTGCATAGCCAATAGGTCCCGCTTTTGGGACCTTATAAGTATTTAGTTATGCAACTGTTGCATAGCTAAACACTTATAAGGTCCCAAAGGCGAGACCTATTGGCTATGCCAATGCTTGTTAATCTTGCCAAAGGTTCACGTAAGGAATAAAAAGACATAAAGAATTTGGGTTACCTACATGCAATTTTAAAGTAGAATTCCCACAATCAAGGAGCTCTGCTGATAAGAAGCATTGAAGCATTGAAGCCCATCCAGGTACATTAGGCACCATGGATGAGGACCCGAGGATGAAGCCTGCCACCAATGTTTATGGCTGGTGAGGGTCCTTTTGAAAAACAGGATCTGAAAGAAACACGTAGTGATAGATTCCTTACCTTAGAATTACCCCCAGGCATCAGACTGGATCCGTAAAGTTTTAGTCAGCAGTACACCTGCGCGTCGGTAGGCATTGTTGTGCGCGCTCCGCGTGCGTCGTTTGCATCGTCGGCGCCGAGATGACGTCGCTGGAGCTACATAGACGCACCCATGCGCGCTGACATCAGTTCTTTCTT
The DNA here is from genome assembly GCF_964204655.1 of Triturus cristatus. Taxonomy (NCBI): domain Eukaryota; kingdom Metazoa; phylum Chordata; class Amphibia; order Caudata; family Salamandridae; genus Triturus; species Triturus cristatus. Next base: position 1,115,668,107 of record NC_140579.1, read on the forward strand.
TTTCCGTGCCAGCAAGCGCAGATCTGGGAAGAGCAAGTACTCCCAGTAACTTTTTAACTGAGTTTTTGCGAGGCCTTTTGTCTCATTTTCTTTGAGTCGATCGACTCCTGGTGTCGTAGGGATGCCCGGCTTTAAGAACTGTGGGGACTGTCACAGCATGATGTCGGTGACGGACCCACACCGCGTGTGTCTCTACTGCCTGGGGCGCGACCACAACTCCAAGTTGTGCCCCAACTGCCGGGCCATGGCGCTGAAGACTTTGCAGGAGCGGTCCTGAAAGTTGCTGGAAGTCCGGTGGTCGGTTCTGCGCCGCTCAAGGTCCCGGTCCCGTGGGAGGTCGAGGGACCAATTGCGGAGCCGTCACCATCAGTCCTCTGGATCTAAGTCGGGTCAGGTAAGTCGAAGCATTCCAAAAAGAAGTCGAAGAAGCGTCGTCGCTCCTCGACTTCTCCTCGCCCGTCGCGCGACGCGGCTGAGGGTGCGGCCGGTACCACCCCCCGCGGCTCCGGCGGAGCCTGCGACGTCGCCGCCGTCCTACCCACCCTTTCCGGGTCTGTCGGCGACGCCTGCTCAGATGCAAGAGTTTCTTGCTGCCATGGCCAGTCTCTTTGGGCCGTCTGACCCCGCCATTGCGCCTACGGGTCCCGCGGGCCCAACTGGAGGTCCTGTCCTTCCATCACCGGCGGCTCCGGCCCCGGCACCTCAGGACCTCCCGGGCTCCGAGATAGGACCCCGGTCGACATCGGTTGACCTTATAACACCTCCACCGACGTCGACCCCACCGGCACCACTTCCGACGTCGCCCGCTCCTCGGGACGACGTCGACCCCAGTTTCAGCCCTGAACCGGACATGGTGCTTTTTTCCCCTATGTCCGTCCTCCTTATTTTCAGCCTGTTTTGCAGACTTCGGAGGAAGGGGAGGACTGGGAGGGGTCTGAGGACCCTCTCTCATAATAGTGTGATTATGATCCGGACTGGGCAAAGGATTTGGGGGATGCCAGTGGTCTTGACACCTCACCTGACCTTGGCATGCTGTCTCCTCCTATCGTTGCTGCGGAGGAGGGAGCCCTTTACGCAGTGGTTGTACGTAGGGCAGCCAATGCCCTCCACCTCGAGCTCCCTACAGAAGCCGTCAGGACTAACCTCCTGACAGAAGTGCTTCAGCCGTCAGCGACCTCTTTGGAGCCCTTGCTGCCGTTTAATGACGCACTTTCTGATGTCCTTTTGGGCACTTGGTCCAGGCCCAACACAGGGGCTCCTGTGGACAGGAACGTGGCCTGACGCCATCGCCCGACTCCCGGCGACCCCCTCTTTCTCTCCTAAAACCCCACTACCGAGAGCTTGGTTGTCGCACCTCCGGACAGGGAATCCAAGAAGCTGGAGCAGCTTGGCAAGAAGCTGTTTTCATCTGCCATCTTAGGGCTGCGGTCGGTGAACACCGCATGCCTCTTGGGCCGTTATTCCCACTCTCTGTGGGATACGGTTGCGGAGGTGCTGCCCAACTGTCCGGAGGAGGCACGGACAGTACTCTCCCAAGCTGTTACAGCTGGGAGAGGTACAGCGAAGTTCACTATTCGTTGTGGGCTTGATACCGTCGACTCGCTGGGCAGGGCGATTTCCCCGATGGTGGCTCTTCGGCTCCACGCCTGGCTGAGGACAACTGGCTTCTCAGGGGATGTCCAGAACACTTTGATGGACATGCCCTTTGATGGCATTCACCTTTTTGGCGAAAAAGCCGATAGTGCGTTGGAGCGCTTTAAGGACTCATGGGCTACGACCAAGTCCTTGGGCCTGTCGGCCACTCGCCCTCCTCTGCCTTCTGCTTTTCGCTCCTTTCATGGCCACGGCAGGGGTGCCCCAACACGTTCGTTCCAGAGCCACAGGCCTGCGCAGCAACATCCTCAGTGCGGTTGCGGACGTGGGAACCGTCGAGGCAGTTCTGGGGGCCAGCGGGCGGGTCAGTCCACCACCACCCCCGCAGTGTCCACTGCAAAGCCTTCCTAGTCCGACCTTTATGGCCCGTCAAATGCCAGTGGGCAGCAGGATTCTCCATCATCTCCCCCACTGGGCAACATCACATCGGACAAGTGGGTTCTGCAAATTGTCAAAAGGGGCTACTCCCTCTCCTTCGAGACTTCCCCTCCAGCCATGCCTCCTCAGTACCACCACATTTCGGGGGACCATCTTGTGCTTCTTCAACAGGAAGTCACGGCCCTCTTGGCCAAGGGGGCCATCGAACATGTTCCTGGGCCAGAAGTAGGTTGTGGTTGTTATTCCCACTACTTTCTGGTCCCCAAGAAGGACAAGGGCCTGCATCCTATCTTAGACCTTCGGAACGTCAATTGCTTCCTTCCGGAGGAGAAGTTCAAGATGCTCACACTTGCTCAAGTCTTGTCTGCCCTAGACCCTCAAGACTGGATGGTAGCGTTGGACTTGCAGGACGCTTACTTTCATATCCCCGTCCTGCCGGCCCACTGGAGTTACCTGCGGTTCACGGTAGGCCACGAGCACTCTCAGTTCACCGTGCTCCTCTTTGGCCTTACCAGCGCCCCTCGGATATTCGCGAAAGTGATGGCGGTGGTCGCAGCTCATCTGCGCAGATCAGGGGTTCCGGTCTTCCCCTATCTCGACGACTGGTTGTTGAAGGCGGGCTCGCCCCAGGCAGTCGTCTCCCACCTCCAGACTACGGCCGACCTCCTGCATTTGCTGGGGTTCTCCATCAACATGCTGAAGTCGCACCTGATTCCCTCTCAGAAGCTCCTCTTCATCCGAGAGGTTCTGGATTCGGCGCAGTTTCACGTTTATGCTCCCGAGCAACGAGTCCGAGATATTCAGGCTATGATTCCGATCTTTCAGCCTCTATCCCGGGTTTCGGTCAGGATGACCCTCCGGCTACTGGGCCTGATGGCCTCCTCCATCCAGTTGGTGGATCATGCCAGATGGCATATGCGGGCTCTGCAGTGGCGCCTGAAGTTCCAGTGGGCACAGCATCAAGGCAACCTGCCCGATCACGTTCAGATCTCGGAGGGCACTGCACGACAATTGCAGTGGTGGCTCACGGATCGCGATTGGGTCAGTGGCAGATCCCTCTCCCTTCCCCAACCGGAACACAGAGTGGTGACGGATGCTTCCCTTCTGGGGATGGGGCGGCCACGTGGGAGAGGCGAAGATCAGAGGACTCTGGTCCCTGGCGGAGTCCCAGCCCCATATCAACCTTCTGGAGCTTCGGGCAATCTGACTTGCACTGAAGGCATTCCTTCCCTCTGTCAAGGGGAGAGTAGTGCAGGTGTTCACAGACAACACCACCGCCATGTGGTACTGCAACAAACAGGGCGGGTGGGGTCCTGGACCCTATGTCAGGAGGCTCTGCATCTGTGGACATGGCGTTTCCCTGGTGGTTCAACACCTGGCAGGTTCTCTGAACGCCAGGGCGGATTAACTCAGCCGCCGGTGCATGATGGATCACGAATGGCGTCTGAACTCGGACTTGGCGCAAGGTCTCTTTCAGCAGTGGGGAGAGCCTCGGTTAGATCTATTCGCCAATAATTTTCAAGGCGGCACTCGCTAGGAGTTGCGGTCTACTATACGCCTTTCCGCCTATACCACTTCTACCCAGAGTGCTGAAGAAGATCAAGTGCGACCGGGTCCAAGTCATTCTTGTGGCTCCGGACTGGGCTCGAAGAGTATGGTATCCTGAGCTACTCAGCCTGGCTATCGATCCCCCGCTCCGACTGCCTCTTGGGGAGGATCTTCTGTCGCAGCAACAGGGGACGGTTTTCCAACCGAACCTGTCCAGCCTCCACCTCCTTGCATGGAGATTGAGCGGCAGCAGTTGACGTCGTTTGACCTGCCTCCTGAGGTTTGTGATGTAATCTTGGCAGCCAGGCGTCCCTCTACTAAGATGGTATACGCCTGCAGGTGGAATAAGTTTGTGGCATGGTGCACACCAAAGGCTGTGGATCCCCTTTCTGCCCCCCTTTCAGAGGTCCTTCTATTCCTCTTTCTTTTGCCCAGCAGGGCTCTGCTCTGGGCACTATCAAGGGCTATCTCTTGGCCATTTCAGCCTTTTTACGGCTTCCAGATCAGCCTTCCCTTTTCAAGTCCCCTGTTGTAAATAGACATTACTCATCTTTTCCCTCCTGTTCCATTCATAATGCCTCAGTGGGACTTGAACCTTGTTCTGACATATCTGATGTGTGCTCCCTTTGAGCCACTTCACAACTGTCCTCTTTGTCTTCTCACTTTAAAGACTGCTTTCCTGGTTGCCATCACCTCTGCCAGAAGAGTGAGTGAGCTCCAGGCTCTTTCTTCTAAACCTCCTTTTCTCTCTGTCCATCCAGACAAAGTTGTTCTAAGGACTCGTCCATTTTTTCTGCCAAAGGTTGTCACTGCCTTTCACAATGGGCAGACCATCACTTTTCCCACCTTCTTTCCGCCTACTCATCCCTCGAAAGAGGAAGTGAGGCTCCACCGTCTGGACCCAAAACGTGCGCTCTCATTCTACCTGAACCGCACTCAACAGTTCCGGGTGGATGACCAGCTCTTTGTTGGCTACGTGGGTGCCAAGAAAGGTCGGGCCGTGCACAAGCGGACCATCTCTCAGTGGGTCCTTCTGTGCATAAAGGCTTGTTATTCTTTGGCTAAAAAGGAGCCTCCGGTAGGGCTGCACGCTCATTCTACCAGGGCAACGGCAGCCAATACTGCTTTGGGACTAGTTCCCTTGCATGACATCTGTCAGGCAGCTACGTGGGACTCGCTGCACATGTTTATCAAGCATTATTGCCTGGACAGCCAAGTCCGGAGAGACGGCTTCTTTGGCCGTTCTGTTCTCCAGGATTTTCTGGTGTGATCTTGGTTCGCAGACCCACCACCGGGGTTGGTATTGCTGGGGTATCTATTCTAAGGTAAGGAATCTATCACTACGTGTTTCTTTCAGATGCACAAGTTACTTACCTTTGGTAACGATATATCTGTAAGAAACATTAGTAGTGATAGATTCCTTACCGCCCCAACCATCCTCCCCGTTCTGCGAACTGATTTCTAGGGTTAAGGTCATCCCTTTCAGGGCCCTAGTTTCATGGCACCATTGGTCAGTTTCTTGCATGGCTCTGCATTCCTGGCACGGAAAGTCGTGTACAGAACTGACGTCAGCGCGCGTGGGCGCATCTAAGTAGCTCCAGCGACATCATCTCAGCGCCGACGATGCCAACAACACATGCGGAGCCGCACGACGACGCTTCCCGATGTGCAGGGGAACTGCTGACAAAAACTTTCCGGATCCAGTCTGACGCCTGGGTAATTCTAAGGTAAGGAATCTATCACTACTAATGTTTCTTACAGATATATTGTTACTGAAGGTAAGTAACTTGCAGATTCAGATTCTTACCCACGAGACATACCTTTGGAGAATTATGAGTTCTCTCTTTTTTGAACTCATCATCAACCATTTTGAAATCGAGGCCCACATTACGTCCAATAGACCCTTCTAGTCGCAGAGATAGATAGGCTTTGAAGATTCTCAAAAAACACACAATGCCCAGAGGTAAGAACTGAGTTGCAGCTTATTATGATTTTTCATTGTTTAACCACAATGCATTAATATGTATGATGAAATATAATAAATGAAAAATGGGTGTGAAAGAAACCTATGCATTTCTGAAATGTACATATGGTACTGAATTCAGGAACAGCTGTTATTTCTTTACCTCTGAATATTATAATGTGATTTAGAAGGCATTTTACAACATTTCTTCTTTCTTGCACACTGGTTTACATTTGAAAGCTGAAAATGGAGAGAAATCTACTTGGTAATAATTGTTCTACTATTCTTTGTTCCTATATATTTTCCAATACACATTTTATGCCAGTTGTGTGGCTGAGCTTAATGTCCATAAACCACTCCAAAATGTGACCTGGAAACATCACTTTTCACCCAGCAAAATCAACACTTTTTTTTACAATGCGGGTAGTTGCGGAATTTGAGCCCCAGCTCACCTGCACCCAGTGAAACCTGCCAAACTTTGATATTTCTGAACACTAGACACCCAAGGGAGAGCCCTTCAAACCACAAACGTTTACAAAAAATATGCATTTTTCTCACATTTCTGTGAGCAAGGATCCACAAATTTCTTGGCGCCCAGCATTCCAGTACTTGTCTTGATAAAAACAGCACTCCACTTGCGTGGGTGGGCCTAGCATGGACAACAGGAAAGGCCTCAAAAAGCAACATGGACAGATTACATTTTTCCACTCAAAACAGACCCCCTCGTTTGTGTATCTATGGATTTTGGGCCTGGATTCAGCCGCCACCCAGCTAAACCCTACCAAAGCCAGACATTTCTGAAAATTAGACACCCGTGGGAGTCAGTGCGGTCTGGCTTGCATGGATTCCACTGCATTTTCTTAGCCACAATGCCCTTCAAACGTCAAACTTTGGCAAAACACATGGATTTTCCTCATATTTCAGTGAAAAAAAGGTCTGGAATCTAAGAGGATCAACAAATTTCGTACCACTCAGTGTTCCCACACTTGCCTCGATAAAAACAATACCCCACTTGTTTGGGTGGTCCAAGCATGCGAAACAGTAAAGGCTCAAAAACACATGTAACTATCAAATTTTGCCAATCACAACCAACCATTTCTTTGCAATGTGGGTACCTGTGGATTTTGGGCTTGGACTCGGCTGCCACCCAGGAAAACCTATCATACCCATACCTTTCTGAAAACTAGACACTCAGGTGTGTCCGGTGTGGTCTGGCTTTCCTGAGTCCCCCTAACTCGTCTTACCCACAGTGTACTTCAGATCTCACACTTTGACAACAAACACACATTTTCTTCATATCAAACCAGAGACCATGTGAAGACCAAATTAAATTGGCATGGTCCCTTGTTTGATTCTTTTTTGTTGTGTGCGCTAGGCCGAGCCACACAAGTGCGATATCATTTTTATTGGGAGAAGTGTTGGAACCACTTGGTGTTAGGAATTTTGTGTATCCGTGCAGATTCCTGAGCGTTCCCTTGCAGAAATATGGGGAAGCTATGGGATTTTAAGCAAAGTTGAAGGTTTGCTGTGCATTGTGAATAAGAAAATGTTGTGGAATCGATGCAAGACACACTACCCTGGACTTCCACATGTGTCTAGTTTTCATAAATGTATGACTTTGGTAGATTTAATTGGGTGGTGGCTGAGCCTGAGCCCAAGTACTACCCATGGGGGGATTAAAGGCCCAAACTCCCCCCTCTGCCCCGAAAGAATAATCCCTGGTGTCTAGTGAAAGCACCAAGTAATCACATACCACTGTGGTTGCCTGGCACTTTGCAGGCCAGGAGAGGTATCGATAGAAAGCTGGGTTTTTCAGCTTTCCAGCTATACCTCCCTTTTGACTCAGTTCATTGCAAGTGAGGAGAATGGGGATGTTTCCAGCCCCCTCAGCCCTTGCAAGGAAACCAGGCAGCCATTTCCTAGCAGCCAGTCCTACAACTGACATATTTGTGTCAGTGATGTGATCACTTCAGTCACAGGACGGTCACACACTCCTGGGCTGGGGCATCAGATTCTCTCTCTCCGACCTAAGTGATGTGATGTGGGACCACACTGGAGCAGCACACACCAGGTGCTACGCTCTGCCTGATAGCATCCAAGAGGTTAAGTTACAGTGCTTATTAGCATGGAAACCAAATCACACAATAGTGAGACACTGAAGGGAAGCTAAATGCATCTTCAACACATAGTATCATCTTTGTTATTTTAAGTTGCTTTCTGATATGGGTCCCTCTTTAATTAAACACTGGTTCACAAGAACACTTATCTCGCATGCTAAGACAACCGTCTTTAAAAATCAAGACATCTCCCACATTAGCAAACAATTGCTAAGACAGATGTTGAAAAAACAGGACTGTCTTTGCAAATTGAGGATGACTTGACACTGTAATGCAACCTAGCACCTGTGCAAAATTTGCTTCACACATACAAGTGCTGTACATGCCTCGAACACACACGTAACCTGTCCAGCTCAAGTTGAACTAACTGTCTTATGGCACACAGGACAGTTTATGCTGTACAAATAGTAAACACAATAGGGTGGTAGCTCTGTAATTGTTTAAATGACATTTCTGTTTTTGTATAGTTATTTTACTTTCTGTTGCCACACTTACCTTTCCATCGAACACGTACAAGACCTGGGGGTATCAGAGTCCTGTACAGGAGACTACAAATGAAACAAAACAAAGCTAAACAAAACAATAGGATACAGAGAAGTCATCCTCCTTCCTGTGAAATGACGGGTTCACAGTCTAATAGAGATTACTCAGTTAGAGAGCAAGTGCAGTTCATAAACTGGACTCCGTGTTCAGGCCCTCTGCTGTATCCTCAGTAAGGAACATAGTAAATGTGAATGGAGTGGTTTAGGATACACATTCTAACGTCCTACTGCCTCCTGGAGACATGTCAGATGTCTAAGATCTTATAAACCACTACACCAGCTCCCTGAAGAACATTCTAGACTCGATATCACCCTTACAACTAAAAAGACTGTCCACGAAGGACTCTAAACCATAGTACAATAGTAGCCTTAATATCGAAAGACGTAACCTGCGACTAGCGGGACAAATGTGAAGATCCTCACCTTCCCTTGAACACCTAAAGCATTTGAGATCACTGAGCAATTCATATTACAAAAACATTAGAAACTCAAAAGCAACTTTTTTCAGCACTAACTAGATCAAGCTAGAAACTGACCCAAAAAGCTATTTGAGCTTGCTAAACTTTAATCAAATAGCCAACCGAACCCATCCTCAGCTGGATCCAGCCCGCTACCAAACAGTAAAGAATTTGCCTCCTCCTTCCTTGACAAGATGAAAAATATGAGAACTGATTTGGAGAGGGTTTTGGAGCTTCGTCCTTTCTCACTTCATTCCAGCCTTTCCCCTGCCCGGATTGTTGTACCCTCATGTCTACGTGAGCACATCCTCAAAAGCATCGCTTCAAGGAACTCTTTGAAAACCTTTGAAGCAAAAAAAAAAATTCTCAAAATTCTAGCAGATTTGAAACCCTCAAACCACTTCAACTACCCACTTCCCCCCTAACTTCTTCAATAAGATCAAAGTGTCTATACTCCCACTTTGGACCAAGATTGTAAATGCCTTTCTACTTCGAGGCACTATCCCTGATTGCCTAAAGGCAGGGCAGGTCTGTCTTATCCAAAAAAAGCAAAAGCAGATCACACTGACCATAACAATGTCCGCCCTATCTCCAAAATTCCAACTCTAGTGAAGCTCCTTGAAAAATGTGCACACTTCCAACTCTGTAACCACATTGAACAATTCTGTCTTCTTAACAAATTCCAATCTGGCTTCTGCCCGGGTCATAGCACCGAATCGATACTTACACATATAGTGGACGGTGCGCTAAAAGTTTGGTTCGAAACGAAACATGCCTCCTTATCATCCTTGATTTCTCTTCAACATTCGATACGGTTAAGTGAATACCTACTAGACCTATTGGAACATAGGATTTGACTCTCAGGGACCGTCCTAAACTGGTTCACTTTGTTTCTCCAAACCAGAAGTCCAAAAATCAAAGTTAATCAATCTCTGTCTAAGGCTGCTCCCGTCACTTTAGGGGTCCCACAAGGTTCCTCCCTCTCACCCACTCTCTTTAACTTGTTCATTGGGCCTCTAACGGTAATTGTGAACTCATCCAACATTCACTATCACATGTATGCCGACGACAATTATACCTGAAAGTCTCCTCCCTTGAAGACATCAGATCCCTCAACTTAACCCTACAAAAACCCCAAAATTGGCCTACATGCAACCACCTCAAACTAAACACTCTCAAAACTGAATACCTCCTTATCTCCCCACCCAAACAGCCACCCATCATTAATGAATGGATGAGGCAACTAACAGCCTTCAACTGCCTGCCCTATGTCATTGATTCAGCAAGATCACTGGGAATAACTCTCAATGGCAACCTTACCATGCAGAAGCACATTAGTGCAACCACCAAAAAAGCGAACCGCCAAATAACATCTGAAGAAAATTAAAACCTTTCCTACCCCCCAAGGACTTCAACTCTGCCCTATTGATTCCCAGGCTGGACCATGGAAGCGCAACCCTAGGCGGTTTGCCCAAATCTAAAATTGCTCCTTTAAGGACCTCCCTTAACTCTGCTGTAGGTCTCATCTTGGATCTAAAAGAAACAAACACATCATCCCTGATTTGAAATCCCTCAACTGGCTCCCATACAAAGCAAAAACTCAGCTGGAAATTGCATCCATGACTCACAAACTCCTACACTCTCAATACCCCTAGTTACCTTGCTCAGAAGCTTGAACTTTCTGGAGGCTCCAGATTCTCTAATAGCTCTAGTACCTTACTGCTGAAACCACAGAGATTATTAAAAAAGAAAACCTACAATAGAGCATTCTCTGGCATCGCCCCAAGAATTTGAAACTCCTTCCCTACTGAATCCAGACTGAATCCCTCAACGGCATCTTTCAAGAAAGAAGTTAAACTACTACTTATGAACAAATTCCTGCCATAGATCATTGGAACTCTTATCTCTGAGCATATCAGGACTTGTCAGCTTCACTTGTGATTACTGCTCACTTGCTATACTATTGTTTTTGATCTATCTGTCTTATCAATGAGGTGATCCCACCCTCATCTAGGGATTTGCCATAACCTGTACTGTTTCTTGACTATGATAATAGTTTTAAAGGTCTCTGCTCCTTGAACATTTGTAAAGCGCTGTGATACCCACAAGGGTTATGTTTGCGCTAGATAAAACTTTTCAAATAAATATGGGTTGCCTGGATTAGTGCAAGGTGCATCACGTTAATAAGTGTGCACCATTTGCTAAGCCAGCCTCCTACAAAAGTAATTTCAAATGGTAAGATATAACTGAATCAAGTCTGGTGTCTCTGGATTCAAAATTTAAAATCCAAACTGATGATGATGTCAGATTTTAAAGTGCAATTCTAAAAATTCCACTTTTATAAAGTTGCCATTTTCTTACTTTAGCTATTTGGTGCCTGCTGCCTATCTCTAATCATATGTCTGGGGTAGGTGACAGTTGGGCTTTGTGTATTCTCCTACACAACCACACAAAATGGGAGCTTAGGTGTGACTTGAAGGACCATCCTGGCAGGATGGGAAGGAGGAGCTGGACCCAGCCTCACTTACATCTGATTAGGCTGAGTCCTGTCCCCACACAAATGACTTTATATTCCCTGGAGTGAGTCTGGAGCCAGGGCAGGAATGGCAGGAACTCCGTGCACTTCAAAGGCCTCTCTTTAAAATCTCCCCAACTCCAAAGACCCAACTGTTACAAGTACTGAACTTCTGACACCACCACTTCAATACACTTCTGAAACTGTGAAGACTTTGCCAGGAAGAAAGACTTCTGTGCGGCTGAAAGGATTGACACTCTGCTGGACTGCTGAAATCCTGCCTTGCTGTGATGACCTGCAGCTTGCTGCCCTCTTGCCTAGGTGGGTGGACTCCTCCTGATCTGAAGTCTCCGGGACATAAGAAACTTCCAACTAATCTGCTTCTCCACCTACACTTTGCCATCTGTGAGTCTACCCTGGCCAGTGGTGCCACACCAGTCATGGACCCTTGTAAGTGGGCTTAAGATGCTTCTCTAGTAGAACCGACGCATCCTCTGCTTAGCGACGCATCCCGAGCAGTACCGATGCATCTCCTCGGTTGAGCAGCGCATCTTCGAGTAGAACTAACACATCACGGCTGTTGCGTGGATTGGACCTGTTGCAAAAGACTCGCATCACCTCTGCATCCCACATCTTGAGACCGACGCATCGCCTTCAGAACTGACACTGTGCAATGCTTTTCCTGGTGCAAATTCCTCACATCCCTCATCAACGGCAATCTTGAAGACAAACCTCCGCTTTGCTGCTTCCCCGCTCATCGGAACCGACGCATAGTCTCCACTGCACCCTGCATCCTTGACACCAGCTTTTGTATCGCAAGCCCAGTCAACAGGATCCTCAATGCCTACGCAGCAGGACCTCGCATCACAACTTTGTCACATCTCAGAACCAACGCATTGCCTCTGCTGCGCAACGCATCTTCGACATGGGACGGCGCACATGCTCCGCAACCAGAAATTAGAGTACTTTGGTTCAGTGGGCCTAACTAGGTTCCTGTAGCTGGCCTGCACTCCATTGCAGTTGGCCTGAACTTTTGACTTTGTCCAGCTCCAGCACTACCAGACATCCCCATTAGCGCCTTTTGCTTCTTAGTGCTATTTTTAACTGTAAAATTTAAAATCCAATATCTCGAGTTCTACGTTTTGGAATTTTGTCATTTTGGTCTTGTTTTATTTATTAAATTAAGCTCTATTTTTCTAATCTGATGTGGAATCTTTTTGTGTGGTGTTGTCACTGTTGTACTGTTTGATGTTTTGCACAAATACTTTACACATTGCCTCTAAGTTAAGCCTGACTGCTCTGTGCCAAGCTACCGGAGGGTGAGCACAGGGTAATTTAGGGTTAAGCCTGACTGCTCTGTGCCAAGTTACCAGAGGGTGAGCACAGGATAATTTAGGGTTTGCTTGTGCCTTATCCCGACTAGAATTGTGGTTATTGCTTGACCAGGGCTTATACCTCAGTCAACCAGTAACCCAATTTCTAACAAAGAAGAAATATGCAGAGTTTATTTTCTAAAAGTTATTGATGCTTTCATGTCCACACTTCTGTGAACTTTACTAAAAGAACAGCTCACAGCTTCACCCTGGATTTCTTGAACACAGGCAGTTTAGAGGCCAAATATACCTCACACCAGTGTGGACGTATTACACTGTTAGCCAAGAATACCATCTTGGCGCATCCTATCCTTTAACAAAATACAGCCCCTGCACACCCATCACAACCTGCCACACACTGCCCTTGACCATCTAATTCTTCGTATGTGATGTCACCCAATATATTCAACCAATGGCACAAGTGACACCCAGCATTTCCCATTCATGAATAACGCAACTTAGGAACATCCTACACCAAACACACCATAGTAGTCCTAGAAAACCTGAGACCCTGAATACTCAAAAACATGCACACCACACAGTCTTCCATCCCCACACTCAGTATTGGCAGCTCAATAAATACTAAGCATCATGCCAGGAAGGAGAACGATGGAAAATCAAGATGACCGATTATAAACCATGTGGTCATTTTTGTTATGCTGTAAGTAAAATGTATGTCTGACTCTGATTTTGGGTTAAAAAGTAGCCAGTTTTATTATTTAGAGCTTAGCGGCATTCCATCACTGTTTTTATAAATGAATGCTCATAGTACCTGGGTTCAGCCACAAGACTACTTAAGATGCAAGCCTGTGCTTCTACAAAAGGCATTTTATGCAGTGATAAATAGCTTTATAACTTCTAGCTCACATTCTTAATTCACTCATAAAACTTTGTTATGAGTGCAAAAGACTTTGTGAATTGGGAAAATTCTGTCCAACTTCATGGGAATTAGCCTATTAAGATAGTTATGTTCCATATAGGTACCCCAATACAGGCTCAGGTAGTCACCAAACCTTTCACCTATATTCTCCGTACCATTACACTACATAACGGTTCTTAGTGCTGACCTTTTACCTAGTTATGGTAATGTCCAGAGATAACATGGGGTTTTCTCTGAAAAGCTTAAGCCTCATTCATTATGTATGAGAATTCTTGGAATCTCAGTAGGACAGCAGGCCTACCATCTCCTGCATAATAATTATGTTTAAGGGTCATTCCTTCCATCATCCCAGTCCGACATGACACAGCAAGGTATATCCCCAGGGGGTACCACTTTGGGTATATATACCTCATCTCTTGCTGAGATAGTCAGAGGAGAAAAGGACTTCCATGCCGACACACTGATGGGAGGCGCTGAGGCTCCTGCACGCAGACACTCCAGCTCGCAGTGGTCTGACATCCCTTGCGGGGTGTCCATCTCGAGACCAAGACAGGGTCCCACAGTCTCTCACTTCTAGGTAATGGGGTTGACTTTATCCTAGAGGGAGTCTTGGCTTTACACCCACATACATGCTAGGTACATTTAGGTACGTCTAGTTAGGGTCGCATCGTAGGAGTATGCTTTTATTACTGTCATATATTTTATATACTTGCCTGTATTCATTGTTTTAGCATGATGGTAGAAATCTACCATCTTTTTACTCTGTTAGTGTTTATAATCATTTATATCTGTTACTGTCTAATGGTTGTTTCAGTACACCTATTTTATACTAGAATGACGCTGGTTCAATAAATGGTTATTGAAGAACGTCCCCACTGTTTATTCTGTGTATCTCTCTGAGACAAAGTGAGCACGAGTGACTGAGCGGCAAGTAGCACTGTTTCCACGATTCTGAGGGATCAGGGTTGTCATGTTCAATAGTTGCCAAGAACTATTCTCTCCTTGTAAGAGGGGTTTCTAGTGGCACTGTGAGGTAGCTGGTATACAGGCTAACATACCCGGTAGGGATGTCTAGAATCAGTCTAGCACCAATCCTATAGTGTATGTTGTCTAAAAGCGCAGATCCTATATAGGTTTAAAGTAACTACATGACATGGTACCACCAACGTTGGTTTGGTACTTATTTAACCGTCAAATCTGAGTAGTTCAGTCAAGCTTTTCTCAGAGACCCTTACTCACATTTCTCCAGTGACGTCTGGAGTGGGAAGGGAACTATCCTCTACAGCTGAGTAGGCTAAATTCCTATTTATTGGCTGTAGGTTTATCAAGCTTGAAGGACAAACCGTTCCGATTGTGCATAAAACCTTATCTCAGTTTCCTTAAAACTTTTGTCAAACAAATGGTTGACGAAGATGCTGCGGGCAAGCACAGCCCGATGCAGTCAAGGAAGAAGAAATAGAAGGAGAAATAAACATTTCAGAAAACGTTATGTATGCCCTTACTCAAAAGCTAACGGACTAAGGAGTCACAGCTAGGGGTGGGATAGTAACCTTTGTGATTGAGGCTCACGAATCATATAGAACAGAGGGATTCTATTTATGGGTTAAATTCCCACAAGCAGATGCACAATCAAATACATTTCATTCTAACACTGAAGATGAAACAGCTAATAATACTGTCCGTATGAGGACATTGAAATTCCGCTCACCTAACAGGAGCACTTAAACTGGTTTAAAGACGCCCTTCCCCATACAAAAGACAAAGCAAAACTAGGTCCACTCAGAAGAGATGGAGCCACTTGCCCAGTCCTTGCGGCTTACACACCACATCCAGAGATTGACACAATGCCAGTAGCAGACCTACGTCTACTTCATAAAGAAATAATAATACTTTACAGAACTTGACACAGTTTGCGATGAGAACACTCACACTTCAGCCAACAAGAGCTACACAAGCAGTACAAATTCAGGGTTCTACAACCAAAATTACACCAAAATGATAAAGTAACAGTTTTGATTGTAATACAAAATGGCGTCTCGGCAAAGAAAATGGTGGCACAGATGTCAACCTAACTTACATAACATCTGCCCTTGTTAATTGCGTATGCATCAAGCAAGAATGTATTAGAAGGTAAGGGTCTTTACAATTCTAAAGACGGAGACAATATAGAAATACAGGCGATAACATGTCAAGTATATATATATATATATATATATATATATATATATATATATATATATATATATATATATATATATGTATATATTATCTACTGGCGGTTGCCAGTAGACAGTTATAGTTAGGACCGTGTTTCCATACGAAACCCGCAACATTCTATTTGGAATAACTTTGGCGCCGCTTGATGAATCCTCGCAAAATTTTCAAAATAGGTGGGACCCTCCCCTCCACTCCTACCCTGAAAGTCTCGGGGGGATTCGTCAAGCGGGGGCTGAGAAAAAAGGGGGGTCCCAAAACGCGTTTTCCCCATTCAATTTTCCGTAGGGACCTTTAGTCCAAGGTACAGCCCAAACGGCTGAACAGAATTACTTGAAATTTGGCAGAGAGGTAGTCCTCAGCTCAGGGATGTGCCTTTTGCAGGTCTGGTGTCAATCTGTTCAGTAGTTCCTGAGAAAATCAAAAGTAAAATCATATATATATGTGGGCGGAGCCTAACCACACATCTCATCCTGAGATCTGATTGGCTGTCAGCACTTCATCCAAGAAGTGTTGGCAGCCATCTTGGGACCAATATACATGATAGCACCTCATTAAAAAGCATTGCAGTTAATAGAAGGTTTTAAGACTTTAGTTACATTATAAATCATTTGTTGATGGTACCATACTCATTTTAGGAATTGTGGTATGTTCTAAGGTGATTTCACCATGTGAAAAAGCCTTCTGCTGGGATATCATGATTGAGAGAAAAATATTTTCTCATGCTTTTCCCACAGAGGTTTGGAAGGTGATCTATAAGCTAAACTGAGAGCTTATTTTCTGTAAATTCACATTATCTTTCTCAGTCATGTGAGAATGAAGTCTGACATTCTCAGTAAAACATGTACATCCAACAAGGGCAGAGACTGTCAGTTGATTCCTTTGTGTTCTACTGCAGCTCCCCAGAGTGTTCCAAAGAACAACTAGAGCGCTAACAGTCCTACTTATGATACACGTATGGCACACCTGAAGCCATCTTGCTTGGATTAAAGTGGTAACTCTTAAAACATTTAATTTAAAAAGGAACAAAATGAGGGGGTTCATTTTTCCATAAAAAGTATGATTAGTGCTGCAGAAAGAAAAATTAGGGCACATTTTGAGTGACTTCTCAAATCCTCTTCTATTTCATTAAAAAATTCTGACATGCAGACTGAAACATGCACTTTCAATACCAGCAGCAGTTTTCCCTGGTGAGCAGTAGCTTTACTACAGTGATCTAATGAGCAAAAAGAGTGCTAACATTCTGAATTTTAGGCAAATGTGTGACACATCTGAATGCCTTCTTGATGGAATCAAAGTAAAAAACTGAAAGCATTTCCTACTGAGGAGACTGCAGTACATGAGGAAATTAGGAAACTTCATAACAAATAAATCTCCCAAGATGGTCACCGGAGACAAAAGAGCCCAAATGTAGCCCAAAATCACCCAGATGTAGCCCAAATATAGCCCAATGACAGAAGTGTGCAAAACACTTATTATTTTGTGTTTTTGCAGTGTTATATAGTGCAGACTTGTCAGGTATTGGAGTGCTTTACATGAGCATTGGTTACATCACACAAGAACAAATTCATTTTGGTTGTAGACATGGGGAGACTAAGTGATTTGACCAGAATCACAGAATGTCGAGCTGAAGCAGAAACTCCAACCTGGTTCCCCAGTTGCAAAGTCTGCAGTTCTGGAAGTAACACCACATCCTCTCCCCTAAGTGCAACATTTAATCAAGTGGTCAACTGGATAAAAAAACATAAAGATAACAAATAATTTAAAAGTGCTTTGTCGCTATTTGAAAACTCAGAAAATATGTCCTTATTTTAGTCTTTTAGAGCACTAACCATAATTTTGATGCCAATAAGACCCTCTCATATATGTAATTTCTAAAGGAAATGCTCTAGGTATTACAGTTTTGATTACATCAAGATGACGTCAGGCGTTCCACACTTTTGTAATAAATATAGAATGTTAGCAATCTAGTTGTTCATTAGGATACTGTTGAGAGGCAGAGGCCAGGGGCACAGACTCTGAAAATTGAAGGAAGGTAGGAGGGTGCCAAGGCAACAATTTAACCACACTGAGCAGGCAGGAAGGGCCGTGGCAGCACAACAGACTATGGAGGGCAGTGGAAAGGGGGGCAGGGGCAACAAACCAACAATACAGGACTTGCAAGAGAGGCTGTGGCAATGTAATAGACCATTGTGGGCAGAAGGAAGAGGCAATGGTAGTACAACCATACATGCCAACAGACCCGATTCAGCCAGGAAACGTCCAATGTTTTTAAGCTCAAATGGGCTTTATTTGATCTGTCTCCTGTCTACAATCTCCTCTTTTTCAATGTAACTCAAAGGGGAAAATCAATACCCCAGTTTTTTTTCAAAATCTCCCTCTTACCAAGTTCAAAATGTTCGCAAGTATGGTACATTGGATCATGGAAGGAAATGGGGTAGGGACATGGACTTGGATAACAGAGGACAGGAGGGACATGGAGAGGTGCACCAAACTGACCCTGCAGGGCAGGCATCAGGGTTTGCAGCAGCACAATACACCACACAGGGCATGCGGGACGGGAGTGCAGCACAACAATCCATAGAAAGCAAGAGGGAGGGGACAGGACCATGCACATGGACAACAGAGAACAGAGGGGCAAGAGGCAATGGTAGCTAGCTGACCATAATGGACAGACAGGAGAGAAAGCTGCAGCATAACAGACCATAAAGGGCAGGAGGGACGGATCAGGGGCATTACAATGGAACAGACAAGCCAGGAGGGAGGGAGTAGGGGTCTGCACATGTAAACAGAGGGCTGGGGGCAAGGGGGCAGGGCAGGAGCAGCAAGATAGCCATGGAGGTCAGGCAGGATGGGCACTAGAAGCAAGACACACCATGAAGAGCAACAGTGAGACTGTGATGGCATACACACAGACCATGGAGGGAAGGTGGGAGGGGGTCAGGGGCAGCTAACTGACCACACAGGGAAGGTGGGAGGGGCCATGGCAGCACAGAAGACCATGCATGGCAAGTGGGAGGGTTAGTGGCAGCACAATGGCTATGATGGGCAAGAAGGAGGGTGCAGGGGCATGCACAAAGGACGATGGAGGATAGAAGGGAGGGTCAGGACCTGTGCACAGACAAGAAAGTTCAGGGGAAGGGGCCTCACAACAGACCGCACGGGGCAGGCAGGAGGAGCAGTTGCAGCACAACAGACCAGGGAGGGCAGAAGGGTGTGGCAGTACATTGGACCATGTAGGACAGGAGGAAGAGGATAGGGGCATGGCATGTGGACAGGCAGGGTGGAGGTGGCAGGGACAGGTTACAGTCATCTGACAATGCTAGGCACGTGGGAGGGGAGTGGCAGCTCAACAGAACACTCAGAGTAGATAGTAGTGGCAGGTCCATGGAACATGGTGGGCAAAAAGGATGGAGCAGGGGCATGCACAAAGACATCAGAGGGCAGGGGGGAGGAGAATAGGGGCAGCAAGCTAAGCACAGAGTTTAAGCAGGAGGTCAATGATGGGGCATAGAATTGGGCAATGGAGGGCAGGAGGAGTGGACTGGTACATCATACTAAATTGAGGGCAGTGGCAGCACATCAGACCATGCATGGCAGGAGGGAGGAGGCTAGTCCATGGATTCACACAACAGAGGATAGGGAGGAGGGGGATGGGGCAGCAAGCTAACTGTTCAGAGAAGGCGGGTATTAGGAACTTTATTGTTTTTAAAACGTGTGTCTGTGCGAACTACTTAAAATATGAACAAGTATGCAGCATAATCTCACTTTTATTCAGGAAGAAGAGGACGTTTGAGACTGTGACTCCGGGCTCACTTGGCAGAAACACCCCCTGACCCTCCACCCCCTATCGCAAAATGTAATGCCCGTGAAAAGGGTAGGTGAACACAGTGTTATATAGAACATAGTCCTGAGAGCACGATTGAAAATGAAAACTAGATATAGTGTATGGTATAAACTATGCACCAAAAAGTGTGATATAAGATGAACCGGGCGTGAAATATAATATGCAATACATTGTGCGCAATGACAGCTTCATTGGAGAGCGCGAGATAGCACAGGCACTAGCGCGTGCTATGCGATATGCGCTTTGGAGTGTAATATGCACAGGGCAGTGTTGTGTAACCTAACTAGTCTCTAAAGTTGTAATATAAAATATGTGCTGGGGAGTGTAACGTTGCATATGCACTGTGACAAAGATATGGATCCCAGATTGTAATATGTATGGCATAGCACTGTGCGTTATAACATAGGCATCGAGGAAGGCACGTTAGATGGGGCAATATAACCCGTGCGAAGACAAGTGTGGCATGACATATTCACGGGGTGGTGTTACAGTGCACATGGGCTAGAGAGTGTCATAGCATATGCACTAGCTAGTGGAATACAACACAGAGGTGTGTGGCACTCAGCAGGTAATGGTGGGTGTAACACAGCATTGGGCTCTGCCAGGAGCGTGCTGTGACTCTCAAGTGATGTTCGTCCCCTTTCCAGAGAGTAAAATAAAAAGTATTACACATCCGGCAGTGGATGTGTGTTTTATTAACCGTGAGGGGGGTTTCTTGCATAGTTTTGGTCGAATTTTTGTCGAATCCCCTTTGAATGGCTTGCGGTGCATGTGTATTAAATGTGCCCGTCAATAGCTACCCATGTTTGTATAAATAAACGACAAGGGTGTCTACCGGGATTAGGCACGGTAGGGCATCAGACATGTCAGAGCTTCACTAGTGGTGTAAATACATTCCACGTGGATTCATTGTATGCATAGTCGACTTTTAATGAATATCACGCAAATCGTCATGGTGATAGGTACGTACGGTTTGTCCAGCATGTCCTAGGTATGTCTATAAATATATATTTTTTAAAAATAATAAAAAACAGTGGCCGGCCCTGGGGATTGGGGTAAAAAAAATATAATGAGGAGACAGGCCCTGGGGGATGGGGTCATCAGGGCCGATAAATTAGAATAAGAAGGGGAACCACACAGCCCCCCTTCTTAAAAAATTAAAATAAATAAAAGACTGGCATCGTGCCGGAGGCCACGCCCCCTCCTTGCAGCACTCTGCAAACGCGCCCCCTGGCGAGTTGCAAGTTGGGGAATTAATTCCTCTTCAATACTGAGGGTCGCTGAGGGCCAACTAGCCCAACAGGCATCTCCAGTATGCGCCAGGGAGCTGCGCTGCAGACAGGTGTTCTGAGGCCAAGCCCCTTTTTACAGAAAAAAAAATTTGAGATGTCATCAGTGATGTCATGAGTGATGTCACTGACCATGTCATGAGTGATGTAATATGTGACGTCATCAGCAGTGCATTGCGGGCGCGCGAGTTATAGTTAGCTGAACTAACTATAACGGGGGAATTTCAATGGTTTTGTACAAGTGAAAAGTCCAGCTAACTATAACACCCCTGAAACCTATGGTTTTTTCAGTGAATATATATATATTATCTACTGGCGGTCGCCAGTAGATAGTTATAGTTAGGATCGTGTTTCCATAGGAAATCCGTAACATTCTATTTTGAATAACTTTTGCGCCGATTGACGAATCCTCGTGAAATATTCAAAATAGGTGGGGCGCTTCACTCCGCTCCTTTCCTGAAAGTCTCGGGGGATTCGTCAAGCGGGGGCTGAGAAAAAGGGGGGGGTCCCAAAACGCGTTTTCCCCATGCATTTTTCCATAGGACCTTTAGTCCAAGCTACAGCCTGAACGGCTGAACAGAATTACTTGAAATTTGGCAGAGAGGTAGTCCTCAGGTCAGGGATGTGCCTTTTGCAGGTGTAAATCTGTTCAGTATTTCTTGAGAAAATAGCATTTAAATCAATATATATATCTATAGGCGCGCACGGTAAGCTTACCGTACGCGCACGCTGCCGTGCGCGAGCTTAATTCTGATTGGTGGTTACATGACTGTAAACATTCGAATCGGTCGAAATCAGGAAGTGTCGGCCGCCATTTTGTGTGTCTCACAATGATAAACAAAGGTGGAGAACGTGAAAAGGGGGCAACGAAGAGAGTTGCAGACCCCCTAGCGTTTGTCAGGGGGTCCAAGAAGGACCCAAAAGTATGAAAAGTACATTTTATATATATTTTTTTTAAATCGCGGGGTGCGCGTACGGTAAGCTTACCGTACGCGCACGGCAGAAAAAATAAATAAATCAGGAAGTGTCGGCCACCATTTTGTGTGTGACAGTGAAAAAGAAAGGTGGAGAACGTGAAAAGAGGGGGCAGGATAGAGAGTTCCTGACCCCCTAGCCTTTGTCAGGGGGTCCCTGAAGGACCCCAAAGGGTGAAAAAAACATTTTTTTTTTTTTTTTAAATCGCGGGGTGCGCGCACCGTGCGCGCACGGTAAAAAACCCTTAAAAAAAAAAACATTTTAAATGAGCCATTCCATATTACAGGATACAGTCAATCTATAACTATATACATAGGTAGTTTATTGTAAAATAAATATATAAAAAATATAATAATACATACAAAAATTAGCATTTAAAAAACCTTACAAATTCACTTAAAAAACCATAGGTTTCACACACGTTATAGTTAGGAATTAGCATTTAAAAAACCTTACAAATTCACTTAAAAAACCATAGGTTTCACACATGTTATAGTTAGCTGGACATTTCACTCGTTAAAAACCATTGAAATTCCCCCGTTATAGTTAGTTCAGATAACTATAACTCGCGCGACCACCACTCTATCACAAGGAAGATGTCATCAGTGATGTCATGAGTGATGCCACTGACCACGTCATGAGTGATGTAATATGTGATGTCATGAGCAGTGGATTGCGGGCGCGCGAGTTATAGTTATCTGAACTAACTATAACGGGGGAATTTCAATGGTTTTTTACGAGTGAAATGTCCAGCTAACTATAACATGTGTGAAACCTATGGTTTTTTAAGTGAATATATATATATATATATATATCAAACACATGGTAGAAAATAACACTAAACATTAGCAGTACAAGAAACATCAGGAACAGAACCTGCAAGAGTAGTAGTTGAACCAAAGACACCCTCATCCATTTGCCTAATAGTATCGAGCTCCTTTTTAACCCCTTCAGTGCCCATGACGAGCTGGACTCGTCATGGGCCGCGGTGGCGCTGTGCCCATGACGAGTCCAGCTCGTCATAGACCCCGCCCGCTAATGCAACGGCCGGCACTGGGCGGGGAAAGGGGCGGGCACTGAAGGGGTTAAGCATTATAGTTGCATTAGTATCATGAACTGAAATCCTTTTGGGAGAGAAATAAGAAGCACGGTATGAGCAGCACAAAGGAAGGCCCTGAATCAGAACACAGCAACAAATTAAGAGAACAATGAAATATATAATCTTTTCAAAAATCCAACCCCAGCTACCGAACAAAGAACAACTCAAGTTACCGCTCTCCATTCCTCAAACATTCTACAGGATGTATGAAATATGCTGAGTGATATTCCTTTCAATATTTGTGATACCAACTACACACTGCTCTCCTATTATTGCACATGCACCACCACTTTTAGCTAAAAAAAAATCAACTGCATATCTCGTTTGCTCAGGGTATATGCACATACTTTCCAACTGTGTGGTGATGTCACATAGAGCTGCCACTGTAGAATTAGACAGAATTTGCAGTTTACACCCAAAATACTCTCTAGCTCGTTTACCCCTGGCCATGGCAGTACCACCAAATGTGATAATAGAGGAAAGTATATATCCAAAAGTGATTCCGTTACTGTAATTGTTGACTTCCAAATCGATGGCACTCTCACAAAATTCCTTGGTCAATGTTCTTTTTACCCATCTCGTATTTGCTTTACTATACTTGCAAGGTACCCCAAGAGGTAACACCATTCCCAAAACCACATCTTCTGTGCCAATATATGTATTGGGGTATGCACCATTCGATAGGAAATAAGAACCTGGATGTACTTAAAGCCGACCTTGATAATCTATCGGAGCATATCTGGTATTCATCCCCTTCATACTGGGATCATCCTTTCTTCCTAAACACAATATATTTTTGTACAATATTGATCCAGAACAATTTAGATACAAATAGGTGTCAGTACTATTTATTATTAGGCAGCACGCAGGATGGTAACCTGCCTCTTTAGTGCCCGTCAAATCTTGATAGTGCCAACATGTCAGAGTGATGTTTCGTTTATTCATAAATCGGTTATCACAGTACATATCAGGAATACAACCTGGGTACCCTGTCCCTCTCGGTTTTCTATAATACAAGCAGGGGCCAGGATATCCCATACCAAATTCACCCTTTACCTCTACAAAGTGGGGGGGACGAACATATGTATAGGTCACCAGTGATAATGGATAAGCAGTCCATAAACTTGTAACAGAATCAGTGGGATAACAAGCTGTGTTATTTCCAAAAAATGTCCTGTGCGTATCCAAGAAACATTACTTTGCATAGCTCTTTTACTACGATCTGAAGAGACAATCTGATATAAAACACACGATGAGGTATAACCGGAACACTCCAGTATCCAGAACATTCCTCCTTCCCCAATAGGAACAGCAATATAAAAACAGCACAGAACACCTTCTTTCCAAACAACCAATCAAGACTGTTCTGCCCCAGTCACAGGGCAACAAAGGACTGTTCATCTTCTGCAATGGGACGACCAAACAGAAACATTTTTCTATGAAATTACAAATAGAATCACCAGAGAAGAGGAGGGAAAAAAAGTCATGTGGTGAAGCTGGAGCCAACGATGTAAAGGGCACATAAAATGTTTTCAAAATAATCAGGGTCCATCACAAGCCTCCCTTACAGGCTTATATTGTCCAATCCTCGGTGGTGCAATTGCGCACTTTCATGGTGGAGCCAAACTGTTGCAGCCCATCTGCAAATGTTCACTGTTCTCAGGATAGGGCACACTCCCTCCTTGGGAACATACCCTCAGTTTATCCTGTCCTGTGCCACAGGCAGTGCACCAATCTTCTGATCCCTAGTCTAATAGAAAGAAGCAGAAACAAGGGCATTTTCACTAATCTTATCCATGAAGTCCATCCCTGCTACACTCACTTTTCTTTTGGTGCACTATCCTTCTGTCGAGGACGCAAATTGTACCTGGCTAATCCAGGCACTGTCTCGTCACGGAGAAAAATCTGAAACTCATGGGATGTCGGGGGGCTGAGACTCAGGCTCATGTGAATCAGATGGAAAGGAGGCCTGGGCAGCCCTTATTTCGGGGGGAACTGCCGCCTTCAGAGCAGCCTCATTCTCTTCCTCCGTCTGTGCCCAATTCTGCTGGGCGTCTGAAAAAGGGACAAAATGTGGAACCCTCTCTGTCTTGTGACCCCCTATTCCATCACAAATCCAGCTATCGTAGGGGAGAGGAAGCGGGATTTGTCGACAATGAGACAAGTGGATCCAGTTCTTTCGGCCGTTCTTGTTGAGATGAGTACCAAGTATGGTCTTTTCCATCTAGGCTCCAAACTGTCTCGTCTCTGGAAATTTGTGATTAAAATATAATCACCAGGCTGTATGGTGTGCACGGGCCCCTCGGGTGATGGAGGCAAAGCTTCATGTATCTGTTGATTAATAGAACTTAAGCTTTTAATGAGATCATATAAATGATCGACAAGCAAAGGATACCCAATTTCAGAAAACCTTTTTGGTCTAGGGACACCCCACATATTTGCGGGACGGCCAAAAATCACCTCATAGGGCGATAATCCTATTCTAGAATGGGCTGTCATTCTGTTGGACAATAGAGCAAGGGGCAATGCATCTGGCCACTGTAACCCAGTACTTTCCTTAATCTTTGCCAATTTTAGTTTGAGAGTACCATTGTACTTCTCAACTACACCTGCTAACTGAGGATGATTTGCTGCATGATATTTTTGCTTGATGTGCAGACCATCGCACACCAACGCGATCACCTTTGCATTGAAGTGACTTCCGTTGTCACTCCAAATCAAACGGGGCAATCCAAAACTCCTTAATAAGAGCCTTTGCCGTTGCCATGGCTGTGTTTTCTTTCGTTGGGTAGGCCTCAATCCATTTACTGAATGCACAAACAACCACTAACACATATTTCAAATTATTAACTCATTGCATCTCTATTTAATCCATCTGGAGTACATCAAAAGGGAGGGCAGGTGGCACAAAATTACCAGAAGGTGTAGGGGTACCTTTCCCAGGGTTATGCATCAAACAAATCATACAGTGTTTCACCAAATGGGCAGCAACTTTTGGGATATTGTCATTCTACCACACAGGATCTAATAACTTACAAATTCCCCTTGCGCTAATATAAGCCGGATCATGTGCCATTGTAACTACACGAAGACCATATGCATCGGGTAACATCCATCTCTGCTTCTCAAACTTATCAGTCCAGCACCCTTTGTCATCTAAACGTCCTGTACTCTTCTGCCACACTGCCAACTCCTCAACTGTTGCCTCACTCTGTATTTCTCTAACATTTTCTAATGAATTTTCAAACATAGTAGCATCTGGTACCCATATAACAGGGCCTGCCACAAACATTTTCATTATTTTTTACCGGGCTGTCTCTTTTGCTATCTGGTCTGCAAATGCATTACCCCTCCCCGCATCATCTGTAATTGTTTTATGAGCACTACACTTCACTATTGCCAATCGTTTGGGAAGGGTCAGGGCTGTCAAAAGCCTCTCTATTAACAGTCCATGCTGAATCTTAGTCCCATGTGAAGTTAAAAATCCTCTCTGTGCCCAGAGGTGCCCAAAATTATGAGTCACCCAGAAGGCATACTGACTGTCAGTATAAATATTGACGGTCAGTCCTTCATTCAATTCACATGCTCGCAAAAGAGCTATCAGCTCCACAGCCTGCGCTGATTGGTAAGGAACACGTAACGTCTCAACTACAGTGCGCAGCGTGGTAATAGCATACGCCACTGTAGTAGTGCCATCTGACAATTTGAAACAAGAACCATCGACATATAGTTCCCCTTGTGGGTCAGATAAGGGAACATCAGTCAAGTCTACCAGTCCCTTCGTCTCTTCTTCGGATGGAAAAGACAATCATGGACATCTTTGTCCTCTTCTTCCGAAGGGAGGGGTAGTAACGTGGCTGGGTTCAGAAGGGCACATCTTTTGATAGTAATATGAGGTGCAAATAGAGTTAATTCATAACCAATCAGAAGAGCACTGGTGATGTGCTGCGTCTTTGTCTGGTTTAAAAGTACATCCACAGCATGAGGTACCATTACTGTGAGATCATGATTAAGGACGAGCCCTGCCGATTGTCGACTAGAGACTGCCACAGCCGTCGCAGCTCTTAAACAACTCGGGAGGACTCTGGCGACAGGGTCAAGCATAGCTGAAAAATAAGCACACGGACTCTGCTTACCTCCAAAGACTTGTGTTAACACTGAAAGCGCACACCCAGCCGTTTCGTGTACGTACAGCACAAAAGGCTTCTTATAATCAGGTGTACCAAGCAGAGGTGCAGAGCAAAGCACAACTTTTAATTGTTCAAATGCATGCTGACATTCATGCATCCAAGGCATGGTTCCATGCACATCTTTAGTTGTTAGACAAAGCAAAGCCTGTATTAATAAAGAATAAGCGGGTATCCAGTGTCGACAATATGAGGTGATGCCTATAAAAGCACGCACATCCCTCTGAGTCACAGGGGAAGGTATCTTAACAATGACATCAACCCATTCAGGTGTTAGCCTCCGACCCTCCTTCAACAGTAGGTGACCTAAATAGGTGACATGCTTTTGACAATATTGGAATTTGGAAAGGGACACTTTATGTCCTTTTTAGCCAAATGCTTTAATAATGTAACCGTGGCATCCCGACAACCCTCTTCGGTATTGGAGGCTATCAAAATGTCATCCACGTACTGCAATGATACATTACCTGCGGGAAAAGGGAGAGAGTCCAATTGACTTTTCAAAGTCTGGGACTTTCAGTATACCCCTGAGAAGCTCGACAGAATTGGATGCTCTTACCAGCCAGAGCAAGTCCAAAAAGATACCTACTGTCGGGATTAATAGGAATACTAAAGAAAGCATTTTTAAAATCAATAACCAAGAAGAATTTGGCTGTGGAAGGAATCGTCGTCAAGAAATGAAATAAATACCAGCATTTGTAAAGTGCACAGCTACCTCCGGAGAGGTGTCCCGGCACTGGAGGCCGTTGGGAAGATGAAGCGAGCTATTGCCGAGAGTCACGGTGCTAGGCTAACTTGCCGCCGGCGCCGGGGATCGAACCGAGAACCCCATGGTCCGGAGTCAGGCACACTGGCCGCTGCGCCACACCTCTTCCACAACATTACAGTAATGTCTGGGACTACCGAAAACTGGGGAACGACTATCTTATTGACCTCCCGCAGATCAATCACAAAGCGATAGACATCAGGATGTGCATCAAGGGAATCCAAAGGTGCCTTCTTAAGAATAGGAAGAATGGGGCTATTGCATACATTCGTCCCTGTCTCTTCAACCACCTTGTATAATCTGCATCAAAGCCTGTTCCCCCGCTTGTGATATTTTGTACTGGGGAATACGAGGGAGCACAGCATGATCCTTAACTTTGATAGAAACTGGTGTTATCTGCAACAACCCTACATCCATATCCCCTGTGGCCCAAAATGAGGACAACACATCTTTAAACTCAACAGGAAGCGGCACATCTTTTGCCAAACACTGTTTCGCACTAACCACATTAGGTCCAAGAATGATATATACACCATTCGGGAAACAATGATTGGTAGCATGTAACTTTTTCAACAAATCCAATCCTAATAAATTTTCCCCACAATTCAACGTCAACAGAAATGGGGAGTCCACAGTAAAAGGACCAATAGTCAAAGCAAGAGGTCAGTAAATGGAGCTCACAACCTGTACGCCTGAAAAACCTACCGCAACATTATTACGGCCAGACAGGGCTGCCCCGGGGACCAGCGAACGAGAAACAGCGCTATTCATTGCACCTGTATCTACCAAAATGTTTAGTGCCGAACCATGCAAATTTGCTGTGACATAAGGATTGCGCTGATCTACAGGAATTTGGACTGGTCTCCTTCCCTGTCCCTGGCTGTCCTAGCCATAGCACATCCCTGAAGCTTCATCCATATCATAATCATCATGATAGTACTGCCTTCCCCGGGGGTCATCAAAATAGTTCTAATCAGAACGACCCCACAAGGATGCACCAGCTTGAACCTCGTCCCGACCAACCTCACCACAACCCCTTCCACCTGAACCCTGTCCTCTAGGTACTGCACTTTTCTGTAACAAATCTGGACTCTCGCTGGGGGGGCGTGGCTTGACGCACCGCAACATGGCCGCATAGTAGTGCGGCTCTGCCGGCCACCGACACTATCCTCAATGAATTCTACCTTCCCTGAGCCATCAGAAGTCGCAAACGCTGTGGCGCTTACTGCATGGATACAGCGCTATACATTTGTGGTGCTCGCGGGCGGATCGCTGGCCAAGAAGGTGAAAATTTGACGATCGTCACTGACCTGCTCCCGGGGCAAGATGGCGGCCTCCTACACCGCATCGAGATGAGCCGGAGCCCGAGTCCAACTGTGGGGTCTGGGCCTCTCCAGAACGCTACTTCTGCCTGATCGCCCCGATGCCGTCTGCGCTGGTGACTACACTCCTGAACTGGCAGACTCGCCACAACGCACTCTGTGCATGGACCAGCTGAAAACCCCCGCGGAAGTGCGGTTCGGCGGTCGGAGGGCTGAGCTGTTGCGACCCCCTGAGTGACTTGTGAGGTGTCGGCCCGGGAGCCCGCGGAGCCCACTGGTTGTGGGACAGGTTTGAGCGGACGGTGTTTGAGGACTGCGGCGGAGTCTCAAGGGCTGCACTGATTACAGGCGAAGTGAGTGCCTCTGACGGCTACGCTTCACACTGCATCGGCAGCGCCCTAGCGGAGAAGAACTCGGGGGATCACTGCGCTGTGTGCGGCGATTGGAGGGCGTGAGAGACTTCTGGGCCCTGCTGCACTAAGACGTCCTGTGGCGGTGAGTGCGGACCAATAAAAAGTAATCACCGCAAATCTTGTGCCCAGCTGCCTTGCCCTGAATGGATGTGACCGCACTATGGTGACAAGATCCCTGGCACTGTGTAGAGCGCACTGTGAGCGCTGGGGCCATCAAATTGCTTACAAGTGACGTGCTGCTGGGATTGCTTGATGCACAACACACAGCTCATTGGGAACTGCAGATTGGATGGCGGCGTGAAACAGGCAGCTTAGTGACCTCTCATTATCACCGTGTGACCTGGTGAGTTTATGCATACTGAGATGCATTGCTAAACCTACTACCGTGCTGGGGCCGATTTCCAGATTGATAATGAGGCCCAATAGACTCACTGGACTATTAGCATTGTTGAATCCAACTGCCGCGCTGTGGTCACACCCCCCAGATTGTCGGGAGGACCCGGTAGACTCCTTAGATTGCTGGGTAGCCCGCTCCCACTGCGTACTTGGTTACTGGCACCCCATGACTTGAGACGGACCGGCCCAGTCCTGGTATCCCGCAGTTCCTGACAGACCACTTTGCCAGCAGAATATATCTGGGCACACCTGCACCCCCTCTGCATAGCTGACGCACAAAGTCCTCAAGGGGAAATCTAACAAGCTGAATAACGTGCAAGGTCCACTTCGAACACAGCTGTGAGTGGTACTCCATTCTGCACACTGTGGAGTAGGATCCTTCTGTGCTCCCGGGGCAGACATCAGGGACCTGGCTCTATAGTACTAAATACACAACCCAGGGCTTACGCACACTGGTCATCATGGGTGAGCCCAACAAACATCAACCATTCCTTACGTTCGAATTGCGTAAATCAGGCAAATCCCAGCACACCGTGGCCTCTGACTCAGAACTAGACAATGCTAGTGCGGCCCGACCTCTCTAGAGAAAACTCTCACCGCGATCAAAAATAGCCTGCAATCCATAAATGATAACATGGAGGCCCTTAATGGCCGCATGGATATTATTTCAGCCAAACTGGACAGACAGGGGGTGCGGATCAGCGAACCGGAGCAGCGTTTCTCGAACACAGAAGATGGCCTGCAGAAAGTTGAAACAAAAACGTCTGACATGGAAAAACTCTTGGCGGTTATTCAAGCCAAAAATGAAGACCTTGAAGCGCGCTCACGGCGCAACAATATACGCATTGTTGGCCTTCCAGAATCCACAAATGTGGGGCGTTTGGAGACCTATGTAGAAAACGTGCTGCGAGACATGTGTGGCAACGACAACCTCTCTGGTATGTTCATCGTGGAGCTGGCTCATCGCTCCCTGGCTGTGGGCCCACCACCTGGTGCTCCGCCCCGACCGATTATCACCCACCTACTCAACTATCGAGACAGGGTTTGCCGTACTTCGCATCTCCAGACAAAAGGGCAATATCACCTATCAAGGCAACACTTTATCCTTTTACCCTGACTTCACAGCAGCGGTGCAAGAAGCTCGGAAGGAATTTCAGCCAGCAAAAAAGATCCTGATGGCGTTTGCCAATCCTAGACAAGCCATGGACTTTGCCAAAAATCTCAGACGCAAGAAAAAAACGTCTCCTGATGCATCGTACGCCGAGGGCTGAATATCACGGTCCTTTACAGGCAGAACATTCCTGCTACACAATGTCATCAAAGAATTTGGTTTTAATGTTCCACCGCACGCCCAAAACTTGAGACCCTGTGGCATTGGACTATTCGACTGTGCCACCAGTCGTCGGAGGCGGACTGGGGCAGGCTGTGGCCTCTGTATCCTTTATTGAGCGCTGTTTTTCGTTCCTCATGTCAATATTTTTGTACACTATGTGGTAGAATGGGGAGCGTATTTCTTTCCCAACAATAAGGAATTGCTGAATCAGGGAGCGAACTCATGTAAATCGGTGGCCACCTCCCTTGTCCACCAGGAAGTTGGATGTGTCACGATGTCCCCCCCCCCAAATGGGTATATCCCATATCGCTAAGTTCCTGTTCTTTCATTTGTTGGGGCACTTCACCGGTATTAGGGATGGCTTTGGCATTTTGGGGTTGCTAAAGTGGAAGGGGGTTGGGGGATCACGCTATGTTGTTAAGAGTTCTGTTCAAAGTGATTGCATTGATGCACAAGAGAAAGCTGCACTTTCTATGCAACTGTACAGCGATTATCAGTTGACCAAGTTAATGTTGGTAAAAATATATGTAAGTAGTAATGAGTGAGGATTACAGGTGTTTGACATGGAATGTCCGTGGGCTAAACTCCCCCCAAAAAATCCGTCAAGTTTTTGCGTATCTAGACCGACACGCTGTCCAAGCGGTCCTTCTGCAGGAGCCACATCTGACCAAAGACTCAAGACCAAGATTGCAACTAAGTGGGCGGGATTCAAGCTAGCGTCATCCTATTCTTCTTACGCAAGGGGGGTTCTCATCCTGATTAAGAGGGGCATCCCATTCACACCAATCAAAACTCACATAGACGATGGAGGGCGTTGTGCAATGGTTCATGGCAAGCTCGGTAACTCCTTAATTACGCTCGTAAATATATACGGGCCTATAGCAGATGAACCTGAAATATTTCAGCGCATGTATGGCGTGTTGAGAGAATGGCCAGATGCAGCTATTTTGTTGGGAGGGGACCTAAACACCCATCTAGACCCCACTGTAGATAAATCTAGCCCGCAGGGTGCCCGCACTCCGAAAGTGTCTCAGAGTATTTCCGGCCCTCGTAGAGTTTGGGATGATGGACGTCTGCAGACTCCGGAACGGGGCGGCGAGAGAGGGGATGCATGCCACACCAGCACACAATAGTTGGTCAAGATTAGATTATTGGCTCATAAGTGAGGAGGTGGCGGAGTGGGTCACTGACGTGACCACACTTCCGCGCACTTTATCTGACCATAACCCTGTACAACTCTCCTTTAGTTTCCTGAACACGGTGCACCATTCGTTCACATGGCGTTTTCGATCTGAAGCTTTACTGAACCCCATTGATACCGATACCGTTCGAAAAGTGATAATACAATATTTTGAGATCAATACTGGCACGGTTACTAGTGCCGCCACCCTGTGGGAGGACTTTAAGGTCACAATACGGGGAGTCTGCATCAGTACCACAGCAGGTATACTGAGAGATATTAGAGATCAACTGACTAAGATAGAGACCACATTGTCGGCTCTGGAGGCTTTTTATGGAGAACGGCCAAGCCAAGTAACTCTTTCCCGGATCCATGAACTGGTTCTCAAATATGACACATTGGCAGAGTCCAAGATTCGCTACCTTTCACGCAGACATATAGCCAGAGCATACGGGGAGGGAGGTAGACCAAGTCGGAATCTAGCTGCCAAACTCAAAAATCGCACTGAACATCATCACATAGACAAACTCACTGATCCTCAAGGGGTAGAACACTACTCACCTTTAGAGCTGGTGGGCCAGTTCCGGGACTACTAGGCCGCAATGTACAAATCACAAGTGCCCACGCTTGATTTAGACATAGAAGAATATCTGGCAGATATTGCATGTGCATGGCTAGCAAACGGTCATTGTGACTATCTGAGTCAACCCATAGATGACACAGACATCAAAGCCGCAATACGGGACTTGCCCAACAAGAAAGCGCCGGGGCCGGACGGCCTCACGGCCGAATTCTATAAAGAATTTCCAGACATAATCACCCGCATCTATTAGAAATGTATGCTGAGGCACATGAATCGGGTGTCCTTCCGCCGTCCCTTCGACAGGCATTAATAATTACTCTGCTAAAAAAGGACAACCCACCCGACAGATATGAATCCTATAGGCCTCTATCCCTGATCAATCTAGATGCCAAGATACTCGCAAAAATTCTAGCCACTAGACTCCAACCTCTGATGCCCTCCCTGGTCCTTCCGGATCAATCAGGTTTCATCCCGGAAAGGTCTCCTTCCCACAATCTACGAACCATTTTTGCAATGCTGCACGTGCTTGACCCGCACCTACATGCAGCGGCCGTAATGCTAGACACAGCCAAAGCTTTCAACTCCATAGAATGGAGCTATTTGTTTACTATTATGAAAAGGATGGGATTCCCACCGATGTATCTGGGATGGGTGCATCTGCTGTATACCGGCCCGTCAGCGCGGGTGCGAGTGGGTAGTCTAACTTCAGACCCATTCTCAATTAAACGAGGCACCAGGCAAGGCTGCCCCTTATCGCCTCTATTATTTGCTTTGGCACTCGAGCCTCTGGCATGTGTGATCCGTCAAAGACATAGGGAAACAGCACTTAATTTTATGCATCGCCCGGTGGGCATATCTCTCTATGCTGATGACATGGTCTTATTCATCAGGGAGCCGTAACGCTACCTTCCACAAGTACTGAAGGAATATATCAGATTTGGGTTATTTTCAGGTCTTGCTATTAACTGGGATAAATCGGTAATAATAACGTTGACAGCTATCACCTCCCAGCCTTCTATGGAATACCCTTTAGTGTGGACATCCGATCCTGTTAAATACTTAGGGATCTGGATCCATCGAGACCCGGAAGTCGTACTAGGAGAAAATTACGGACGAGCATGCACCACACTTGATCAGCAAATTGAAAGATGGTCCGCTTTGCCGCTATCCCTAGCCGATCGCATTGCAAATATACCAAGCATTGGCATAGCCAATAGGTCTCGCTTTTGGGCCCTATAAGTACTTCGGTATGCAGCACAATATCCTTAGTGCAACAACACCAACTGTTGCATGACCAAACACTTATAAGGTCCCAAAAGCGAGACCTATTGGCTATGCAGATGGCGGCGCCGCAAAAGTGAAAGCAGTCGTGGCGCCGTGAAAGTAATCGCGGCTGTAAGGGTGCCCGCGAGATGGCGAGATACAGAGAGCTGATACATGGAGAAACTGAGTATGTCCTGTTTTAATATTCCCGGATGCATTATGGGGCAGTGCAATTTCATCTCAATGCTCTTACTTAGCCAATTCTACTCAATTTGCATCATCTGATGACCTTTTGCAGCACCTTGTGTGTCATTAAGCACTGAGAATTGTTTTATGAAGTAGTCCTGCGTTGGAACCGGTCACATGTTACATCAACATAGGTAGAGATTTAGCAAATCCCATGTAAAGGGACTGAGAATAATATAAAACGAAATATATGCACTCTCAGCCCCATAGCTCCTAGAGACAGGAGGCTCTTGCCGTACAAAGACACTTAGGTGCCCATATATTCCTAACAATGAAGGACACTGCGTGGTAGAGGCTGAAAAATCGATTTTACATGCACAAAAAAATATTTATTTACTTAAGTGAACTTCAGTAACACGGAGGGGTCCAGCATGAGCGGGGGATTAAAAAGAAAAGAGATGAAACAGACAGATTTCTAATGCGCCTTGTTCCCTTCGTAATGAGCTTATGTTGTGGTGGGAAGAGGGCGCCTGTCAGCTGAGATCATGCAAAGCTGCCCCCAGTGTGTGAACAGAGCACGTGCGGGCACGAGCGTGAAAGGGTGGGGGGGTCACAAAGACGTGAGGATGGAGAAGCGCGGAAGAGGCGGTATTAAAGTGTTTCTAGATCAGCACTGGGAATGAGGAAGAAGGGCGGGGCTAGGAGGATAGCAAAGCAGCACATGGACAGGAAGAGGCGCGAGGAGATGGAATGGGCCGGTCTAGAATGTAGAGCAGCTCGCGGGCAGGAGAAGGGGAAACAGGGGGGATTGAAGGAGGCAGGGTTATAGCAGTAGACAGACCACGGAGAAGAGTGGGGCAGGATTAGAGTGATAGAGCAGTACACAATCATGGGGGAGAAGAGAGGAAGGGGCGCAACTGTTTGTTCGTTTTCCGAGTCTAACTGAAGGACTGTAATGGCGAGTGTAGGGTCAGTCATGCTTGGTCTGTTGTTCCTTTGTTGTTTCCCGGCCGGCGGTTGTCAGGCGTTAGATTGTGAAGGTGAGCGGATCTGTGCTGCTTGCTTTGTGTAGACAACGACGCACTCTGAACTACCCCTTACACACTGACAATCCCTCATCGCGATCACTCTAAAAGCGAAAGTGATCGCGATCGCGATGATGCACGCTAGGGATGTGCGCGCAGCAGCGGGGGGAGGGGTATGGTGCTGAAGGCGGGCGTAGGAAAGGCAGATGGCTGGGCGAGAAGGGAGTGGGGGATGCGGGGAGCAGCTGTGCACGTGCACGCCATCGTGCACTGTAGCTTGTTGCCAGTACAAAAATGTGGGTAGCACTTTCTAAACCCACCTACTAAATCTCTCGCCTAACCCAGCGCATGCGCTGGGTTAGGCGAGACCTAAAAATGGTCGTTTTGCCGAGATTTTTATACCTGTTCTCGAATATTCCAATAAAATTGACGCAGCACTTCTTTAAAGTCCTACGAACAGCCTTGCTCAAGTTAGTATGGGGAGGCAAACAGGCACATATCGGTTGGGCAACCCTCACACTTGACTATGCCAAGGGCGGGTTCAGTGCGCCAGATCTATACACTTATTACTTAAGTGCCCAAGCACAATATGCATATAATTGGGTTAATCCCTATGCCTATACGCCACATGTAGCAGTGGGAAATGGAGACGCCCATCCGACCCCCCATCAGGTATTCTCACGCATACTCGGCGAGACACCCCAAAAACTGAAATCAACACACTAGATACGACAATCGCAGCATGGCACTCCATAGGCCAACTTGCTTCTAAACTTCCTATATATGCCCCTGCATTGTCCTTAGCACAACATGCCGCTTTATCAGTGACACAAGAAGACGGCCCTGTGAGATCACTGAGGGAGGTGGGTTTCGTCACCATGCAGGACCTCTATCCAGAAGGCAAGTTCATTACAGATGAAGATCTCCAATACATCACCAACCCCACGCCACTATTTCAGTTCACAATCCGTAGGCTGCGACATGCAGTTAAATCCCATTATATTATGTATCCGGAGGAGCCACCCACTCTACAATCTTTACAGATATTACTAACTACTCCCACACGTAAAAAGTTAGTTACTAAATTATACAGAGCAATACGTGCCGAAACACCCAGCACATCGGATAAGAGTCTTGTCTGTTGGAACACTAAACTGCCTTCCCCCCTAACGCCCGTAGAGTGGGAACACATCTGCAAGCTGACCAGCCAACTCACTCCCAATGGCAATCTACGAATCATACACTTTAAATTCCTCCATCAGGTGTACCACACACCCCTCAAACTATACAAATTTGGCGTGCGTGACTCTAGCAGATGTAAACGCTGTAATCAACTAGATGCGGACTTCTGGCATCTTGCGTAGGAGTGTGCGCTAGTGGCTAAATTCTGGGAACAAGTGGTGCAACATATACACAAGATGTCCGGGATAGACTTGCAATGCACGCCGCTGATTTGCTTGCTGTGTTATATTCCACATGCGAAGGGGGTGCTGGGTAAATTTATACGAATCGCAATGCTAATGGCTAAACGCCGGGTTGCTGTTACATGGGAGGGGGTGCAGGCACCAAAGGTGATGCATTGGATGAAAGACCGGGTATATTGCAAAGAAAAATTGGAACTGTATGCGGAGGAGTTACCGACCTCATCCAAACCCAAAGACATTTGGGAACCTTTACGTCAATTTCTTCAACAATAAGCCCCTATGCAGCTCTCCGGACAGGACAATTTGACACTATGTATCACCTCAATACGTCTTTGTAAAGCCAGCTATGGTCACTGATTTGCGTTAGGTAGGTCATGGACCTCTGTACCGATCAATCACACATTGTTTATGTTGGTTCTGTTAACGAGCTACCTTGCATGGTAGCAATGTGGTTTATTTTTGCTCTGAAAACGCAATAAAGAGAGTTTTTTTAAAAAAAAGGACATTAGCTTTACCAATGTCCCTCCTTTTTGCAATATGCAAACTGATTCAGCCCTAAGGGTGCACCACCTCTACCGCACCCCGCGACCTCTGAGCCGGACCAGCACCACGTCCCCTTCCGGACCCTCTTGTAACCTGCTGGATCAACACCCTTCAAATCCTTACTCTTCTTTCCCACCTTGTCCTTTTCCTCATTTTCTCGATGCTCATAGTACTGAGCCATAATCAGTATCACCAAAGGGAAGGAGGTAGTCCAAGTGCTCTCCGAAGCTTGCAACCGAGCCGCAATCTCCGGAAGCAAATTCGTAACAAACCTGTTAACAAACAAATAAACACCACCTTTGACTGACAAATCCTACCCACTGAAATCCAAAAACACCCATTCAAACCAAGTAAAAAAATCAGACACACACTCCTCTTTCTTTTGACGACATGCCGTCAACTTGTCCCAATCTACTCGTCTGGGTGGGATAAGAGAATGCATATAGGTGATAATACGACTTGGCAGAGCCAAGATCTCAGCCCTAGGATTTCACGGGCTTTCGCTCCTTATTCCATACCTTAATCTCATCCCATGTGCAGCCCAATTCCACCCTGTGGTCCTGTGTATGCACCTGCCTCCATATATCCACCGGCACCAACAGCCTGAAAAACATCTCAATATCTGCTAAAGTCATAACTG
Organism: Triturus cristatus; assembly: GCF_964204655.1. NCBI lineage: Eukaryota > Metazoa > Chordata > Amphibia > Caudata > Salamandridae > Triturus > Triturus cristatus. Next base: position 1,115,706,219 of record NC_140579.1, read on the forward strand.
ACGAGGAGGCGGCCTCTGTTAACTCTTTATAATACGCAGTAGGGTTTTTCCTAGGATCCGGTAACTGACTCTTAAGAGCTAGCACCTCACTTCTCTTCCATGGGGTAAAGCCCCACTGTTCCTGAAAATGAGCCGCTACCCGTTGTTGAACTACATCTCTTCTCTGGTTCCGCTGCTCTGGGATGCACCTCCCTCATCGGAAATTGGGACACATTAATCGGAGTTTGGTGATGTAATCTTTTTCGATAACAGAAAAAGTGTCTCAACATTATTGAGAACTTCCACTGGGGCCATGCCAGCTGCATATACCCGGTCTCGAATATCATAGATAATTTGAGGAGCTGTACCACCAATACACTGTTCCCACAAACCAATCAATGTAGCCAACATATGCTGAAGGGCATGCTGTTGTACAAACAGATCAAAATCTTTCATCACACTCCATATATCCTCCACACTATAAATCAGACTCCAAGCCCATTGTGCTGCCTGATTTGCAACCATCCTTTTCTCCTCTTCACCCACATCACATCGAATCAATACTTGTTCCATTCGCTCCCGTGCTGCCGCCTAATTCCCACCATCCGACCCATGCACCGGTGTCCCAACACTACACAACACTGAGGATGAAATGTCTGGGAAAGACACAAGAGATAAAGACGTAGGTGACAGGGTCAGCAATGACTGGGTTGTAGGTGTGAGAAGGAGAAGAAACATAAGCGGAAACAGCAGACACTGCGTGGGTGCCTTCAGTCACCACACTCGCAGGTTGCGAAACCGGAGGGGAGACAGACAGGGCTGGAGCCGAAGCTGTTAAGTCTGCAGAAAGACCAGAGGAAGGCGGAGGAGCAACGGGGGACTGAGACGATGGTACAACAGGATATATTCTCTGCAGGGCAAAGGGAGGTGGGGGATGAGTTTTCAGCAGATCCTCCACAAAAGGATCCTCATTCTCTCGAACAACGTAGTACTTATTACATTGTAATTGAAACTTCCTATCTGCACACTCAATTTCCTTTTCAGTTTGTTCTCTATCATAGCTACAGCTTTCTGGACCACTGTCTGCATTGCTTTCTTCCTAGACTCCTTCTCAGATCGTATACGCTTCTGCTTAGCTTCCTTCTGCCATACCTGCAAAGTATTAAACATTGACTACCTACTTCTCCTAGTGAACAATTTGTCCTAGAGACCCTTTCTATCACAATCGGATCAGTCTTAATTCTCTGCAGAGATAGTGGCACATCTTGTAAGCCGGGCTTTGACAGAATAAAGACTGGTGAGATTCTGATAGAAAGGGGCTCTAGGACAACACTGGGAGGGTCTAAGCTTATTGGAATCTTTTGCATAAATTACTGTTAGGCAAGGGTTGCCATTGAGCAACTTGTTCCCTGATTTTAGAAGACACAACTACAAATTGATACTGTTTGTGTAAATCCCTAAGGGTCATTCATCACATGAATCTAACGTCCTGAAGAAGGTCTAGCTGATGTTCACACCACATAGACCGAAACGTCGACAATCACACCTACTTTCGTTCTGAATCATTTGACTAAAGGATATGTTTTCTGTGTAATCGGTCACATCTCCCTGTTATTGGTTGAAAGAGGTGCTCACAATACCAACAATGAGGTGTCTGTAACATCAAAATATTTGGAAATTCCCAGTTGCTTTGTGTTATTTCATGAAAATCTTTTTTACCATTTGTACCCTTTTAAATATCCTTTCAATATAAATTCACTTTCTTGAAATATATACACCTGTGTAAGACTTTTTGTATTAGATTAGTTCTAATTGAAATAAGTCAATTTGATTTCTACGTGATTAAAATGTGAGCTACTGGATAGAGCTTGCGACCATTGTATGCAGATCAAATGCTTACTAGTGCATGATTGAATAAATCCCTTGTAGGCACACATACTCGCTAATATTTTGATCACCCAAGCCTCCAAGGGTATATTGGGTTCCCCACTTTTACTTATACCTGTCATGTATTACAACATAATGAAGCAATGTATTCAATCCAGTGCTACCCATACAGAGACTAGCGTTCTATATCGCATCTGGATTTTCCGACAAATAGCATGTAAGCGGGGCCCAAAAGTCTTTTGGTTTAGAAGCCTCTGGAAGCTCTTCTGCATATGTAGCCAATTGTTCTTTACAATAAACAAGCTCTTTCAACCATTGTCCCACTTTTGGTGCAGTTTTCCCACACCAGTGCTTAGTTACCAAGCATTTCACCAATAGCGCAGCGACAGCAACAATGCGCTTGTTACAGGGCTTTAATTTTTTTACCAGACCTAATAAGCAAATCTCAGGCAAGCATTTCACAGTTTCCTTTATAATCAACGTGAGTGTTTGGGTGACATTTATCCAGAAGTCATTGATGGGACCGCATGTCCAAGCCAGATGCGCAAAATCTGCCCTATCCACCCCACATCTGGCACACTTAGCATCTTCATGCAAACCATATCTCTTCAGCCTCATCGGTGTATAATACATTTGGTGCAGAAACATGAAGTGGATTACACAAAGATTGCAGTACGGCGTGAGGCGACCAGTCAGCGCACAGCCGTCCACCCAATCCTCCCAGATCATCGGCATGTCCAGCTGCTCATTCCATTTATCAAGAGAGGTGGAGCCTTGCACCTCTGTTTCTCTTTGAGAAGCATTATCTAGCCTGGTGATGAGACCTGTTGATTCCCCCACTGATAATGCAATTTGTAATGCTTTCAACATTTTCGGCTCCTCTGGGAATCCTGGGTCAAGCGTCCTAACAGCCACACGCAACTAGGTGTAAACAAAATCCTGCATTGTGTTACACTGAGTTCCTGCCGTAAAGTAATTTAAAGATAAAAATCTTCCATTAGGGTACATTTCCCCCATTTTAGTAATACCTGCACCCGACAATATACTGAATGCCCCCTTCTCGTGTGTCACCGAGATATCCAGGTGAGCAGCATTCGGCACAGCTGGCGCATATAGGTTTTCGTGTCCTGCGCGAGTTCCCAGGGCTCTCCACGCACCAACAGTGCACACAACCGTGTTGAACTCCTTCTTATTCCTCAGTGTTTTATGGTGTAGCACCATGGCCATCAGTGGGGTCGGATGCGCATTATCAGTAACCCTGGGTGTCAAATCCGCACCGCTTGCGGAGTTTGCAGATTTTTGGCAGCTCCACGTTCCACGTAGAACACGGAGTTACCGAAAACTCCACGCTCTGCAACTGAGCGGAGGTTTTTTGTGTTTGCGTGCTCAAAATGCGTTCTCACATGTGCGGGAGCGACTTAACGGGATGCCTGAGTTGGCCGTCGAGATTTCCCATCTGTTCGCGAGTGCCACGACATTTGGTAGCCGGCCGCCTGGTCCCACAAGAGTGTGCGATCACAAACATGTCATTCGGGCGTGCCATCGGACTTCCGGCTGAACTTTTGTGAAGATCACAATCCCGAACATGCAGAATTTGCAATCTGGAAAAGAATCTCTCTCGAGCAGCATCAACACCTTCTCAAAATGATGATTTGGATTAAAAAAACTCCTCAGATTGACATTTGGCTGTACTTTTTTGTGCAAGGAATCCTTTTTCTTTTTTTTGAAGAGGAGGAAAGTGCCCCAGATTCTCCAACTTCCTGTTCCTGTCCAGCATGCACCTCCCAGTGCTTTGTCCATCTCCTGTTCACTTTTCATTTGGATTTGGAGCTGGAAGGATCACTCTTTGTGTCTACTCGATCATATATCATTGGATTTGAGGACTTTTGGATTTGACATTTCACAAGTAAGTTGGAAAATTGGTGTTTGTTTGAGTGAAGCATTGCACTTAAATTTTTTGTACTTTTCATTGTTTTTTTAAAATGTATTGTTGTCGAGCTCCGTATTCGCTTACAGCTGCCTCTCAAGATCACCACCGCCAGTGGTTTCACTAATCGTGCCACTTGTACCTGTTCCAGGATTCTTCCTGGTTCTTTTAGGGCTGTTCCCCCACCCCCATTCCAGTCCTGATGAAGACCCGCTCTTGACTACCTATGGGAGCATAACAGGGTCGAAACGTCGACAACCACACCAGGCCCGGATCATCCAAAGGTGCTGCCCAAGGAAAGAATCACCTTCTGACAGTCCTATTGTTTTTCCCTTGTAATATCAGGCCATGTAAATACTTTCAATATATGTGTAAAGAATGTGAATGCTAACATTTGGATAAAACGTACGCATCATACAGCAATCTGAGTTTTGTGCCGTATTGTTTAAAAAGGTATTATCTTTATCTAGGCATTCTGAGATACTCTAGTGACATGTTAAATGCGCATGTTTGAATTACTTTGAAACCCGACAGAACCATTTTTTGAATATTATATTATACCCAGGTTCTGAGGGACACAGGGTCGCCCCATTTTTTGTATAATTAATTGTCAATAAGTCACCAGCATCAGTGGCACCAGAAAAGAAAAAAATCCAGGCTACCATTCTCAGCATGTTTAGGTCGGAGGGGCAGTACGCACGCAACCACCACCACCAACGGCACGTTAGTACAATGCGAAGCTGGCTAAAATATTAGCGCTGGGCCTCCTCCCTTTTTCTTTTGTGGAAGGGTGGGTTTTCTTGAATTTGTGACTGCCATCTGCCCAAAATGGAAGGTTCCCAACCGGTCCTATTTCGCCATAGTTGCTGTTCCACCACTACATCACGACGTGCTGGAATTGCTTGGACATGCTTTGCAGCAGAGTGCTGTTCACACTATCCACCTGACAACAGACATGTGGACCAGTTGCCAAGCCACTGATTACATGTGCATCACTGCACACTGGATCTCTTTTGTGGGGGTTAGAGAAAAGATATCTGCAGCAGGTGTTGTTGACACTTTTGAGATTGTTATTGCCACTCGGAAACATGCAACTGGAGCCATGTTTGCCATGGAGAAATCTCAACTGCTGCAAACATTTTGAAAGACTTTGACAGCAAGGCCTTTGAATGGCTGCGCCCAAGAGGGCTTAACATTGGTTTGGCTGCCACGGACAATGGCAGTAATATAGTTAGGGCCATGTATGAAGGTGGCTATTTCAGGGTCCTGTGTTTGGCGCACTGCATTAACATCATTGTACAAGACTTTCTGAAAAAAGAAGACCGAGTCAGCAACTTACTGACCACCTGCAGAAGAATCTGCACACATTTCAGCCATTCTTTTAAAGCCCGGAAGCAGCTGAGGATCATTCAACGTGAGCATAGAGTGCCAGTTAGAGCACTTATCCAGGAGGTGCCAACACGTTGGAACTCAACTTATTACATGCTTGAACGTCTGTTTGAGTGCTACAGACCAATCAATGAATATGTCATGCAAAGAGGGAATGCTACTGTGAAAGGCATGACCATTCAGATGGACCAATGTGGCCTAGTTAAATGCCTGACAGAGATGCTACTTCCTTTCGAGCTCTTCACACGTGAGGCCAGCAAGGAGGACTGTACTATGGCCAAGCTATCCCACTGTTGCACATGCTACAAGAACAGCTGAAGGGGGTGTCTGCAATGTACGCAGGTATGGAGGGAAAGAAAGAGGCATATGAGTTGATGGAGAGCTTAACCCTTCGCTTATCTGGAAATACAAGGGTGCAAAGAGGCATTGTGTCATCCAACCATTACATTTCTGCCACAATTCTGGATCCACGGTACAAAGCAGTACTGAACACTAACACATTGATTCCTTTTTTAGAAGTGGATGTTGCCAAGTGCAAAACTTATATAGCTGAGGAAGCCAGTCGCTTAGAAAAAGAACAGCTGGGAATTAGAGGCCCGTTACTCCAGCCCACAACAAGTACTGCAGGGTAGCCGGCATAAAGTTCAACTTCAGAGCCTGAGGGCAGTGCGGTTGGCTCACAGCAGTCAAAACCACCAACAACACCAAGAACAACATCAACAACAAGAACAGGAGCATCAGCCTCACCAAAATCAGCACAGGAATGGTTTCTACAGCAAGGGCTTGTTAGGTCCAGTGCTGAGGTAAAGGCAAAAGAGGCCGAGCAAAGCGGAGCCCCCCTGAGCATTGAGCGGATGGTCCAGGCCTATCTGGATGACCCAACAGAGGTCATCAGTGGTATGACTGACAGGAGTGCATTGATTCAGTTACATAATTTGAAAAAGGATATGTTGCTGTATATGTGTGCACTGCTCAGTGCTGTCCGGCTCAAAATTCAAGCTAAGTGGAGATTGGGTGGGCGCCGCGGGCCTGACTCTGTCCTGTTGCTGTTGTTGTAGGTTAATGCTGTAAACAGAGTAGACATGATTTATCCATGCCGCCTCTGAAAGTGTTCTTGTTGCACTCCTTAATTTATGAATTTTAACTTTACTTTTCTCCTTGATTTTTCAATATCCCTTTTGTTTTTTCATCTACACTTACAAGCCGGCCTTTACCCTTTGCTATACTTGGAAAAACAACTCACACTTACCTTACCAATCCGCATCTGCCAGGCAGGCAGTGACGACCCCCAAGATTGACGGACAGAGCGTCCATGGAAGGAAGGACCAATGCTGAGATGCAACTCCCAATTTGACGATAAAATAGTAACTTATAGTATTGTCTTCTTTTATTTCATTTGATTCATTTTTTCTCTTTAATCATGTTACAACTGTGTGTGTTGTTGTTTTTATGTTTGCTTATATATTTTACCCCTACAGCTATTTTTTAATTTTCTTTGCTAGCTTTAAAATGAAGCCCGGTACAACAGAACATAAAATGTATGTAATTTGGGTCTCTCAGGGGGCAGACAGGCAAGGCAATTGCATAATAATAATAATTAATAATATACTGCTGCCCTGTACTACTAGTCTAGTACTACTCATCATTAACCATTAAGTCATCATCATGCATGCATTTCCTTTTTCTCCCTTAACAGATTTATGATGGTCGTCTGCCATGATTGTGTGCTGTCCATGTATAGTGTTTGACTTTGTCAGACCTTTCTCTCAAATACCCATTCCCAACCATTTATCAAACCCTAATCCTCTTCCCTAGGCTGTTTATTTATATTGAGGTGTGACTAAATTAAATAATTTACACCATGTCACAGATCATGTGATGCGCAGGCTGACACCAATAACATACATGACTGGTGGTGCGTTCCTCATGGAACGGGTACTCTTATTTCTTCACAGCCAACAGATTCGCCTGGGTGGACTTTGTCCCTGACTCCTGTCACAGAGCAACATTCCTACGGTATTTCGGATGGCTCCTTTAACTGGGCGCGCTTCTCGGATGACTCCGCCCATGGACCCCTCGTCATGCCCGGCGGACCTATAAAGCGGGAGAAGATCCCGACATCGAAGGAAGGCAGAAGAGAAGAACCCTGAAGGATTGGAGGACCTGAGAACGCGAGAGATGAAGACGTTACAGGCGAGATGGAGCCACAGGAGGAGAGATGTCCGCTGCTGATACCTGAGACGAGGGAAACAGACAGGAAGAATACGGAGAAGCCAGGAGGCCAACGACCCCACGTTCCTGGAGGCGCGTGGCTGTCTCAGGTACGTGTGAGGCTTTCAGGGTGGGCCGGGAAGAAAGGTGAAAGTCGGTGTTAGCTAGCAAACACCACCAACCCCTGTGACCCCAACTGCCTTCCCTTCACCTTCGTACAAACCCTAGCCGCCGGACATTGTCACCTGGTGATCCCTCACTCCTTGTCCCTTGGGAAGAGAACCCCCTAGAACCCCTGTTCACCCAAATACGCTCTTCTCTTTACCAAGGTCAAGAAAACCTCCGGGGCTATCGAGAAGAGGATGGGAGGAAGATCCTGAGCATAAGGCAAACCAAAGATGGCTAAGAAGAATTAACCGGACGGTCTCCCGATAAATTTACCTGAACTGTAGTAAAGAAATAAAACTACTGCTTAAACCACATCTACCTGGCTATCTCGCTCCTTTCAGGCGATCACAAGTGGTGGAGAATGCTGGCAACTCTCCATTAGAAAAGAAATAATGGAAACCTAGATACAGCACCTTGTGAAAGGACAGGAGAAGTTAGAATGGGCAGTGGAGTGCCAGATGTCCTTGGCCCAAGCCGACCGGGAACTAATCAAGAATACGATTGCGGCACAAATGGAAGGGCTGCATAAAGTTACGGAGGACAAATCCAGATAACCTCACGGTTACAGGAACCCAGGAGTAGCCCTCAGGGTCCACCCAGCATAGGCCTGCAGAAATACGTTGCTGGGGAGGACCCAGACGCATTCCTTTTAAACTTTGAAAGGGCAGCAAGAGTATGCGGCTGGCCTGTGGAAAAGTGGCCCTTTTTTCTAGCTCCCCTCCTTACTGGTGAAGCACAAGCCGCCTACCAGGTGGCGAATCCAACTGGAAGCACCTCATACCTGGATATCAAGACCATCATATTGGATCATTTGGGATTGGATGCCGAGGCATATAGGGTGCGTTTCCACAAGGAGAAGGGGGCACCCAGAGAAAACCCCAAGATGCTCTTTTTTAGGCTGAAAGCAGCCGCCGACAAATGGCTCAAACCAGCTGAAAGCAGTAAGGAGGACATAATGAACCGTATTTACTTGGAACAGTATCTGGAGACTCTCCCTTATAACACCCAAAGATGGCTGTGCCAGCACACACACCTCACCACTGCACAGGCTGTTGAGATGGCCACTACCTTCTTCCCTGCCCAACCTCGAGAGCTTCCATGGGAGGTGGAGAAACTGGGTAGTTCCAACCCAGGAAGACCTGACAAGAAAAACATGAGCTAACCTACCCAGAGCCCCTGAGACCACGGCCTTCTAGACCCGACATTCCAATACACCGGGGTCCCCAGTGCCTCGACTTTGGTGACTGGGGCCACATTGCTCGTCTTTGCCCCCACAAAAGCCCTCAGATGAACCAGCTACATCCCTAGGTCAATTCTCTATACAGCCGAACTGGGGAGCTGCTTTTATGTAAGTTTTCAGGTAAACGGGAAATGGGTCATGGCTTTGCTGGATTCTGGTTGCCGGCAATCTGTCATCCAGGGCAATTTAGTTACCCCCAATCAGATCATCCCTGACGCCTTGGTGCACATACGCTGTGTGCATGGAGACATTAAACCCTACCCTGTGGCAGAAGTACTTCTGACACCTATGCATGGGTCCCCCTCCAGTGGCTAGGGTGGGAGTGTTCCGTACCCTTCCCAAAGACCTGATCATAGGGATTGACAACCCTGCCTTCTTAAAGATGATACTAGCCTCGGTACAAACTCAGGCGGGTGGTAGGGATGGGGTGACTAGGGGAAAATACCTTGTATGATTCTAATAACCCAAGAACCATGGCTCCTTGACAGGAACCTCGGTATACCCAAACCACTGACCCCATCCTACAGGACGCCTGGAGGGAAGCCCAAACTCCGGCACCAACAACCCAGCGACTTATCCATATTTCTTTGTTAAAAAGGGGCTGTTGTATAGAAAGGGAGCAAGAGATGACCCTCCCCAATTGCTAGTAGCCTTAGCTTTCAGGGATCAGATATTATTTTTGCCCATTCCCATCTATCAGCCGGACATAAAAGAGCATCTTATGACACTTTTATTGGCCAGGGATCTATGGTAGCATAAATAAACACTGTCAAGAGTGTGAGATATGTCAAAAGAGAAATCCTTATCCACCTCCCCCTGTTCCACTGCAGCCTCTCCTGGTTATAGGAACCCCTTTTGAGCAGATAGGAATGGACTTAATCGGTCCTTTACACAAGACGAAAAGGGGACACCAATACGCCCTTGTGATAGTGGATTATACCACTCGCTATCCTGAGGCCTTTCCTTAAAGGGCACCAAACACCAAAAACATAACCGAAAAACTCATCAAACTGTTCTCCAGAGTAGGCTTTCCCAGGGAGATTCTGACGGACCACGGCACCCCTTTTGTCTCTCGTCTCATGAAGGAGGTATGTCAGACCCTGAACCTTAGCCATATAAAAACGCCGGTCTATCATCCGCAGACTGACGGGCTGGTAGAGAGATACAACGGGACCCTCAAATTAATGTTGAAAAAAATGCTCAGGAGTGAAGTAAAAGACTGGGACCAACTCCTTCCCCTCGCCTTGTATGTCATCCATAGTCAAGTCCAGAGCAGTCTCGGGTGTTCCTCCTTCGAAATGTTGTACAGAAGACAACAGAGGTCCCTCTTGGAGATTGTTGGAAACCGGGCAACCGGGTTAGCAGTCACCAGGTTCCCAGCACCGTGGTAGCTTGGCTCGAGCGGTCGGGGGTCAGGCACCGTGTTAAGCGTACGTCACACCCTCACAATAACCATGCGTTCATCCGTTCCAAAAACGACACTACACCGTAAAAATTATGAAAGAAAGTAGTTTGTCTTTATCTTATTTTCTCTTAGTTGCAGGTTTCAGAACATACATACAATACCATAAGACTTTTCTTGAAAATAGCAGGTCAAATAAATGATACCACAGTGGGGTTTCAATAAATAGGATCAGGTCATAAATAAACACGGAATAAATATAGGTGCAATAAATACAGATGGCAAATAAATACAGTCAGGCAATAAATACAGTGCAGGAATAAATTAGTGGAAGACAATAAATAAAGCACCCTCAATAACTTAAATAACACCATCAATGACAATTACAGTTCACAACCCTTTCCCAAGGTATTTTGGTTTTACTTCGCCCAAGTACAGCTTGTGGTCATTTGGATGACATGGGGGGTGTCCCACCTAGGTTGGTCAAGGCTGGGCCTGAACTGAGGTAGAATAGGGGTAACCTAAGGATCTGGCTCTCCCAAAATACACAACCCCTCACAGAGGTCACTGCACCAGTCTCAGTTCACCCCTGGCACTCCCAGGCTGGTTCTAACACCCCTCTAGCCCCTAGAATGGTCTTTTAGGGCTCCACGGGGCCTCAGACGCCCCCTCTACCACTTATTGCCCTTTTCACGATGATCGGCTTCGCTCGGCGCCGGGTCGACGTCGCTGGGTGGCTCCGGTTCGATGTCGCTGGGCAGCCTCGGTTCGGTGTCGCTGGGCGGCCTCGGCCCGATGTCGCTGGGCTGCTCTGGCTCGATGTCGCTGGGCGGCTCCGGTTCGGTGTCGCTGGGCGGCTTCGGATCGATGTCGCTGGGTGGCCTCGGCTCGATGTCGCTGGGCTGCTCCGGCTCGATGTCGCCTTCCGGCGTCGCAGGGTCACGGTCTCCCCGTTTCCGGGTGTCTCCGGAGTGCGACCTCCACTCCCGACCTCCGGCGCGCTTCACCTCAGATTCCGGCGTCTCCGGAGTGCGATCTCCACTCCCGACCTCCGGCGCGCTTCACCTCGATCTCCGGCGACTCCGGAGTGCGATCTCCACTCCCGACCTCCGGCGCGCTTCACCTCGACCTCAGGTGACTCCTTACTCGACCTCCGGTGCCTCTCCACGACCTCCGTCGGCGCCCTCTATCGACCTCTGACGGCTCCGGGTACGACGTCTGCTTTCTGTCAGCGCCGCTTCTCCACCTCAGGCCTCAGGTCTCCAGGCTTCTCGACGTCAGGGCTCCAGGAGGACACCGCTAAACAGGTCAGGAGCTTGCTGGTCTTCTTCTTTAAGGCCTCTTCACAATATTTAGGTCCTTAAGATGGTTTTTCTGGTCTTGGTCCCACACAGGGCTCTAGGCTGGGCTTGGTCAGTAGGGACTAGCATCAAGGGTGGGTTTCTGGACCCCACTCCAAGCACTGGTTTCCACCCCTGCTGCCTTACTCCGACCTCCTTCTGAACTGGTCCTCTCTCCTCTCTAGTCAGATGCCAACTGCCACTCTGAGATGGCCTCCCAACATTCTAAACTGCCTCTCCCTGTCACAGGGTTCCAGAATGTTACGGAAGGTTCTAGAAATCTCCAGTGGGTTCTGATGATGTCACAGGTGACAATGGGTGGCCACCATTTTGTGTCTCAGGCCCTCAGACAGAAGTTCCAGGGGTAGGGAAAATGGCTCCCTGACCCTGCATCAACACTAAAAAGTCTGGTGGTTCCCAAAAAGGAAAAATTATAACATGGTTTGAGGCAAAAGTGGGACAAAATAAATAATGAGGAGGAGGGACCACCCAAAGGGCTGACAGGTCTAACACGCGTCCCCCCCAGCTGAAAGTGGGGAGAGCTACCCAACCCCTTGGGAGTTCTCATCACTAAGGCGGAAATACCTTGAGAGACCGTCTGCATTGGCGTGGTCCACTCCAGGCCGATGTTCCACCTGAAAGTCCATTCCCTGTAGGGAGATAGACCACCTTAGCAACTTGGGATTCTCCCCCTTCATCTGCATCAGCCACCGAAGGGGTCTGTGGTCGGTCTGAACTAGGAAGTGCGAGCCAAACAGGTATGGCCGCAACTTCTTCAGAGCCCATACCACTGCAAAGGCTTCACGCTCTATTGCACTCCACTTCTGTTCCCTGGGAAGTAGTCTCCGGGATAGGAAGACCACGGGTTGATCCAGACCCTCTTCATTGAGTTGCGATAACACTGCCCCAATGCCATGTTCCGATGCATCCGTCTGGACAATGAACTCCTTGGAAAAGTCTGGGGCCCTTAAGACCGGGGCCTCGCACATGGCTTGCTTCAGTTTCACAAAGGCCTGCTGGCAAGCCTCCGTCCAGACTACCCGTCGAGGTTGTTTCTTGGACGTAAGCTCCGTGAGGGGGGCCACAATGGTCCCATACCCCTTCACGAAGCGGTGGTAATATCCGGTGAGGCCCAGAAAAGCTCGGACCTCAGTCTGAGTCTTGGGGGGTTCCCAGGCCATGATTGCCTCGATTTTTGCCTGGAGGGGTCGCACCGCTCCCCTACCCACCAAGTGTCCAAGGTACACTACCGACCCCTGCCCGATCTGGCATTTACTGGCCTTGATCGTTAAACCAGCGTGTTTCAGGGCCTGGAGAACAGCTTGCAGGTGACGCAAGTGATCCTCCCAGCTGTTACTGAAGACGGCAATGTCGTCCAGATAAGCAGCAGAGAAACTCTCCATTCCGGCGAGGATCTGGTTCACCAGACGCTGAAACGTGGCAGGTGCGTTCTTGAGCCCTAAGGGCATCACGCAGAACTGGTAGTGGCCCTTGGGCGTGGAGAAGGCTGACCTTTCCTTAGCTCCATCAGTCAGAGAGATCTGCCAGTACCCGGAAGTAAGGTCAAAGGTACTCAAATATTGGGCAGCTCCCAGCCGGTCAATCAATTCATCCGCCCTTGGGATCGGATGAGCATCAGTCTTGGTTACTGAGTTCAGTCCCCGGTAGTCCACACAGAACCTCAGTTCCGGTTGGTCACCCGGTGGTACAGCTTTTGGTACTAGTACCACCGGACTGGACCAGGGGCTGCTGGAAGGTTCAATCACTCCTAGCTCCAGCATCTCAGCATGAGTCCGGTATTCCACCTCCTTCCAAGCATTATGCTCCATGTCATTCCCCAGCAGACAATCGACTGGCACGGCAGGGCTTACGGCAACTCGAAGTGACCCTGCAACCCCTTCCCATTCAAATGGAACCTCGGCCACCGGATAGTGGCCCATTCTGCCGTCAGCCATCGCGGCAGGGTGGAGTACATGGGGAATCACCTGCTCTGGAGACACCAGTTGGCTACGTACCATAGTCATACTGGCTCCTGTGTCTCTCAGAGCCTCCCCTCTTTGGCCATTGATGGTGACCCATTGCCCATACTTTGTGGTATTTGCGGGCACCTGGATCTTAGGAACCATCTCCCGTTCTCCCAGGGACACTAAAGTGACACCCGCCCACTCCCTTCCCTTATCTAAAGGCATCTCCTCCCCAAGCACTACACTAGCTACTCCGGGGGCCTTTCCTCCAATGGGAGGGGGTGGTCTTTTCGGGCACTTCACATCTCCCTTATAGTGTCCGACACCACCGCACTCGTAGCAATGGACAACCCTTGGCTGCTGACTCTGGCCAGGATTAGGGTTTCTGGGTGGGTTAGCCCTAGGGGTGAATCCTGTTCCCTTCCCTTGGAAACTATTTTGGGGGCCTTTAGAGAACTCCGTCTTCTTTTCCCCTCCCTCTTTCTTCTGGGGGGCGCCCTGTCCGGTCTTTTGAGAGTCCCCTCCAGTCCCCCTTGTGGACACCCGGGTACTAGCCCAAATGTCCGCCTCCTCAGCAAGCTTCCGGGGATTGGTCAGCTTGCTATCCACCAGGTGTTGACGCAGGTCAGGGAAACATTTTTCAAGCAGGTGTTCCTTCAACATCAAATCAAACAACCCCTTGTAGTCCCTCACCTTGCTGCCTTGTATCCAACCCTCTAATGCCTTCTTTGCATAGTCCAGGAAATCCACCCAATTCTGTGTGCCCAGTTTGTGGCTACCCCGGAACTTCTGTCTGTACTTCTCGGGTGTTAGTCCAAACTTTCTTACGAGCGCCACTTTCATGGTGGGGTAGTGGGTCTGCTCATCCTGCTCCAGGGCCAATAATGTATCCCTGCCAGCTGGAGGCATGTATTTATACAACCCCCCTCCCCAATATTTCTCTGGAACCCCATGGGCTCTTAAAGAGACCTCATAGGCCGCTAGCCACTTGGCGATATCATCCCCTGCACTATAGCTAGCTACTATGTCTTTTGGCAGATAGGGTTTGGGTTCCCTGGTGATTTCTTTGTCTTTGCTGCCACCATTAGGAACAGTTTGTGCCCTGACTCGTAGGATCTGGAGATCTATCTCCTTGAGCCTCAACTCGTGAGCCATCCTCCGTTCCTCCTTCTCTTTCTCCAGCTCCGCCAACTTCCATGTGAGCTGTCTTTTCTCCCTCCGGCCAGTTAATTCTACTTCTGATAAGCCGCCACTAGAGACACTGCTGCCCTTCCTTGAAAGTGTTCTGGGCCCCTCTACTAGGTTCCCCACCTCAGGTTGGTACAAACCAGCCCCCTCGCGGTCAGTCTCTCCATCCCTGTCCTCCTTTTCAGCCTTACTTTCTCGTCGTGCCTCCCCCCAAGCCCTCAAGCTGGTTTGGAGCTCACCCTTCTTTGCACCTTGGGGACAAAACACCCCCTCTCGCTCACAAAACTCTCTGAGTTGGGCCACAGTGTAGGTTTCCCCATCCTCCAACACAAACTCCATTTTGCCCACTCAGGATAGAAGACAGTTGCTTACAGAAGCTATGCAGGGGGGTACCTTTTGTAATACCTCCTCCCACCACCAGAAGTAAATTTGGAAAAACAAAACTCAAAATTAGGAAGTCCGCTTGGAGAAAACTCCCGGTGTAGGCCTATGGACTACCCACAGTTATTGTCGAGTGGACGCAAGCACAGCTCAATCCCACCACTGAACACCAATTTTATGTTGGAAACCGGGCAACCGGGTTAGCAGTCACCAGGTTCCCAGCACCATGGTAGCTTGGCTCGAGCGGTCGGGGGTCAGGCACCGTGTTAAGCGTACGTCACACCCTCACAATAACCATGCGTTCATCCGTTCCAAAAACGACACTACACCGTAAAAATTATGAAAGAAAGTAGTTTGTCTTTATCTTATTTTCTCTTAGTTGCAGGTTTCAGAACATACATACAATACCATAAGACTTTTCTTGAAAATAGCAGGTCAAATAAATAATACCACAGTGGGGTTTCAATAAATAGGATCAGGTCATAAATAAACACGGAATAAATATAGGTGCAATAAATACAGATGGCAAATAAATACAGTCAGGCAATAAATACAGTGCAGGAATAAATTAGTGGAAGACAATAAATAAAGCACCCTCAATAACTTAAATAACACCATCAATGACAATTACAGTTCACAACCCTTTCCCGAGGTAGTTTGGTTTTACTTCGCCCAAGTACAGCTTGTGGTCATTTGGATGACATGGGGGGTGTCCCACCTAGGTTGGTCAAGGCTGGGCCGGAACTGAGGTAGAATAGGGGTAACCTAAGGATCTGGCTCTCCCAAAATACACAACCCCTCACAGAGGTCACTGCACCAGTCTCAGTTCACCCCTGGCACTCCCAGGCTGGTTCTAACACCCCTCTAGCCCCTAGAATGGTCTTTTAGGGCTCCACGGGGCCTCAGACGCCCCCTCTACCACTTACTGCCCTTTTCACGATGATCGGCTCCGCTCGGCGCCGGGTCGACGTCGCTGGGCGGCTTCGGTTCGATGTCGCTGGGCGGCCTCGGTTCGGTGTCGCTGGGCGGCTTCGGCCCGATGTCGCTGGGCTGCTCCGGCTCGATGTCGCTGGGCGGCTCCGGTTCGGTGTCGCTGGGCGGCTTCGGATCGATGTCGCTGGGCGGCCTCGGCTCGATGTCGCTGGGCTGCTCCGGGTCGATGTCGCCTTCCGGCGTCGCAGGGTCACGGTCTCCCCGCTTCCGGGTGTCTCCGGAGTGCGACCTCCACTCCCGACCTCCGGCGCGCTTCACCTCAGATTCCGGCGTCTCCGGAGTGCGATCTCCACTCCCGACCTCCGGCGCGCTTCACCTCGATCTCCGGCGACTCCGGAGTGCGATCTCCACTCCCGACCTCCGGCGCGCTTCACCTCGACCTCAGGTGACTCCTTACTCGACCTCCGGTGCCTCTCCACGACCTCCGTCGGCGCCCTCTATCGACCTCTGACGGCTCCGGGTACGACGTCTGCTTTCTGTCAGCGCCGCTTCTCCACCTCAGGCCTCAGGTCTCCAGGCTTCTCGACGTCAGGGCTCCAGGAGGACACCGCTAAACAGGTCAGGAGCTTGCTGGTCTTCTTCTTTAAGGCCTCTTCACAATATTTAGGTCCTTAAGATGGTTTTTCTGGTCTTGGTCCCACACAGGGCTCTAGGCTGGGCTTGGTCAGTAGGGACTAGCATCAAGGGTGGGTTTCTGGACCCCACTCCAAGCACTGGTTTCCACCCCTGCTGCCTTACTCCGACCTCCTTCTGAACTGGTCCTCTCTCCTCTCTAGTCAGATGCCAACTGCCACTCTGAGATGGCCTCCCAACATTCTAAACTGCCTCTCCCTGTCACAGGGTTCCAGAATGTTACGGAAGGTTCTAGAAATCTCCAGTGGGTTCTGATGATGTCACAGGTGACAATGGGTGGCCACCATTTTGTGTCTCAGGCCCTCAGACAGAAGTTCCAGGGGTAGGGAAAATGGCTCCCTGACCCTGCATCAACACTAAAAAGTCTGGTGGTTCCCAAAAAGGAAAAATTATAACAGGGTTTGAGGCAAAAGTGGGACAAAATAAATAATGAGGAGGAGGGACCACCCAAAGGGCTGACAGGTCTAACAGAGATGACGAAGGAGGCATGGGAAAAGGAAGAAGAGAACAACACTCGAGGTTTCTAGAATATACCCAGGGACTCTAGTCTCGAATAGGTAAGCTGCGGGATCTAGCGTATTCCATTCAAGAAAAAAACAAAGAGAGACAGAAATTTTTCTACGATAAAGGGAAAAAGTGGAGACGGTTAGGAATTAATGTCTGGGTCATGGTTCTATTGCCTTCCTCCTCTAGCAAGCTTAAGGCAAAATGGTTAGGGCCCTATTAAATAGTGGGCATAGTGGGAAAGACAACGTGTAGGGTACAGATAAAACCCTCCAAAGTCCAAACCTACCATATTAACCTGCTAAAAAATGGATAAGTCCTCCTCCTAAGACAGCTCACCTCGTCCTACCTACCCCAACTGATGAAGTCTGTACCCTTAGGCAGTTGGTCGTGAACGACTCCCTATCTCTGGAGCAACAAAAAACCCTGATGTCTGTGTTACAACCTTTCTCGCCTCTCTTTTCTGACCTTCCTGGGAGGACTTCCCTGGTCAAGCATGCCATCCTCACAGACCTTGGGAAAGTCATAAAACAACGGCCGTATCGTATACCGGCTACCAGGAGGCAGGCCGTGAAAGACAAGATTAGGGCCATGTTGGGAATGGGCGTCATACGACCGTCCAAAAGCTAATGGTTATCGTCTGTCGTTCTGGTTCCCAAACCAGCCGGTTCTATCAGATTCTGTATCGACTTTAGGGCTGTTAACTCCATCTCAAAATTTGATTCATATCCCCTACCGAGAATAGACGAACTGATAGAAAAACTAGGGGATGCCCAATATATCACAACGTTAGACTTTACAAAAGAGAGGGATCAAGAAAAGACCGCCTTTGTCACGCCCGATGGCATGTACGAGTTCTCAGTCCTCCCGTTTGGTCTTCACATGGCACCAGCCACATTCTAGAGGCTAATGAACACCGTGCTCCGTGACTATCAAGCCTTCTCGTCGACCTACCTTGACGACATTATCATATTTAGTCCCACCTGGGAAGATCACCTACTACACTGTCAAGAGATCTTCCAGGCCCTAAAAAGAGCAGAACTACACGTAAATGCCAAAAAGTCCTGGGTAGGGTTCAACAAGGTCAAATACTTGGGCTACGTATTGGGGAACGGGGTAATTGAACCTCAGAAAGAGAAAGTGAGGGCTATTGTAGAGACCCCTTTTACCTCTACTAAAAGAGAAGTGAGAGCCTTTTTGGGCTTACTGGGCTATTACCCGAGGTTCATACCTCAATACTCAGAAATTGCGTGTCCTCTCACTGAGTTGCTATGAAAAGACACTAAAACAAAGGATCTGTTAAATCCTCCTGAGACTGTAAAAACAGTTTTCCGACTGCTTAAAGAGGCTATCACCTGCAGTCCGGTCTTGGCCTCTCCTAACTTTGCTGAACCCTTCATCCTCCATACCGATGCATCTGACTGCGGGCTGGGGGCGGTGTTATCTCAGCTCTCCCTGAAGGCGTGGAGCTCCTGATCCTGTTTATTAGCAGGAAATTATTTCCTCATGAGAAGCGGTACCCGACGATTGAAAAGGAGTGCCTCGCCATCAAATGGGCTATCAACAAGCTCTGTTATTATCAAGAGGGCAACCGCTTTACGTTGTACACCGATCATGCTCCCTTGCAGTGGATGACTAGGAACAAAGGCAACAACCCCTGGGCCCTCCGGTGGTTTCTGTCCCTCCAGCCCTTTACCTTTGAGGTTAAACACAGGAGAGGGGTCGATAATGGGAGTGCGGACTTTCTGTCACGTATCCTTTCTCTCCCCGATCGGGAGAATCCTAGGGGTGGGGTGTGTTACGGATCGCGTGATGCACAGGCTGACACCGATAACATACATGACTGGTGGTGCATTCCTCATGGAACGTGTACTCTTATTTCTTCACAGCTGACGGATTCGCCTGGGTGGACTGTGCCCCAACTCCCATCTCAGAGCAACACTCCTCTGGTATTCCGGACGGGTCCTTTAACTGGGAGCGCTTGTCAGATGACTCCACACCTGGACTCCTCGTCATGACCGGCGGACCTATGAAGCGGGAGAAGATCCCGACATTGAAGGAAGGCAGAAAAGAAGAACCCAGAAGAAGTGGAGGACCGGAGAACGCAAGAGCAGAAGACGTTACAGATGAGAAGGAGCCACAGGAGGAGAGACGTCTGCAGCTGATACCTAAGACGAGGGAAGCAGTCAGGAAGAATACAGAGGAGCCAGGAGGCAAACGACCCCACACTTCGCCCCGCCACGTTCCTGGAGGAGCGTGGCTGTCTCAGGTACGTGGGAGGCTTTGAGGGTAGGCTGGGAAGGGGGGTAAAAGTCGGCATTAGTAGGCAAACACCACTAACCCCTGTGACCCCAACTGCCTTCCCTTCACCTTCGCACAAGCCCTAGCTGCCGGACACTGTCACCTGGTGATCCCTCACTCCTTTTCCCTTGGGAAGAGAACCCCCTAGAACCCCTGTTCACCTAAATACGCTCTTCTCTTTACCAAGGTCAAGAAAACCTCCGGGGCTATTGAGAAGAGGACGGGAGGAAGATCCTGAGCATAAGGCAAACCAAAGACGGCTAAGAAGAATTAACCGGACGGTCTCCCGATAAATTTACATGAACTGTAGTAAAGAAATAAAGCTACTGCTTAAACCACATCTACCTGGCTATCTCGCTCCTTTCAGGCGTTCACACACCAATAATTGATCACACAATTGCTGGGGTGGATATGGTGAAAGCAACACTAACTCAAGGTGTTGTGTAGTTCCTATATACCTATATAGGTTCTGCACTTTTAGACAGCATATACTGCGGGATTGATGTCAGAATAACTCTGTACACCCCCAGCGGGTATGTTGGCTTTCTATATCAGCTAGCTCACAATGCCACTAGAATCTCCTCTTATCGGGGAGAGAATAGTTCTTGGCAACCATCGAACATGACAACCCTGAACCCTCAGTCGTGGAAACAATATACTACCTTTCGCTCAGTCACTCGTGCTCACTTAGGGACATATTCTCAAGGACGTATCGAAGAGTTATCGGCACTTTATTGCAGCCAAATTGGCGATAAATATATCGCACCATTCAAAAGCCGGTGCTAACAGCCCATATCACCAGTTTACCTGCGATAGCAGCCTCTAAAAACATCGCCACAGATGACACCAGCAACTAACGCTAATGAGATGCAGAGTAGGCGTTCCCATGCAAAAAGCAGCGAACACACCACTTCGCAACATTCTCAACGACCAGCCAGATCGGGGATAAGATCACAAAACAGGCAATAAGGCGCGTTAGCAGCAGGAAATTAACACCTGCCCTGACCTGGTGCAAAGTCGGATGACAACCGGCACCATAAAAGGGATCCCAGCCCAGAGCCACACCTGAAGAACTACAGATGTCATGGAGCTACTCATCATGCTGCTCGGAGCCCCAACAGGGCCACAACACCCACCGCCACCACTCCCAGGCCCGCCACCACCCCCGGATCCCCCCGCCCACCCCCCTGGACCACCACAGAGGCAGCGCAGACAAAAACAGCAGACCTTCAGGAAACGCACCAGCCTCACAGACTTACCACCAGAGAATGTCATTGCCCACTACAGACTCAAAAGGACAACCGTCCTCCGCATCCTGAACATCATTGCCCACAGGCTGACTGTACCAATACAGCGGACAACCAACATCCCACCTCAGACAAAGCTGCTGGCTGTGCTGCACCTGTTGGCCTCTGGGACATTCCAACCAACAACCGCCAGAGTCAGAGGAGTCTCACAGCCAGCCCTATCCAAGTTCCTCACACCTGTCCTGGATGCCATCATCAGCTTGGTACACCAGTACCTATACTTCCCCCACACTGCGCAGGAACAGCTGGAGACCAAGCAAGGCTTCTACGCCATAGCTGGATTTCCGCACGTGTTGGGGGCAATTGACTGCACACATGTCCTACTTGTGCCCCCTGCCGATACTGCACACAATTACCGCAACAGAAAGCACACGCATTCCATCAATGTGCAGGCAATAATGGACCACCGGGGACTCTTCACCAATGTCGTCGCCAACTACCCAGGCAGTGTGTGTGAGAAGTTGGCCTGGCATATACTGGTCACTAGTTATAGTGGCCAGCTTGCACCAGTCCAATTCGACTCTTAAGGTGATAGGTTTAAAAGACAACCTTTAAAGAAAGGTATCCTAGTTGTGGAGAGCAGCCTTCAGGCTAAGTCTTGAAGGAGTGTTAAGCTTATTGTTTTACCATGGATAACCTCTTGAATAACCAAATGAAAGAGTAGTCCACACACGTATATATATAAAAATATATGTATTTATTCTAAACAGAATCCCACAAGTCTCTTTATGAGGCTAGAGGTAAAGTTACAATTCAAACAAGCATTTATAGATACAATAAATAGCACTGGAATCACAGGGCCCCAGGGGGGGACCAAACCATATATTAAAAAAGTGGTATAAGAACCACGACAATTCTACAGACAATGCCTAGGGCATTTAGGATCGATGGCCCCTTGAGAATCCACCCCAGGTGATGAGGAAGGGGACCCACGGGAGGCGCGTGCAGTGGAAATAGCTGCTATCAGGATCTCTATGGAGAATGTCGCGGTTTGATTTAAACAAATTTAAGACACTTCTAGCAGGAGTTCAAAGTTAAAAACTTAGAGTTAAGCTTTTGAGGAGCCCACTACCACGAGAGTACCGAGGTACCACTGTTACCTGCCCCAGGGAAGCCGGGTGCATAGGTCGTTTTCGATGTCGGGTCGCGGGCTGATTTTCAATGGGAAAATGTACAAAACTGCTGCTAGCCAAAAGCGTCGATGATGCCGAGAAGAATGAAGTTGTAGATCTTGTAGAGAAGAACCTGAAAGCAGAGGGAACAGAGTCTGGGTCACGGCACAGTGACCAGGGAGCTCAAGGAAAAGAGCCCTTCAATGTCGGGTGCTTCAAGTAGAAAAGGTGTAGCTTGGATCTGCAGCCACGGGCTCCGGGAGGCTTCAAGGAAGGCCAGCTTCTGGAGGGTGACTGTCCCTCAAAGGATGAGGGTCGCTGCGGTGTTAGTGTCCGGATTGGATCCACTAAGCCTTGGCAACCGCAACCCATGCAAGATGAACAAATCAGCTACTGGTGCAGACCCACGAGGTCTGAGGGAGGTCTCCTTCGAGGAAACTGTAGAGCAGGCCTGCAGCAAACAGGGGAACTCTTAAAAGTAAGGATTGTCCCCCACCAGGGCCCACAAGTTGAGAGACAAGGGACCGCGGAAGGCAGCAATTTGGAGTGCGTAAAAGGGTGCCCACGGGCCACCGGAGTGAGCTAGGGTGCTGATCTTTGGCACAGTTGCTGCTGAGAGGTTGGCTCAATATTGGGCCAAAGCACAACTTCCCCACTGGTCAGGGTCGTGTGCTACGCTAGAGGTGGCTGGTGTCCTGGGGTATCGGGGATCTCGGCACCCACGCGGTCCATGGTGCTCAGACTTGCTGGGCACGCTCACTGGCCTCTGGGATGCTAGGAAACCCACCTCAAGGTTGAGAGAAGTCGTCGATGTCCAAAGGAGCAGCGAAGTTCCAACCAGGTCACTTGCAGTGTTTCAGGTGCCTGCCAAGCAGGGAGGTAACTCCTTTACCCCAAGGGAGATTTCTTCAGTCAGCTGGGCAGCAGCTCGTCGAAGGTCAAGTCTGTGAAGTCCAAGATTAATCTGATTCTCTGGGGACACGTTATTCACCTTTATCCACAAGATTAGGGGAGTGTCCAGATCAGTGTCCACCAATGGGAGTTGAGGCGGGAAAGGGTGGCTACACCCTCTCCCCTTTGTGTGTTTCCCACCTGGGCGAGGGGCAGGATGCCCCTGAACCGGTTCCAGGCGGTGTATGCAGAATGTAGGCGCTGTAGCAGCCTACGTGCAACTCTGAAAGGCATCCTATGGTGCACCCACACAGTTCCAATCCACATAGCCTGTCTGGGAAGGTGCTGGCACCTCCCTGCAACATGATCCCTATTGTCCAGCTGCCGAGGCTGGGGTTTTGCCCAGCAACAGGCAGCCAGAGTCGTGTGGGTGGCGAGTAGCATCCATTTTGTGATACGTGTGCACTTTTAAATTGGTGTCTCAATTCTGCCGCTTTTCCCATATCGCCCCTCTAGCAGGGGGGAATCATGCCCTCATGCCCATGACTGGACTGGAGGTATGATTCCTACATGTTTGACACCAAACACGATATGGTTCTGTGTAGCCATTCTCAAGTTATCACGCTATCGCGATATACTTATAATGCGGTTAAGAGTATATGGTATGGCTACACTACAAACAACCCAGCAATGGTTTTACGAGGGTTGCAGAGGGGCCCTACTCAGGTAGGAGTCCCCCCTCACACATATCCCAGCACCCTGCCTTGTAGGATTAGCAAGGCCTGCTTGAGGGGTGACCAATGAGAATACATGTGTTGTACATAGGTGGGATACAGGGTACCTGTATCCCTGTAAGGGGGTGCAAGCACCACCTTACCTAGACTACAGTAGTGGTCTGGTGGTGTCATTTGGTATGGCTGTCCCAGGGTGGCACAACAAGTGCTGCAGCCCTGGTAGGCCTCTGAGGGACCCATGCTCTGGGTACCTAGGGTACCATCTACAAGGGCTGACAGGGTATCCTCAGTATCCAATTGGGTTGTACCAAGGGTACTCACATCAGTTTAGAGAAGAAGCAGATAGGCTGGGGTCCTGGATAGCAGGGCCACAGCCTGGCTAGAGTCATAAAACAGTCAAAACATCAGCAAAAAGTTGGGGGCAACTATGCAGTCGATGCCACTCTCCTAGATAACACCCCCCCCCCCCAAACGCAGGGACATTAAACTAACCTTGACCAGTTGAGTCTTCATGTTCTAAGTGGAAATATCTGGAGAGGCCATCTGCATTGACATGGTTGCTCCCAGCTCTATGTTCCACTGTAAAGTCCATCCCCCTGTAGGGAAATGGACCACCTGAGTAGTTTGGGGTTTTCACCCTTCATCTGTTTTAGCCATAGGAGGGGCTTATGGTCTGTTTGAACAAGGAAGTGAGTGCCAAACAAGTATGGCCTCAGCTTCTTCAAGGCCCAGACCACAGCAAAGGCCTCCCTCTCTATAGCTGACCAACGTTTCTCTTTGGGGGTCAACCTTCTGCTAAGAAAAGCTACTGGTTGATCCTGGCCCTCTTCATTCAGTTGTGATAATACAGCACCTACCCCCACCTCAGAAGCATCAGTTTGAACTATGAATTCCTTGGAGTAGTTGGGTCTTTGGAGCACTGGAGCAGAGCACATAGCCTGTTTTAGGTCATCAAAAGCTTTCTGACAGCTGACAGTCCACTGAACCTTTTTGGGCCTCCTCTTTGAGGTTAGGTCATTCAAGGGGGTCACAATGGATCCATATCCCTTTACAAACCTTCTATAATAACCAGTCAGGCCCAAGAAACCTCGGACCTGAGTCTGGGTGGTTGGAGCAACCCAGTCCATGATGGTCTGGATTTTGCTCTGAAGTGGTTGAACCTGGCCTCCACCTACAAGGTGACCCAGGTACACAACCTGACTCTGCCCTATCTGGCACTTAGTAGCCTTGATAGTGAGCCCTGCCTTTTGCAGGGCTTCCAAAACTTTCCTCAGGTGGATCAGGTGATCCTCCCAGGTGGAGCTGAAGACAGCAATATCATCTAGATATGCTGCACTAAAGTCTTCCAGGCCTGAGAGGACTTGGTTCACCAACCTTTGAAAAGTGGCAGGTGCATTTTTCAAACCAAAGGGCATTACAATAAATTGATAATGCCCACCAGGGGTAGAAAATGCAGTTTTGGCTTTTGCAGACTCAGCTAACCTTATCTGCCAGTAGCCAGCTGTCAGATCAAATGTGCTCAGATACTTGTCTGAGGCCAATCTATCTATGAGCTCATCTGCTCTGGGAATTGGGTGAGCATCAGTCTTAGTGACTGCATTGAGTCCCCTGTAGTCAACACAGAACCTCATCTCTCTCTTACCATCCTGGGTGTGAGGTTTTGGTACAAGGACTACTGGGCTAGCCCAAGGGCTCTCTGAGGGCTCAATCACTCCTAATTCCAACATCTTTTGGACTTCTGTCCTTATGCAGTCCCTGACATGGTCAGGTTGCCTGTAGATTTTATTCTTCACAGGCAGACCGTCCCCAGTGTCCACTTCATGAGTGCACCAGGGGGTCTGACTTGGAGTCAGAGAAAACATATGTCTGTAAGACTGAAGAACTTGTCTACAGTCTGCTTGCTGCTGGTCAGTGAGGCTGCCTGCCAAGGCTACTCCATCAACTGACCCATCGTCAGGGTTGTGAGAGAGCAGGTCTGGGAGAGGGTCACTCTCTTCCTCCTGTCCCTCATCTGTTGCCATGAGCAAGCCCATGTCAGCCCTGTCCACATATGCTTTCAGTCTATTAACATGAAGTACCCTGTGGGGACTTCTGGGAGTGCCAAGGTCCACCAAATAGGTGACCTCTCCCTTCTTTTCCAAAATGGTATGGGGTCCACTCCATTTATCTTGGAGAGCTGCTGGGGCCACTGGCTCCAGCACCCATACCTTCTGTCCTGGCTGGTACACCACCAGTACAGCCTTTTGGTCATGCCAGGCTTTCTGTAATTCCTGACTTGCCTCCAGGTTTTTAGTTGCCTTCTTCATGTACTCAGCCATCCGGGAGCGGAGACCAAGTACATAGTCCACAATATCCTGTTTAGGGGGTTTGAGAGATTGCTCCCATCCCTCCTTCACTAGACAGAGTGGCCCTCTAACAGGATGGCCAAGCAAAGGCCAAACATTCAGAGGTGCTAGTCGGTTCCTGTAGAAATGTAATGGATATGTGAGAGACAAGATCATCCATGATATAGGAGCTATCATATGTAATGACCAACCTGTGACTAAATAGTTTCAGAAAATGTTGCCTTCATGCATGCGATTATGATAATATCTCAACAAAGTTGGAGAGCCTTAAGCAGGTGTAATGTGAATCTTATTAAATGTATTGTGATCTAAGTTCATGATTATGTCCATTTACACAGTTACAATGAACTATTGTATATGCCTTCACAGCATCTTTGGCAGAAGGCAAAGGAGAGCGTGGCCTACAAGGCAGAGAAGCAGCTAGCTCCTGCGGTTCCAGTGCTGCCAACACCAGCAACAGCGAGAGACCCAGTCTAACAGAGGGTGAGGAGAGTGCTGTGGAGGTTTCTAACTCTAGTACATCTTTTTCGGAAGCCTCCACCAGTGAGCAATCCTTAGTGGTGGTGAACCCGCCAGGAAGTGTTGCACCTGCATCCTTGTCCGCCAACCGCACTCCCATCTCCACCCTTCATGCTGCTCTCCCCCATCTGGCCACCCCCACACTCCTAAAAAGAGTGTGGTGTCCTTTGCCTCAGGTACCTCACGCCCTGCCCCTGTCATCCTGGCTGCACTCAGTGAGGAGGCTGTTAGCCTCCTATGCATGTTCATTGTAGGACAGACTGCTTTGCTGAATGCCATCCAGGGGCTTAGCTCCCAGATGCAGCACATGTCAGCTTTCCTGGAAGGCATTCACAGTGGTGTGTCTGCCCTACAGCAGTTGTTTCAGACTCTGGCCACCTCCCTAACCACAGCCTTGCAAACTGCCCAACCTCCTGCCCCATTTCCCATCCCTGCCCCATCCTCATTTCTCATTACCCAGCCCTGTCCAAAGCACATGCAAACATTTGCATGCATATGCCTCAACAGACTCAAGGAGTACGCACACACACACACAGGGGAAAAAAGAGGCACACTGACAAACATGTATCCACCACAGACACACTCACCGCCCCACCACTGACACACCCACTGACAGCACACACACCAACACCGACACACTCACCACCCCCTCCAATGGCACACCCACTGACAACACAAACACCACCACAGACACAATCACCACCCCACCACCTACACACACCCTGACAGGGCACACACCACCACAGGAACACTCACCACCCCCTCCACTTACACCCCCACTGACAGCACACACACCACCACAGACACACTGACCACCCCCTCCAATGACACACCCACTGACAACACACACCACCACAGATACACTCACCACCCCCTCCACTAACACACCCACTGACATCGCGCACACCACCACAGACACACTGACCACCCCTTCCACTGACACACCCACTGACTGCACACACACCACCACAGACACACTCACCTCCATCTCTACTGACACACCCACAGACAGTGCACACACCACCACAGACACATCACACTGACAGACACCTCAACAACGCACATGCACCTGCCCCTCCACATGCACCACACCAACACCCGTCACCTCTATACCACACATATCCACACAGACATTAGAAAGCACACCTCCGAAACACAAACACCAATGCTCACCCATGCAACAGACACCTAGCAAATGACAGACCACAAAACACTCAGCACATACCCCAGACCCACAGGCACCTGCACCCTCAACACACACAGCCACACAGCAGACATATCCAGTCCCTCTCCCTCCCACACCTCAACCCCTCCCGAACACCCCACCCATTGTTCCCAAGAGGATGTCATGTTTACCCTTGCCCTGATGCTCTCCACGTCCTAAAGCCTCCCTCCCAAACCAAAAAGAAATCCTCCCTCTCCCGAGACAACCCCTATAAAACAGAAACCCGCCCTGCAGAAAACAAAACCCACCTCTTCCCCATACAAAACCAAAAACTCAAATACGAAAAAGGCAAAAAGCTCCCTTGCCAAACCCCGATCCCTCCTTCCCATCCCAAGTCCAAACATTCAGATTAAAAAAAAGCCAAAAAGCTCCCCTGCCAAAACCCAACTCCCAGTCCAAAACCCCCCCTACCTTCCCCCACCAACCCCCTCCCATGTAAGATTGAGCGATGCCTGCTCTGCCACGTAGATGCCCCTTCCTGAGGAGGTTCCCATGGCAGTCCCTTAGGAGGAACGTGTTTATGCCAGTGCACAGGTGTTCAAGAGACATTTTACTCATTTGGACTGGCAGTTTGCCAAATTATTTTTGAGAGAATCATCTCCGTTTTTACAATAAATACAGGGCCCGATTCACAGAACTAACTTAAGACAAAATCCTAAACTTACTACCATTTTGGTATTCAAAGCAGGCACTTACTCATTTTGGTATTTACAGAAGTTAGGAGTCCTAACTCTAGGACTCCGAAATGCCTTCTGTGAATACCGAAAGTCTTAAAGTTAGGATTTTTCTCAGTTTAGGAGTAGTAAAGTCTAACTTTACTACTCCTAAACTGAGAAAAATCCTAACTTTAAGACTTTCGGTATTCACAGAAGGCATTTAGGAGTCCTAAAGTTAGGAATCCTAACTTTACGACCCCTAAACTGAGAAAAATCCTAACTTTAAGACTTTAGGTAGTCACAGAAGGCATTTAGGAGTCGTTAAGTTAGGAGTCCTAACTTTACTACTCCTAAACTGAGAAAAATCCTAACTTTAAGACTTTCGGTATTCACAGAAGGCATTTAGGAGTTCTAAAGTTAGGACTAACTTTTGTGAATACCGAAATGTGTAAGTGCCATCTGTGAATACCAAAATGGTAGTAAATTTAGGATTTTGTCTTAAATTAGTTCTGTGAATTGGGCCCATATTGTTTTATTTTCACCGAGTTTGTCGTGTCAATAATGTTAATTCACAATTGTTTGAGTTCTAGCAATGTTTCTAACTAAAATGTGAAGTACTTTTTTTTGTCATGCTGGCATGTACTCTTGCTAGATTAGTTGGTGTGTAGTTGGTTAAGTGCATACACTGGTTACCATAATATGTGATGGCCATTTGATGTAAGTACACACTTTCATCCTGTTAAGGTCCACTTGCACCAAGTAATTTATGTTGAACATTTGTTTTTCTAAATGTGTTCATGTAGGTGTGTTTGTTTAACCTTGATTCCTGCTCAGTCTGAGCAAACATGCATTACACCTTATCAAGTATTGTGACTATTGAATTGTGATACGGAACAAGACTTGCAGTAGACAAAGGATACAGTTCCATGGATGTATATGTTAGATACTTCTAAATTGAAACTGACATTGATTTTAGTGCTAATGCATAGGGTAAATGTTTCAGCTTCTGTAGGGCAATTTGTACATCATGTTACATTACAATCCTCCCAATGTGTGTTGCATATGTTTTTTTATGTTACAGTTTTCTTACTTTTTAAACACACCTGTATGCATTTTTAAAATGTTTTGGTTTGTTATCCTTTTTTTGGGCATGTGTAAATTTGTTTGAAGGCAGCTTGCACCAAATATTTATATCAAATGTACTGATTTAAATGTTTCTTTAAATTTCTTAACTATCAACATTTCAGACATATGCATTTCACATTGCCATGCTATTGCTTGTAAGTACGATTTTCTGAAACAAGATGACAGCACGTCAGTTCTTTGGCAATTGGAAAGGTAACAAATAAAGGTATTGCTTACCGTCTATTCCGACCGCAATGGTGTTGATTTTCTTCGTACTCGATCAGCAGGATTAGAGGCACTAACTGGTAGATCGGGTTCATGGTTGTGAAGGAAAGTAAATGTGAGTAAAGGTGAGCTTTTGCCTTATATCCGTCCTAAAACGCCAACTGAAGTGTGGCGGCTTGACCGCCACAGTCATGTCGGCAGAAAGGCACATCATGAATGGTCAGGCAGTGAACGTGGTGGTCCGCCGCCCGACAGCTGCTTTGGCCTATTTTGTGGTTGATGCAGACAATCTGGTGGTGTCGACGGGACCATGAAGGTCTTTAGTCGGTCAAACTGCCAGCATTGTAATAGCATGGGTGGACCGCCAAGTAGGCGGGCGGGAAAACCGCCAAAAAAGCCTACTCCGTCACGGTCCCGCCATCATCTAAATCAGGCCCTGAGTCTTAGATGCATCTTCAAATTTCCAACTGTAGTCAGAAGCTGCAAATCAAAATTCTAATTACTCTTACAGTTGTGTAAGTTACTTACCTTCAGTAACAAATTATCTGGTAGAGACAATGTATAGCGTCGGTTATGACATCAGTCACCTATATAGGCGCCACCCAGTCAAGTGGACATCAGTTCTTTTCACTTTGCCACACCAGAAGCGCAGAGCCATGAAGTGACTGACTTGATTATGTGTCATAACTAGGGCCCTGAAAAGGGAGTAACCCTAGCCCTAACAAATGAGTCCGCAGGGCGGGGAGGCATGGGTGGGTCTGTCAGGAATCTGCAGCTAGATATTGTCTCTACCAGATAATGCATTACTGAAGGTTAGTAACTTGTTCATCTGACAGACTTCTAGCTGCAGATTCCTTACCTTTGAATAGATACCCAAGTCATACCATCCTGGCAGTGGGCGGCAAACAGATTTCTCACTCTATGAAGTCCTGCAGGACCGAACTGGCAAAATGCCCATTCCTGTGGACCTGACTGTCCAGGCAGTAGTGCTTGGCAAACATGTGCAAGGATGCCCATTTTACTGCCTGACAGATGTCCAGGACTGGGACACCCCGAGCCAATGCCATGGTCACAGCCTTCCCCCTGGTGAAATGAGCTTGCAAGCCCTCAGGGGTCTGCTTCCTAGCCAGGGTGTAGCAGATCTTAACGCAGAGAACGACCCAGTGAGAAATTGTCAGTTTCTGCACTGCCCATCATTTTTTAACTCCCACGTTGCCCACAAAGAGCTGGTCATCCACCCGGCACTCTTTTGTGCGGTCAAGGTAGAATGACAATGCTCTTTTTGGGTCTGGACGGTGGAGACGCACCTCTTCCATAGTGGGATACAGGTGAGCAAAAAAGGTGAGCAGCGAGATAGATCGACTCAGATGGAATGGGGTCACCACCGTTGGCAAAAATCAAGTTTGCACCATGTTTACCTAACTTCCCAGACATATTGTCCATTCTGAGGTTGAGCGCATCCATTTTGCCGTCTATGGATTGCAGACTACTCTGCTTGGTAAGAAGTGTGGCTTCAAGTGTCGATGGGCCCTTAGAAGGGGTATCAAGTTCAGAGTCTGAAGTGGCCCGCTGCTGCGATTTGCCAGACTTTCGTGACTCAAAGGTGAGGCGTGGTTGATTCTTGTCTGATCTACCCATTTTATGCACCCGTGTGTGTCACAGCTATATCCGTATATCACGTCCCTGAGGTTGGCCCTATGTCTCTCAACTCTGCTGGGCAAGGGGGCCTTCACACACAGCAAGCGGCCACATCTAATCAAACAGGACACCCACCAGCACCGCCAAAAGTCTCAGAGCCTTCCAGTTTAGTATGCTACTTTTAAAGGTGTGCCAGTTATTCCGCCCCTGCCCTGAGCGCAGGCACACCCCAGACCAGGAGCAGTCTGATTCTATCTACGGCAGCCTTACCAATGCGTGTTTGCTTGTCTAGGCATGGGCTCGGCGAGGGGGCAGGGTGCCATTGGTCTCTGTATCACCACTATCTCCCGGACCATGTTGACCCATTGAAATTTGAATTGCGGCAATGTCCGGAGCAGTCAGTGTTGCACAGTAGGTCCCGCACCCAACTCAGGACTCGCCCCAGGAAGTGTTAGGGATCTCTAGATGTGGTCTCAGCGGCGTGTGCCTCTAACAATTACTAACGTGTAGCACAGGGGGAAACCCTCAACCATCCATCACACTATACCAACACAGTCTACTGACCAGGAGGGCACCCCAACCAGGACAAACTGCTACAGTTTAGAGGCTATCGACCCCAGTGTGTAGATGTTGCGGGCATTGGCTCAGTGCCCCAGGTGAAGGAGTAGATCGCCAAGCTCTCCGCAGGGGAACCGCCACTTAAGGCCTATCGTACTCAGCAGGCCGCACAGTCAGAGTCCCACCCAGCTGCAGCGCCACAGCCGCACACACTTAACTTAGGCCCCCGAGCACCGGGGCCAACTCGTTCCGTTCCCAGCAGCGTCGTCTTCTAGTCGCAGGCAAAGATGCCACCTAGGGCCTCACGGCCGCCACAAAGCATCCAGCGCTGCACAACAGGTTCACGAGGGGTGGGTGCACAGGCCTCCTGATCTGCCGTCTCAGCTCCCGGGTCCGCCATGAGTAGATCGTCACAGCACTCGATAGACACCGGATCAGGGAATCATGCCCCGAGCTTGACTCCAGTACCCCAGCACTGGCAGGATCCACGTGGCGCCACCTCAGCAGACTCTCCGACCGGATCTTGGTCGGGGCCTTCTCAGCTTCACACAGCCGCTATATTGTCAGCGGGGCCACGATGGCGGCGATCCATAAACACAGGATTCCGGGAAGAGCGTTGTGTCTTTGCCTCTCCTGTGTCGTCCTCAATATCACGGCAGCATCACCCTTCGTTTTGGGCGACAGATGTCGAAATTAGAGCAGGATTATTGGCGGATAGTATGTTCGGCCGGCGGAGCTGCACTAAGGCACAGCCATCTTGCCGTGTGCCCTCTAGCGCCCCCAACCTGCTCTGAATTTAGGGATTAAATTAGTAAATACTTTTGCCCAGGTATCAGCTATAATATTAGCAAATATAAAAGGGAAGGCAGCAGCAGTGGCAATACGCCAACGCCTTTACAACAGGAAAGTGAATTACCTAAAATTATCACAGACACCTATGCTGAATTAGGTAGAGTTAGTTTGGGAGCTAGAGCAATTAAACCTCAACTCATGGGTGGTCCTGAAAAGGATAACTCCAAGCAAGCACCTGATTCTTCCAAGAAGAGATGGGATAATAACAATAAAAAACAGAAAATTGGAGAAAGTAGATCTCTATCTAGGAGTGGGTCTCCTCAACAGGAGCCCTCCGAAAGGAGATACAACCTTAGGAATAGGGATAACATAAAAAAACCTGACAGGTATCAGGATACTGATACACGTTCCTCTCGTTCCTTTCAGGGTTCACCAAGAAAGTCCGAGAGAGAAGGACGGTCAGAACACAGACAAGAAGAGCGTACAAAGTCCAGAGACACACAACGCGCTTCAAGCTACCCTTCCAAAAAAGAAGACAAGCCACAATCTATACCTCAATTTAAAAAGAAGAAAGTAGCAGGTCTCAAAGTTAGACATGCCCAGAATTCTGAGGACTCAACTTCTGAACGGGAATGGGCTGTGACAAAGCTAGACAGCGCAACAGAAGTAACAATAGCTCACCAGAACCTGATGGAATTTCGGGTGACAGCGGAGTTGAATAAGCACATCACAGTGGAAACATCTAATATGAGGGTAAGTGTCCTGCATAGGTTACATGAGATAACACTCCAAATGGAGGGGGACAAACCCAGAAAAGTTAAAGGTCTCCTTCGGGAGAACTTGACGTATGGCTATGACATCCTTTAGCTGATTGGCCGCCTGAAATTGTTATGGATTGTCCAAAGGGAGAAACGGTAATTTTACCAGCTTTTCCCGACCACATTCCAATTGACTTAAAACACACTTACACGCAGGAGTGGGTGGAAGCCCTTGCTCCGGCCATATATCGCAACCATTTGATAGCATTCTCAGCGCTAGGTTCCCACCGTCAATTTTGTAGATTTCCCAGAGGGTATAAGAATAGCCCGGGTTGTTTTCCACTAGGGTAACAGAATTACTTCAGAATTTGGATGAAGAGGCATTGTCCTATGTAGATGATATTTATCTGACGGATGATGATTTACAGGATCACTTGACCAGGATGAGCACCATCATTTTGGGGTTTGCCTCTGAGGGCTACAAATTCAACTTTAAAAAATCAAAAATTGCCCACCTCATTGTCCTTTTTTTGGGATATGAGCTATCAAGTGAAGGAAAAAGCCTGGCAGCTAACTTTTTAGCAAAGTGTGCGCTGCTCCAACCTCCTAAATCTTTGAAGAATTTACAATCTATATTGGGATTTTTAAATTTTGGCAGAACATACATTTTGGATTACACAGAGAGAGTAAAACCTTTCTACAACTTAATCAGACCTGATTTCTCAGTTAGGCATTGGACACAGGAACACACAGATATCCTTTGTTCTCTACTAGGCTGACATGATCGTTCAAAACACTTACAGACACTTGTAAACGTACACAATCTAGTGATACGCGTTATAGTAGGTCAATCTGGGTACACTTACCTAACCTTCAATGAAGGAGAAACAATACCCATAGAATACAAATCGCATTCGTACACAAATGCTGAAATGCGCTTTGCTTCTACAGAAAAAATACTGACAGTAGTTCAGACCGCTGTAGTAAGAGAAAGAGCACTGGCTCAGGGGAAATGAATAATTGTCGTTACTCTGGAACCAGCCTTAGAGGCTGCTACAAAGGCAAGCGTTCCTAATGCTCAAGCCTTACATCCAAGATGGATACAATGTGCTAATTCTCTCACTGCAACAGATGTAGAATACAGATATGACCCAAGGCTAAAACACAAGTATTCCTGCAATATGAACATGAATATCCTCTCCTAAATGAAATAATGCCTCTAGATGAGTATGAATATATAATTTACACTGATGGATCTGCTCAGCCGGCCATAGGAAATAAACAGCAATACAGTACCGCTTGTGCGATTGTAAAGGGCTGTATGCGGGATGGTAAGTTCCATCCCAGAGATACGAAGAAACAGTCTCTAGGAGACTGCACAGCTCAGCTGGCAGAACTAAAAGCCCTATTATTGGCACTAATACATACGGATCAGGATTTCCCCACGCTGATTGTGTGCGATTCTTTTTATTGTGTCCAGTCATACAACAAATATCTTCACTACTGGGGTCAAAATGGGTTTAAAGACTCAAAAGGTGGCACAATAAAGCACAAAATGCTTTGGGAACAGGTAGCTGAGTTGAAAAACTAACTACCAAGAGCTCATGTGATACACACGCTGAGTCATCAACGTGATGGCGTTCACGCTGACGGGAATTCATTGGCTGATGAAGCCGCAAAGGGGGCAGTACGAACTGCTGCCGTAGCTGCAATCACTGGTTCAAAAATGAGAATAGGCTGACAGATAATGGTAAATGGTAGCTGTCATTGCTTCACGCAAAAACAGCACAGCCTTACCTAAAGGTTTTCCACTCAAATACTCCTACAAGTTAGATGCAAACAACATTCTTTATGCTCAGATTCCAGGATTATTGAAACAGCAAATTTGGTGGCCTGGGTTAACTAAACAGACGAAGAATTTTGTCTTAAAATGCAACATCTGTCAGCAGATGAAGGGTTCCACTGCGGCGCCTCCAGCGCAGCCACCTTTACTAATATCAGACAGACCACTCGCTTCTGTCTATTTGGACCACTGCGGCCCCCTACAATTGGATGGGGCTTAGAGGTACATCATGGTGGCAGTGGATTCATGCTCAAGATATCTTATGGGTATGGCCTCAGCGCTCGGCTGACGCTCGAACTGTTATAAAAGATTTGCAAGTTTTTATAGGGACATACGCAGTTAGCACATTACATTCTGACCGTAGCCCCACGTTTAGCTCTAGGGCTCACAAGGAAGCCATGGGAGGTTTGGGTGAAGCATTGCGGTACTCCTCTCCGTACCATCCCGAGGGAAATTTGGTTGTGGAGAGGGGAAACCGGGACTTAAAGCAATCTTTAACAGCAAGAGTATTAGGTTCGGTTGGTAGTTGGGTCAATCATTTATATGGAGTACAGCGGGCCCTCAACAATATGCCAAGAAGTCCTCTAGGGTGTGTCACTCCTTATGAAGTCCTTTTTGGGATGAGAATGTGGGTACCTGATCTCGATTGTGAAGGCACAGTGGCAGATGAGAAACCATTTGACATCAATAAACGTTTGGCTGTTTTACAGGATCTGAACGAATCCAGAGCACTACTAAGAAACGTGCAAGTAAAACGGACCACCACTGGGGAAGTCAAATCAGTCACGGCAAGACCTGTCTGGACCCCAAAAGTCGGGATCTGGTCAGAGAGAAGATCAAGGACAAAATAATTTGGGCCATCCTACAGAACGCCTGTACCTGTCCTGGCTGTTAAAGGAACAAGACCAGTACTTCTTACGCCTCTTGCCGGAAAAAAAGAAAAGAGATTCATCTCCATTGGTCTGATCAAACCAAACTATGTGACCGATACTGAATAGTAGGCCTCGTGGGCTCCAGGGTAGCCGACGCTCTCCTCTTGCTACGATACAGGATGTTCAGACAGAAAGACTCATAACATTCGAAGAATCACCAATTCGAAGTGATGGAATTTCCAACAATGAAATGGAACTTGTTCCTCTGGAAACAGAACTTCAAACTACACAATGAAAGACAAATATCAATTCGGCCTACCACTGATGTCTACATTAATATGCTTCAACAAGAGACACCTACGAGTTCAACACAACCTGCTGAGCTACCAAAGATAGATCGAACTGCATCTGGCTACTTCATCATTTTTGATACCCTCTCTCTTGATCCCAGTGAACTGAAGACACCGCCAGCTCCAGTTTCCCGTAAGCAACAAATTTGTGAATTCTACACTTTTCTGAAAAAGACTTACTTAGTATCACCTTGGCTCCAGGTCTGGATCATAACTGGGATATTGTTTTTTCTGTTCTGGATTGGCCTAGTGACTGTCTTTTACTCATAAATGGAAAATATCCCCCAGAATGCTCTTCAGTATCCAATTTGAACTTGGTCCTAAACCTCGTACATCATCTCATCGTGAACAAAGAGACCTGTTTTCTGTGAAGATTACAATCCCTGATGGTATAGTTTGGGGCAAGGTTGATTATGATGTATTTGGCCCTCCTGAACTTATGAAAATACCACATTCATTTAAAATTTCACTAAATTATGTATCATTACCTCTAGTACATTTTCCGATGATTGTGACTTTGAAACTGTAAATAATATGTTGCCTTATTTGGAAACATCCACTGCATTTTCGAACAATGAAATGTTAGAGGACACATCTGACTTTGATAGCATGTACTGTTACCAACATTATGATCATCACTTTTTACATAAATCCAGTATCCAGAGAAATGTTTTCACATAGCACCAATGGGAACATTGCCCAACACCCCAGAAAGTTAGTTTGAAAACTTTTGCACAGAAATTTTCATATTTTTCAGGGTTGAACACTTCTGACCCGGCCTTATATTACTATAAGGTTGCACCTACACCCGCACAGAAAAATATGCTGACTAACACCAAACAGATTTATTCTGCATCCTTTATAGCCCAACTTTCTGAACAGGGTTTCGACTTATGGAAGGAACCTAGAGACACAATATCAGTCTGGGGTTATAAAAATTGGCAAGTTCAGGTAACAGAAACACTATTAAGAGCATGCCTCATTCCACAACAAATAATATTTCAGAATGAAACCGTGCAACAGGCTTCCTGTCTTGGACTAGCCAAGAACAAGGATTTCAACACACCATGGTTTCCCACACCTTCACACATCAATTTTACATCAAGTGGAGGGGATGCAATAGATGACATCATTCAGTACAATACTTCAGACCCCAATTGGAAAGGATAGTTAGTTTGGCCCACAAACATAAATAGATGTCAATTAATCAATAAAACCAATCAATTAAACTTTATTCGGCTTTAAGGATAAAACCATAAAAGTCATACAGCCTACGTTATAGCATAAATCAGACTACAGGTTGACAAATGTTATAAATCCAAATGAACTATGCACATATAAAAAACATAAATTACAATGCAGATATTATTTACAACTTGTCCTTTGTCTGATGGCGAAGATAAGCAGGGGGCACCAGCTCAAGGAGTCGTCAAACACTACTCCCAGATAGGAAAAAACATTTGTCTTGGGTATTAAAGAACTACGGGGCATATTATCAAGAAACAGCGTTAAAACTATCGCCACTTTAGCAGCAGAAAACTGCCGCTAAAGTGGCGATAATGGGCTTGATAATATGCCCTTGAGAATTTCCATAGAAGCCCATGTTCTGGTATCAACATGGGCTTCTATTGGAATTCTCTGCGCCATATTATCAAGCCCATTATCGCTGCTTTAGTGGCAGTTTTCTGCCGCTAAAGCTGCAATAATTTTAACGCCGTGCTTGATAATATGCCCCTTAGTTTAAAAATGGGCTGCTGAGCCTTAGCTTTTCCGGGGCCCACCTGCATGATATGTGATTTAGAGCAGGGGTGGCTGGTGACATTTGAAAGTGGTGGGGCGTAAATACTGCACTGTGGCGAGCGAGCGAGGCCGAACCACCTACGGGGTGTTCGAGAAAATTTTGAAAAAAGAGTGGGCAAACGGTGCATTCTCAAGCAAATTTGAGAAAGAGGTGGCTTAGCGAATACATCTCTGGGAGTAGTCACAGCACTAACGAAGCTTGCGGCTGCCTATTCGTCCTTACAGTTCAGAGGAGGAATCTGTTGGTGTTTGCGGTGAGATCCTGCTCATGTCACTGAGGAAAGTGCAGCTATGTGTGTCATCGCCCCGACTGTGTTTATACTGGCTTGCATCATAAACAAGCTCTTCTCCCCTCATAGCTTGTTCATGCATACTTAAATCACCTTGCCCATTAAAAATGTCTCTCTTGACAATTATTCTATCATTTTCAGTTGTCATCAGGCAATTACTGTAGCCCTAGGACGGGCCCAATAGGAGCCCAGGCTCTGGGGCTGCTTTCTGAAGCAGATAGAATGAAAAGTACAGGCATGGTAATTTATAGCCCAGGCAAAGCACCTTTCTCCCAGCCCCGCAGAATTAAACCATTGCACCGTGCTGATGAAATATAATGACATTTTCGAAAGCATGGCTTTTCAGCCCATTACGGTTTTGTCCTTTTTAATATATATTTCTTTGCAAACACAGGTTGACAATGCCCTTCGTTCTCTGTGTTTTTCAGCCACATGCACATTGGGCAGCAACAATCCTCTCTAAGCCCTGACTCCTTTCATGTTTGTACAAGCTTAGCAAAAAGACTTTCCCCCTTCAGCACAAAATAAACATCTGCTCCCACCCAGCGCGGCGCCGAGAGCTGCAGAACGCGTGGTCAACAGTCGTGGCTCGCGGGGGGAAGATGGGGGGAGGGATGTCACGCGGGGGTGGGGAGAGTGTTAAAATACATTTTAAAAAATCTTTATCCTACCTGCTGAGGTCCTGAGTACGTCCGTGCCGCATCTGGTCCGTTCGTTGGCGCCTACAGCGGTACAGCCCCTCTCAGGCTCTCAGCCAATCCTGGCGCTGCCAGCAGCGCCAGGATTGGCTTAGGGCACGGTTACTGCTCGCCCGCCTGCCCATTAGGAGATCGAGGTTTGAGCCTTTGCTCAACCCTCGGTCTCCTAATGGGCATGCGCCAGCCAGAGCACACACTAGTGGGCATGACTGGGCACGGAGCGAACATTTGCTCACCTTCCCCAATCATGCGCACTTGTGCTGCTGCCTGTTGCCCCTGCCTGGTCCGTCTGACGATCATGTCAGTCAACATGACGCCGGACCGCCCACCGGCGGTCCGACGTCATGCTGACTGACATGATTGTCAGTTCTCCCTCTGCTTCTTTGAACTTAAGTAAACTGATTCAGTTTACTTAAGTTCAAAGACGCCAACGCTGTGGGCGACGCTGCGGGCTAATGGACGCACCACTACTGATTTAGAGTGGTTCACCAACAAGTCCAGCTCCTCCATAAAAGAGGCAAAAGAGTTAAGGAGAAGTTGTAAGCCCCCTGCAGTTCTCGCCAGGAGGACTGCATATTCCGCGTATAAAAGGACTGGCAGGCTACGCTTGCCTACCTGGGGACTATCAGCTTTGGTTGCTAGAAGGGCATTTTCTAGGGAGTTGGTGTATAAATTGAAGAGGAAGGGTGCAAGAATGCACCCCTGACGCACCCCCCTCCTGATGTTAAACTGACGGGACACTTTCAGGACCTTTGAATAGCGGACTACTGCCCTAGAATCTCGGTGAAGGTTCCTCAAGAACCAAATAATGCTTTTATCAATGCCAATGGATACCATCAGCTGCCATAACTTGGACCTGTTCACAGTCAAAGGCTGAGGACAGGTCCATGAAGGCTAAATATATCGGATATGAACAAGACACAGGTTCAAACACTGCTCTACAGTAGAACGACCAGGGCGGAAACCATATTGTATTTCAGATAAAACGTTGCTTTCATCCACCCAAGTTACCAACCTGTTAAGAATCATGCGACTCACCACCTTCACCACAGAGTCTAAGAGAGAAATGGGCCTGTAAAGTAACATGAGATACTATCCCGGTCGCCCTTTTTTAAATACCGGGACTATCGTCAATAAAGCCCAAGAGTCTGGGTGGCCGACCCACACTGAAGCATCAATAACAGCTGTAAGGACGGGCACCCAAAAGTCTATATGGGCAATGTAATGGTCAGGTGGAATCCCATCTGACCCTGGGGCCTTTCTTTGGGTTAGACCTAATATGCCAGCTCTTACTTCTTGGGTGGAAAATACGAGATCCGCCTTACCTTCCACGCTTTCCTGCCCTTCAAATAGTGTGGGCTTTGATTGAAAGATACCCTCAGAGTGGTGGACCCAATCATCCTTCGTGATGTGGTCGTCCAATAATTTGGCGTTCTCTTCTGAAAAAAAAATGGGCTATTAATAATGGCCCAAAAGTTAGAACTATTGCGCTGTGTGCTTGCCTCAACTAGATCAGACCAGGCCTCCTCCTTCAGCGAGGATTTACGAGTTGCTAGTGCGGCCTTATATGCTCTGCGAAGCCCTTTGACCACCACCTCGTCTCAGGGCTTCTTGCTTAAGGCCTGTCTCAGCTTCCTAGAAGCCTGGGAACAGACTGAATCAAACCATCTTGGGTCTTCTGGCTCACGGCCCCCATCCGGGACTTGTAAAAGCCTCCATAAGACAGTGGTCATGGTTCCAAATGCACCCAGGATGTCTGGGGCGCTAGCCTCGCCATCAAGACAAGACAACTGCTACACTGAGTTGCAAGGGATTCTTGAAAAGACTCTGGTGCTATACATCCCCATTTTAAACTCTTCCCCGCCTCCGCCACTTTGAGAGGGACACCCCCTCCACCCCCCTCAGTATGTCTATGTACTCGAGCCCATCCTGTTGCTACACAAGTGGGATTATGATCACTGAATTCACTTGACTGAACAAAGAAACCGGTGACCAGGGAAAAGAAAGGAGTAGATACAAAGGGGAAGTCCATAGAGGTCTCACAACTTCTACAGATGAAGGTGGGAGTAATATCTGTTTTCCCCAGGGGCAAATTGTTCATGACAGATGTTAAATCAAGTTCAAGTAAGATTAAGTTAAACTCGGTGCCCTGAAGGTTATGTTCCATGCGCAGACCAGATTGTCGGGCACAGCCCACAGCTTCCACTCCCCCTTGTCTAATATCCCCACACATATTGATGTTGTAGTTCCCAGTTAAGAAGATGCGATGACAGTTCAGGCCCTTCAAGGTGCCACCCCGCAATATTGACCCCAACTGCTTTATACTACCCTCCCCCTCGTGTCTTACTCCCGCATTGTAAAAATGTATCAAGAGAAGTCTGCTCTTGCCACTAGACAGCAACATCACGTGTACATTGGGTAAAACATAGAGTACAGTCACTGAAATGTCAAAGACAGCGAGCGAGATGAAGGTAGCAAGTCCCCCCTTGGTTCTCCCTGACGTGGACGGTGTTTCTGG
Organism: Triturus cristatus; assembly: GCF_964204655.1. Lineage (NCBI taxonomy): Eukaryota > Metazoa > Chordata > Amphibia > Caudata > Salamandridae > Triturus > Triturus cristatus. Next base: position 1,115,747,982 of record NC_140579.1, read on the forward strand.
GACAAAGAGAGTTTTATAGCCATCCAGGTGGAAGTTATTCTCAATAGCCTAAGTTTCCTGTAGACATATCACGTCAAAACCTTTCACAAGGGCTAGCCATCCTGGGTTATCGATCTTACTTGCCAGCCCTGCAATGTTCCAGGAAAGAAACTTGCACCCTAATTCCCTGAGTGGCAAGTACCGTGTGGTCCGTGGGCCCCACATGACATCAATCACAATCATCCAGCGTGCTCAAAGGGGAGAACCTGTTTGGAGTGTCAATCAAGATTCAGGGGTACAACCAAAGGGTTTAGTATCCATAGGCCAGACCCCCAATGTGTACAAAGAGAACATCCGGGGGTAGTGACATCATACAGTGTTGGGAAGTTATGCCTTGATTGGATAAAAACCTCAACACTGTCCCAGGAGAAACAGCACTTATCCTTACTCTCAGTTGAGTTGGATCCAAGGGACGTTTTACTAGGTCCCCGAAAGCCACGTCAGAAAAGTTTCTATTACGCTGTCTATAATGAAATCTGGTAAATCTCTCAACAAAAAGCTGTGGATAGACTTTGTGAAATACATAACATTAACCAAGAAAAGGCATTAGCTGTAGTTGACAATGGTATGACTACATTAACATCCAGGATTTATTCACTGGGCAACATTGTATCTTCTGCTATTGATATACTAGAACAGGACTTGTCCATACTACAACAGGGACAATCTCAACTACGTTCTATTCTGTTATTAAGCTGGACTCTGCAATCATTGCGTGCTGGTTATGTGCCTTAGCAACAGTACGTCTCTATCTTCAGCATATAATCTAACTGAAAAACAGATTACAATGGCACAAAAGGGAGCAAAATATACAATGCTGCGTATTGAAAAATTGGACAAATTACCTTTTACTGAGCAACCAATTTCCGAAAGGAGCTCTTTTGTCAGTAATTTTCACAAGCTGATTGCCTAATAGTAGTCCATAGCCAGTCTTAATGAATATCTAGTTAATATGTTTTATTTCCAAAACTTCCAATTTATTCAATCTACAACTCATTATAAATCAGCCAACGCGTTTCGTCTACACTGGACATCGTCAGGGCTTTAAATTTGCTGCTGAGTGATTATTCCGTGATACCCGTTTGGGCTTCGTCAATCTGTCCCCTTAATTGAGGTTTAAATCTGTTTTTCTACGCGTTCATATCCAACGCGTCGTCTCATCCGGCTGGTGCGATAATTCCCGCCATACCTTTTACTGTGGCAGAATCACCATCCACAGAATAGTTAATCCATGGCCAGATAACACTACCGGTCACCACTTTCCAGTTTCTGTATTGCCTAGAACAACAACAGGCAGGCAGATATGAAGCGATGGGTAGGGAATTCTTCAGGGAATCTTGGGAATTGCCGTACAATTTTGAAGCAGGAGTGTTGCTTAGCAGTACCAACTACGAGAATTCCTTAAGTGGATCTCTCATATCAGGATATCATGCTTCATGGGGCCTTTAGTGGCTCAGTTGCTAACTTATCCTGCCACTTGAAAGGTTCCCCAGCTGCCGTGATTAATCCGGTATTCAAGTTACTTTCAAATTGGAGTTACTTGATTCTTAACGATCAAGGTTGTTGTGGGATGCCCCCGGGCATCGCATATCTTGTCATTGTAAACTCCAGAGTTACTTGCTGTATGCAAGTCTTGTTTCCACCGACCCACAGAATCAGGGAGACGCCGTTATGGCCTTCGTTGAATGTTTCCTTTATACAGTTTGATACTCTGAGCCGAATGAGAGCCATGGTTTTACAGCAAACCATGCCCTTAACCTCTGCCCAAGATACTTATGATCACCAGGTTGCAATGTCCTCTGCCGAGATACAGGCATTGATACGAACAAACTGCCCTTTCCATTTCACAGAAATGGTACAACGTATCTTTAACATGTCTGATACGAAGGGTATTTTCCACCGTTTTAAGACCATAGGTTCTGGACTGTTAAGCACCTTTCAGACAATCCTTGGAGTTGTTCCCAACTTTATACACTCCGTATTCGGAAGCATTTTTGGAGGGTTTCCGCTGATCCTGTTTCTAATAGCAGGTATCCTGATTCTCCTTTTTCTGCTACAAAATGGACTTCCCAGTCACCAAGGAGTTGGAAAGAACGCTCTTGGAGCGCCAATACCGTGATGCATGGTACTCCATCTGGGTACACCTCGTCTTTGAGAACTGAGCGAGTCTTGGTTCTTGTAATTTAGACTAGTCTGGACCGACTGTATTCTGACTGTCCTCCAATGCCTGTTCTGTGGACAAGAATGCGTGCTGGATCTCTGTCTAACACTTCCAACAATTGCGCCACCGGACGTTGATGCTTTACTGGACCTGATAACGGCAAATGTTTTGCAGTGTCCTCAGCGTATCCCAGTGTTGATGTCTGCATTCTTAGAGCCGCCACAGGATGCCTCAGCTCCTGTCGGGAAGGATACCGGCTCCTCAACAAATACTCAGACCTCGGATGACACTACTACCTCCCCAGCAACAGCTGTGGTGAATACGGAGGAACATCAGTGCTCTATTGACCTGATCTGTGAGGTGTTGCAGGGACCGTCATCTGTGATTGCAGGCAACAGTGATGTTGCGTCTCCCAGCCAGGACACATAAATATTTGGCTCATCGTGTGCTGGGAAAATTTGCCCTTTTTTCAAAAACAACTAAATTTGGAATTTTAAGCAAGACACTTTTTCTAATCTGCATGGCTTTCAGTCTCTCATTGTTCGGACTATATATACGAACTTATTTAGTACAGACTTCTAGCACATGCACTATTTTTCTTTTTTATCATTTTATTGAAATGTTAAATTTTTAAGTACTGTTTTTAATAGACTTATTAATAGTTGCGTACCACGTTTAGCCGTTTAGCAGTACGAAGAATTTTTAATATGTCTTCCAGTCGGATCAGGAGTGGGTGTTATGTTCCATATAGGTACCCCAATATAGGCTCAGGTAGTCACCTAACCTTTCACCTATATTCTCCGTACCATTACACTACATAACGGTTCTTAGTACTGACCTTTTACCTAGTTACGGTAATGTCCAAAGATGACATGGGGTTTTCTCCGATAAGCTTAAGCCTCATTCATTATGCATGAGGATTCTCAGAATCACAGCAGGCCTACCATCTCCTGCATAAATAATAACTATGTATAAGGGTCATTCCTTCCGTCATCCCAGTCCAACATGACACAGCAAGGTATATCCCCAGGGGGTACCACTTTGGGTATATATACATCATCTCTTGCTGAGATAGTTAGAGGAGAAATGGACTTCAATGCCGACACACTGACGCGAGATGCTGAGGCTCCTGCACGCAGACACTCCAGCTCGCAGTGGTCTGACATCCATTGCAGGGTGTCCATCTCGAGACCAAGATGGGATCCCACAGTCTTTCACTTCAGGTAATGGGGTTCACTTTATCTTAGAGGGATTCTTGGCTCTACACCCACATACATGCTAGGTACATTTAAGTACATCTAGTTAGGGTCGCATTGTAGGAGTACGCTTTTATTACTGTCATGTATTTGATATACTTGCCTGTATTCATTGTTTTAGCACGATGGTAGAAATCTACCATCCTTTTACTCTGTTAGTGCTTAGAATCATTTATATCTGTTACTGTCTAATGGCACACCTATTTTACACTAGAATGACACTGGTTCAATAAATGCTTATTGAAGAACGCCCCCACCATTTATTCTGTGTATCTCTCCAAGACAAAGTGAGCATGAGTGACTAAGCGACAAGTAGCACTGTTTCCACGATCCTGAGGGATCAGGGTTGTCGTGTTCGATAGTTGTCCAGAACTATTCTCTCCTTGGTAAGAGGAGTTTCTAGTGGCACTGTGAGGTAGCTGGTATACAGGCTAACATACCCAGTAGGGGTGTCTAAAATCAGTCTGACACCAATCCTATAGTGTATTTTGTCTAAACGCGCAGATCCTACATAGGTTTTTAGGAACTACACAACAAGATCTTGTGGCTAAGTGGAACATAAAGGGTAAAGACTTTCCAGGTACGAAGAGCTCAATGGTGTAGCACTGACCAAATCATCCCTGTTTGGAGCACCCAAGCAACATACAGTGCTCGATTTCATGGCTCATATTTGGTGCGTCATACCCCTCGTCACTCGCTCTGCTATGTCGAGACATAGTGGAAGGTCAACGTTGAGGAGAATGACGACATCAAGCTGGAGGAGAAGGTCAAGGAGTGTGTTGACGTCTAGACCATCTAGACTTGCGGAGAAGGCTAAAAAATCAAGACAGAGACACGTACCATCATCCCCAGTTTCTGAATAGTCTAGGGTGTATTCTCCATCATCTCCTATAATACTGCCAGACTATCCTACTCCTACTCCTCCGCCTCCATCTCCTCCTCCACCAGTGACACCTCTGCCTCCTCCACCTCTTCCTCCTGCACCTTTTCCACAACCAGGGTCAATACCTCTTCCAGCACCACTGCCTCTGTAAGCTCCTCCTCCGAGGCATCTACCTTCTTCGCGACGATCGTGGTCCAGTTCTTGCCATCGTTTGTGCCATTCCAGGCATCGCCATAGGTCCAGGCGTTCTTCATCTCGCCCATCCACCAGACACTCATATCATCACTATGCGTACAGGTCCAGGTCCAGGTCACAAACAAAATCAACACATCATTCAACCTACTATTCCACTTCTTCTTCCAGCACAGGCAGATTCTCGGTAACTCGGTCTGATTCTCCTCAATTACGGATCCCTCCACTTGATGATATCAACACCTTTCAGGAGGTGCTGGTGAGAGGCGCTTCAAAATTAAACATCCCGATGCCAGCGCCCTTACCATCCACATCGATAATCTTTAAGATGCTTCACCCTAGATCAGCATTCAGGGCTCTCCTACTATTGGTCTGGGCCTGTTAGAACCAGCAATGGACTTGTTTGTTACACTGGCCTCAGCCAAATCTGCTCCATCGAGGCTGCAAACGAAATACAGACCTCCAGAGTAGGAAACCCTGTATCTCCATTCCCACCCTCCTCCGGATTCTGTGGTTATCCTTGCAGCAAGGAAACACTATTCGCCCACTCCTTCATCTACTGTGCCACCAGACAAGGAGAGTAAAAAGTTGGATTAACCCGATGAAGCCGGGGGCCCCACCCAAAACAATAATTGCCAGGATCCTGAACTACTGTGATTGTGATGCCATCCTACAAGCAGCACGCATCAGGGGAGATTTGCCCTACAAAAACGCATTGATCCAGTTCTTTCTGGACTTCACCCTCCTGGTGCAATAGCAGTGATGCATCTTTGATGAGGTTAGAGGGCACTCCAGGCCGAAACCTCACATACATGATGTTCTTCCCAGCTAAACTCCCTGTGTTCGATAATGGCACGTCACGGTATTTCACAGTGCCCAAGGATGTGTGGGACTGGCTTGAGGACGGACGAGTGAACAAGCAACTGCAAGAGCGCGATAGGCGGCGACGCGGGGGCCAGAGTGATGACCCCCCCCCGGGTCGCCTGATGATGCTTCAGGAGAAAGATTCTACCCAGACTTGGTGAGCGTGTTGGGGGTGGGGGCATCCAGCACGCTTGCAGGGGATGACTGACAAGAAACTAATTGTGCTTAGCGTCAGGCCTTGGATAAAATCTAGGCAAGATGAACTGAGGACTGAATCAAAGACTTTTCTACACTTGAAGGTCTCGTAAGTGTTGGGATTCTCGTAAAGGCACATGGAAAGATGCACATTGGACATTAGAGTAGCAGGGGAGGTGGAAGGGTGGGGGGCTGCCACTGGTCTATAGGAAGCAGCGCCAGCTGACCCCAACATATAGTGATTGTTTAATTGGGTGACAGGCGCTCTGCAAATTGGGGATGTGGGTAGTTTTAGACCTACAGTGCAGGCTTGCAGGGAGGCGGGTGTTCTATATGGGTGTTTGTTCCTGCGTTTTTGCGTTCTGCAGGTTCTATGCTTATTTTGGTTTAGCTTCAGAAACACCAACACATGAAATATGCGATATTCAGCCAGATAGTGACACTGGGGAAGGTGGGGTGGCGGGGAGGGAGAAGGGAAGGTTGCAATCTACCTCAGTACAGACATGACACCACAACATACAACAGCAATGAAGGACATGACATGGAATGTCAAGGGCCTGGGAGATAAAAATGAAATGTACTATGATCCAACAATACTTTCATAGACAGTTCCCTGACTTAGTTCTTCTACAGGAGACAAATTTGAAGGGCAATAACTACCAAGCAATTAATGAGTTTGGATACACCCTCCTGGCCCAAGCGGGGGTCACATTGTGTTCTAGAGGGGCTGCAATCCTAGTAAAAAATACAGTACCCTTTCTGTCGCAACGTACATGGTAGGACCCACCGGGCAGGTACGTGGCGTTGACAGGGACATGGGAGGGCCGGGCTCTCAACAAATGCTCCACACACATACCACTGAGGCTCCACGCGGAGACTCTCCCAGAACATAGCAAGCTAATATTAAACATGCCTCCAGATGTCCTCAAACAAGGAGGTGACATGAACGCCACAATGTCATTACAACAGAACAGGGCTGCGACGTCCCTTCGGGCACCAGGGCCACAGCCACTGCGTGTTTTGCAGAGGCGATCGGCTCATGGACTTATGGAGGATGCACAGTTTGGACACTAGGCACTTTACAAACATTTCAGCGGCACACTGTAGTGGCTCCCAGCTATACTACATCTTTAAACAGAGTGTACGCGGGGCAGTTTCGTGAGGCAGGTCACAAGGTGTGGGGCAAATCAGATCATTCTCTGATCAAGGTGCTTTTGCAGGGTCCCATCCAAGACTACACTCTCCCACCACGCATAGACCCCTGGCACTTTAAGGACTGCGAATTCCGAGACAAGTTCAGGAAGCGAACAAAACAGTATTTTGATGAGAATACCCGCTCGGTAGACTCCCACAGTACCCTACGGGAAGCACACAAAGTGGTGGCCCAGGGCTATGTGCAGGCAGTGGTTGGGAGTAAGATGAAGGAGCGGAGCTCTCATTGTGATAAAGTGGAACAAGAACTAACGGACATTGAGATAGTACTGGGGCGGGATGGAATGACCTACCCGGCACTGAAGCATAGGCTGCATCTCAGACAGAGAGAGCTCAGAGACCTGGAAGAAAACGAGGCTAATGCACACGTGGCAGCCACGCAGAGGCGAATATACGATCTAAGCGACAAAGCCAACAAATTATTAGCATGGCTAGAGAGGAGGGATAGTAGCCGAAATTGGGTCTCAGGGCTTCAAGTTCCCGGCAGCCCTCCGATGAGGTCTGGAGAGAAAATAGTGGAGGCTTTCGCAACCTACTACGAAGTGTTATATCAATCAGTCTCTAGCAGATAGGGAAATGACAACGCCAAACTGCTCAAGGATATTCCCCTACCAATGCTTTTGGGGCAATTGAATGGAACCTGACGTAGGAAGAGATTGGGGGGCCATTCGGGATTTACTATCCAGAAAGGCAGCAGGCCCGAACCACCTCCCTGCGAAACTGTATAAGTGTGTAGCAGAGGGAATAGCCCAGCCAATGCTAAATATGTTCCATACCGCACAGGAGGATGGATGACTTCCAGAGGATCTGAGATTGGCGACCATTGTAGTCATTCCAAAGAAAGGAAGACCTCTGGAACTATTTTGCTCTTCTAGGCCCATCTCTTTACTTAATTTCGAGGCCAAAGTCCTCACAAAGGTCTAAGCCAACCGGCTGGGCCCAGTGATGCCCACGGCAATCCATCCTGATAAATCAGGATTCATGCCACACAGGAGTACTAGGCTGAATCTTCACTGTCTTTATGGAGTCATGCATGTGATGGCGATCTGGCTGGCTGAGGCTGCCGCGTTGTTGTTGACAATGCACGAATGGCATTCGATAGCATCAAATGGCCATACCTCTTTGCGGTTCTGTCCAGACTGGGCTTCGAACCAAAGTTCTGCGCCTGGGTTAAACTTCTATATCACAACCCACTCGCTAGGGTCCGCGTGAACGGGACAATATCTAGACTATTCCCACTACATAGGGACATGCGTCAGATATGCCCGCTCACCCCTTTGCTTTGGTGCTTGAGCCACTTGCGGTGTGGGTTTGTGGGGATCCGCTCATTTAAGGTATTGATGTACAGTGTGGTTGATAGGAGTGTATCTCCCTATACACAGATGAAATTCTGCTTTATGCATACAAGCCCCCTCAAACTTTCCACAGACTCATCCACATTTTCCAACTCTTTGGCAGCTATTCGGGCTACCAGATAAACTGGGACAAGTCCTTAGTATTTCCTCTGATGGATGAGATCCCACCTATCACGTCTGCATGTGCGGCACTAGTCTGATGAGAGGAGTTCCGGTACCTAGGTATTTGGATCACCAAGTTGGAGGAAGACTTCATGACTCGGAATATACATTCCCAACTGTTGAAGTTGCAAGGAGTCGTGGGCCACTGGCGGTGCCTTCCGATCTCCCAGAGTGGTCCTGTTCAAGATGATGGCTCTCCCCCGCCTGCTATATGTGCTCCAAAACACCCCATATCAGATCCCGGAGGCCTTCTTCCGTGCGATCGAGGCGGAGCAGTGTAACCTGCTGTGGGGTGGTGGCATCCCACAAATAGAACTACGCAAGCTTCAGCGGGGGGTCTACGAGAGTCTCCTGGCGGTACCTGATGTCAGGAGTTATTACTTAGCATCCCAGCTTATTAGTGGAAATGATTGGGTCTTCACACCATACACCGAGCCTGCTCACCGAGCAGACCGCCTCGCCATGGAAAACGGCGGCCACCCAACAGTGCTGTATAGTAAAAGACATGAGAGATCTCTCCTGGTATATACGGGGACAGTGACACAGGCATTGTGAAAAGCTACAACACTTTTGGGATGGGGAACTAAACAAACGAAACAGAGCCCGCTTGGGGAATGTGACTTGCTGGGTGAGGTCAGCGCCTGCAAGTTTTTGTAGGTGGGGTCTCATTGTGACAGACCTCCTAGGTGATATCTGGTGTAGCGGTACCATGGTCACTTTATGAGATTTACAGATGGAATATCAGATGGCAGACTGAGAGGGATTCCATTACCTGCAGTTGAGGCATGCCCTCCAATGCCATATATCGGAGGGAGAACAAATACCTGAATATTCCCCGCTAGAGGACATACTCTCACTCGACCCATTGATTGCCAAACCTGTCTCCCTAACCTATTGAAAGATTATGAATAACTCCCCTGATCCTAAGGTGCCCTTGAGGGAAGAGTGGGAAACAGACGTGGGACTCATGGAGGACGACGATTGGGTAAAAGTTATACAGTACTGGGGAGATTACTATACGGGCGCGGTTCAGATTGATTCAACGTCGGATCCTTCATAGATCATATGTCCCTAGGACACTTCAGCACCGTATGGGCTGCTGCAGCACAGACCGGTGCGCTAGGGGATGTGGGGAGGTGGGTACCTTCTTTCACATCCTCTGGACCTGTCCCAAAATTCAGTCATATTGGGCGGGAGTTGCCCGAGTGATGACAGCTGTGGTGGGTATTCAGGTCCCAGTTGAGGCACGGTGGCACATATTACGGATACAGACTGGCAAAAATATGCTAGAATATGACATAGGCTTGCGAAGGGGTGGCAAAAAAGAACATTGCACGGGCATGGGGAGCTGCCGATACTCCATGGATTGGAGATTGGAAACATGATGTAGATTGGTGGCAACAGGCGGGAAAAGTCATTGACCAAAGCAGAGGATGCCCCAAAAAAATGGGAAAAAAAATCTGGGCTGCATGGGTACAGTACAGAACTTAACTACCGGAATGGGTGGAATCAGGAGAGGGCTGAATCAGAATATGATAGTCTCTCCTACTTACTGTATACTTCCTTTCATATTGACTATGGATGGTTTCCTTGAATTCCTGCCTGCCACATTACACTCCGTCTCTGTACCATACTGAATGGTGTATCAAGCAACTGTCTATGAAAAAATTGTAGACAAGGTTTGCAGTACAGCTGCTACTACCATGATAGCAAACACAAGGAGATGATGGACAGGGTGCTGAAACTTTTCAAAAACTCACCCCCAGTCACAGATCTGGGTTGAATCCATCATCATTCTTTAGCTCACTTTGCCACCCCAGTTCAGACACAGCTATATGCAATTCAGTCTTGACCCTGTGCCTCATGGGAACAGTCCAGTCCGAACTGCCAAGCCATGTCTTCCCTGGACTGGAAACAAGCATCCTGGGACCGGTTTCGGGCTAACAACCCTCTTCAGTCAGGCTAGCTTGAATCCAGTGGCAAAGTGAGCAAGGGACCCACGTCTGGGCAAACCCTGCCAACTTAGGGTGAACAAACCAAACACAAGGAGATGATGGACGGGGTGCTGAAACTTTTCAAACCCTCACCCCAGTCACAGATCTGGGTTGAATCCATCATCATTCTTTAGCTCACTTTGCCACCCCACTTTGACACTGGATTCAAGCTGGCCAGGCTGAAGAGGGCTGTAAGCCCGAAACCGGTCCCAGGACGCTTGTTTCCTGTCCATGGAAGACATGGCTTGGCAGTTCGGGCTGGACTGTTCCCACGAGGCACAGGGTCAAGACTGATTTGCATATAGCTGTGTCTGAACTGGGGTTGTAAAGTGAGCTAAAGAATGGTGATGGATTCAACCCAGATCTGTGACTGGGGGTAAGTGTTTGAAAAGTTTCAGCCCTCCGTCCATCATCTCTTTGTGTTTACTACCATGATGGCAGCAAGTACATCGGCTTTCCTGTGCAGGTACGACAGAGCCTTGTGGAAGTCTTTGCAAAAATCTTCCGATGACCTCCCCTGAGACACGAGTGTGTCCTTCGGAGGAGAGACTGTTATCAATCCGTCTGAAGTGTCACTCTCTCATGAATGTTTTTAACCTCACAGAGAGAACAGTGTCATCTTTTATCAGTGCAATGGCTTCTTTATATCTTTCTAACTCTGAATGCCCGTCTCTACATGCGTCCTCTCCAGAAATGTCTTGAGGATCATTGGGACCAACTTACGAGCAATTGGAAAGACAAGATAGCACTTACCCCCCAATGCAAAGCAGTATGAACATCTAAACCTGCCACAAGAAAGCATGAACAGTCTCAAAGAGGTTAAATGACTCATTCAGTCTTTCATTCAAATGGAAGAGATTTTGCATTTGGTGTTCTAACAAGAGCAATAATTCCAAAAACCTGCTAAGAAGATGTCATTCTTCCATACTTTATTTTTGCCATATTTGACTTGCAGTTCTTTTCCATAAATGTTCATTTGGCAGCTCTTTCTGCCTACAGAAAATGTCCTTCACAAACCTCTTTTTTCAAAATTCCTGTTTTCAAGGTTTTTTCAGAAGGGTTGAACAAAGTTTTCCTCCCATAAGGCATCCATCCCCATCCTGGGAGCTTAATATAGTCCTCTCATGCAAGGATGATTTGAACCCATTCACAAATCATACTGGCAACACCGCTCTTGGAAAACTGCTTTCCTCGTAGGGATTACATTAGCACATTGGGTTTGCAAAATCCAGGCATTGTGTTCTTACAAACTACACAGTTTTTCATTGCAATAAGGTAGTGATGAGGACTCACCCAAAATTCCTACCTAAAGTCAATTCGGATTTTCGCGCCAATCAGACTATCTCCTTGCCTACTTTCTTTCAGCACCCTTTCACAACGGCTGAAAGGACTCTCCATTCTCTAGATGTTAGACGAGTCTTAAAGATTTATCTGGACAAAACAAAAGATAACCGAAAGTCAGACCAATTGTTTGTGAGCTATGAGCTGGTCTGTACAGGTCTAGCCACGTCCAAACAGTCAATGTCCTGATGGATAGTCTCTTGCATTCTATTTTGCTGTTAGAAGGCAAATAAGGTTTTGTCTGGTAGGCCTAAAGCACACTCCATTAGAAAGATAGCGGTTACTGCGGCTTTAATGAGAAATGGCCCTATAGCTGAAATCTGTAAAACAGCTACTTGGAGATCTGTGCACACATTTACCAAGCATTATTGTTTGGATTCAGAAGCTAGAACATATGCTCAAGTAGGACAGGCTTCCCTGAGAAATTTATTTTGGTCAATTGGTTTTTCCTCTGTAATTTACACTGCTCTTGGTGGGGATGGGCTTGCTATTCTATTCAGTGCTTATGACTAGCAATGGAGGTCCTGTGAGAGAGAAGGAAAGGTTTCTTACATATAATCCCAGTTCGCTGTCAGGGTAATCTTCATTGAAGTCATAAGCAACTCTCTTTCCTCCCTGGTGGAGATGATAGAGGCAATTATTGGACCTATCTTATACTGCCACATCTCGTCAAAAAGAACTGATGCAATTTTCACCTGCTGAGCATGATGCGATACTGGTGGTCTCTGGCGCCCTAAAGGTACAAACGCTGTTTTTACATTTACATAACAGTCTAGCCTATAGGGCTAGACTGTTGTTTTTTCTTTTGTCTTTCACTTTTAAAAAAGGGGTTTGTGAAAGAGATTTAATCATTTTTACCAAAGTATTGGCCTTAAATATACATATGCATGAGCATTCGTTACCCTTTTTAAAATGCAAGAAGAAATTGGCCATTATAACTTTCCTTATAGGCTACACAATGTTCTTGTCTTAAGTAAGTGTTTCTTCAAGCCTTCCTGAAGCAAGGAGAGCATATACAATTAAGAAGATATATTAGGAAAATTAGGAAAACGTGCTCCTGGATTACCGCACGTGGGCAGGACTATTCAGTGTTTATGACTTCAATGGAGATTTCCCTGAGAGAGAACGGGGATTACAGGTAAGCAACCTTTCCTTCTTCACCTTTCGAATAGATACCAAAGCTATACCTCTCAAGTGCAGGGTCTGTGAATTGGCTCAAACTGAGAAGTCCTGAAGGACAGAGCAGGCAAAGTGCACACCTTGATTGACCTGGATGTCAAGACAGTAGTGCTTTGTGAAAGTGTGTAGTGACACACACATAGCAGCCTAGCAAATATTCAAAACAGGCACTGTGTGTGCATGGGCGGCTCCTCCAGTAGGGCGGAGGAGCGTCACCCAACTGCTTTATCGCAGTGCGAGAAAGCCAAAACATAAAATGGTAATAACTAAAAGTTATTACCATTTTATGTATCCTTTGCGCATTGCAGGCGGGCAGGTGGGGGGGGCTGCTCTGCTCTTTGACATAGACATATTTTTCTTAGACTACAATAGAGTATTACATAATGTAGTTACATTTTACTTATATGTTTCTTCATGAATACGATTTGTAAGTTAGAATATGTGAGAAAGACATGATTTTATTTGTGGAATTAAAGACCTAACTGTGAACTTTTTTGTTTTGTGCATTAGGAGCCAATGGGAACCAAACCACAGCTTGTACAATGTTGTCAATAATGTTACATATAACACTTAATATCTGTAAATGTTTGTTTCAAAACAGCGTAAACTGTGGAAGATTTCCATTTGAATGAATATGGGTTTTATAGAGCGCATAGTAACCCGGAAGCATCCCAGCGCTAAAAACCAAGACAGCAGATTCGGTGGGGTGACCAGGGAGGGGAGAGAAGGAGTGAATCAAGGGAAGAGGTGCGTTTTCAATAGTTTTCTGAAGCGGAGATGACTGGGTTCACTCCTGAGTTTGAGAGGTTCCACATATTAGCCGTGTTCACCGAGAATCGCCGACCTCCTGTGCGTGCCTTTTTTACTCTGTGGACTGTGATAAGGTGTTCGTGATCCGAGCGGAGAGGCCTTGTGGCTTTGTAGGGCGTGATTAGGTTTTTGAGAATGGGGGGGCCCTTGTCCTGTAGAAGTTTATGCGGCAGACAGAGGGCCTTGAATTTTATTATTTCTCTTATTGGGAGCCAGTGCAGGAGTTTAAGAGCTGGTTTAGCCGAAGTTCTGGCCGGGGTGTTCGTGAGAAGCCGGGCAGCGGCGTTCTGAATTTGTTGTAATTTGTTGAGGGTGGCTTCGGGAGCTCCCAGGTAGATGGCGTTGCCATAATCCAGTCTGGAAAGGATAAGGCCTTGGATGAGCAGTTTCCGGGAGGTTTGTGGTAGCAGGGGCAGAATTTTTCTGACTGATCTGAGAAGGCCGAAGCAGATCCCAGCAGTTTTTTTTGCTTGGGTTTTGAAGGACAGGTCCTTCTCTATCCAGATCCCTAGGCTCTTGATCTCCTCTTTGGGAGTGGGGGGTTCTCCCAGGCAGTTGGGCCAGAGGTTAGGGGGAAGGGTGGGCCCTTTATGTCCGAGAAGCATGATCTCAGTTTTGGACCCGTTGAGTTTAAGGGCGGATTCGTTCATCCACATAAAGATTTCAGCGAGGCTGGTATGAAGGTTGGACGGTTCTAGGTTGGGATGGGATAGTGAGACTACCAGTTGGGTGTCATCTGCGTAGCTAATGATTTTTACTCCAAACGGGTTGACCACTCCCTCCAGTGGGGACATGTAAACATTAAATAAAGTAGGGCTAAGGGATGAGCCTTGCGGTACTCCGCACTGGAGGGGAATCGCTGTGGAGCGGGTGTTATTCTCCCAGACCTGGAAGGAGCGGTTGTTTAGGAATGACGTGAGCCATGCTAGAGCGGTTCCTTCCACCCTGATGTCTTTAAGTCGTTGGATGAGGACCTGGTGGTTGACAGTATCGAAGGCCGCACTGAGGTCCAGGAGGATCACTGCCACTGATCCTCCTGCGTCCAAAATGCATCTGGTCTCCTCCACCACAGCCAGGAGGGCGGTGTCCGTGCCCTGACCAGGGCGGAATCCAGTCTGAGAGTTCCTAAGGAGGTTGTTAGACTCCAGGAAATGAGAAAGTTTTTTGTTCACTATTTTTTCCGTAATTTTGCTGATTCCGGGGAGGAGGGAGATAGGCCTGTAGTTGGCCAGGTCTGACGGGTCCAGGAGTGGTTTTTTGAGAAGGGCTTTGACGACGGTGGCCTTCCAGCTGAGAGGTGTGGTAAATAATTTAATTACCGGAACTTAATTTGATGCGGAAAATCTATAACAATAGCTCAGTAAAATAAGAGGCAGAATCCGTGGTATTAGAGGTTCGGAACGGGCTTTATTCCAGAATCAATTTAAATTGAGGAGCTCCATATTCCATCACCACGAAGGTTCAGGAAGTGAAGAACGCTACTTTATTGACAAGTAATCATTTTTATACAATAGGCATTACAGTGAAGCAAATGCAGGAGGCGTAACAATTGATAGTAAAGATAAAACATACATGCGTAGCAAAAGTGGGTGTAACTGGGCGTAACTAAAGAACGTCATCAGGTATGATGTCATAATAGGGTGGTTCCATGAAAGAATTTCGCAATGTCAGCAGAAATACTTGGCAGAAATGCGCGCGCAGCAGCATGACGTGTGATTGACGTGCAACTAGGGGGTGAAGGGGACTTGACATTTAGCTCTACATGTGGCGACAGAAGTCTGGAGGGTCAAGTCAACCTAATCCCAAATCATATCTAACATCCTATGTTTAGAGAACTATGTTATCCAAAAGAGAGGTCTCTTAGAGTAGAATCTTATTCTATACTGACTATGAGTGCGTGTACAAGCGTCTAAGTGTCTACACAATATGCGAGGGCAGAAATCTTCCATAGTAACAGGGCTATGAATTACTTGCATAAAGACAGAGAAGCCGGGCCTTTTGCTCGGTAGCTGGAAGAATGTTTACTTAAACTACTAGACAGGAATGCATTGGGTAGGGAGCGGAGCAGATAATCTCGAAGGTGAAATACAGTTTTTGGCAGGCAACAGGCTGATGTCAGGCACCGTTAGCTGCGCAGAGAATGAGGACAAAGTTCATGGATACAGATGCGAGCTCAGACTGAAGCTTTCAGAGGCAGAAGGCAGGAAAAGCTTGATGGCAGAATCAGGGCCTACTTGCCTGGACTGTAAAATGGCATAAGTGAACCATATAAAGCCGGTGGCCTTTCGTACTCAGGAATGGAATATCCGGCCCATTCATGGCGGATCTGAAAGAGGACATGTTGGCGGTGGACGCACATGTGTTTGCGTCTTCATAACTGGAACTGGAGGGAACATACATGTACTTGTGATTTATACATGAAACCGTTGGGGTCCAAGATAGGGGACATAACTGATCAGAAAAATCCATATTTCCACATTCCCTCCTTGTCCCCTACTTGCCCGTTAAGAGATATCAATCTTCATCAATCCATCGATCTGTTCATATAGCATCATTTGTTCTTCTTTTTTCTTCTGGAATGAATGAAATCTTGGTGGTGGAATACACGATGTGGCACACAGACCACAGATCGCTGGTCCACATTGTAGACATAGACAGCAACTGAATAGTATGAGAAAGCCAATACCTAGGAAGGATAGGACCTTCCATCCAAAGGTAGATAATACACTCCAAAACCAACCGGACCAAGTCCAGGTGCCTGGATTCTGGTGTATCTGGCTTACAATCTTATGAAGGCGAGTTATGGCTTTATATACAGATGGCGAATTTTCTGGTATGAAAATGCAACAACTTGATCCGATGACCCTACAAGCTCCGCCCCTATCGGCCAGGATGACGTCAAGGACAAGACGATTTTGAAGCACAACAATCCGCATAGCAGACTGCTCTTCTGTTAAATTGCCTAAGGCGGAAATAGTTTTGTTCACTACTGCTTCAAGGGTTCTAGTTAATCTACGTATCAGCTTACTATTGGTAACTGTACCTATATAGGGAAAGAGACCTTTATTGAAATCTGTGTATTTTTCCCATGCTGTCTCAGTATAATCGACTATTGGGAGATCTCTCCTTTCTCTATTGTGTACTAAATGAGTATTTCTGTGATAATCAGGAGGAGCTAGGAAAACAGGTGGCAAAAGGAATCCGATGTAGCAGGTACCATCCCAATCTAGTGGCAAACGTATGTATGCCGTCTGACCACATATGAAGTAGGAATGGCGGGAAGCTCTAAATGTAGACTTGCCTTGATCACTAAATTCTATTACAGTGGTGCATCTACTATGGCCCATATGTATGGAACCATTCTTTCTTACACATAATTCACCTTTAACTGGAAATACTGACATGGCGGGCAAAATTGGAGTAGCTTCGGATTCGACATTCAGGATCATGAGATTAAGCGTAAAATTACCTAATCCATACACTTCATTTTCTAGATCAGTTCCTGTTCTTTTGGGAAGTCCCTCCTTGTTGGGGTGGCAGACTTTGAGTAAAACTAAGTTCATATTTCCCCATACCCAGTTATCCTGGTAAACTGCAGAATTCGAATCTAGGGAATTAATTAAACTAAACCATGCTCCACAGGAGCCGTTGTGTGTGAACGGGTATGGAAAGAGAGGTAGAATTCCTTTATAGTTCTGATAGGGAGGGAGTCGACCACATATCCAACAATTTGTAGCATTGCTAACCTGATGGGAATGATGTAACATACTAATAAAAGTGTTATTGCGCAGCGCAAATCTATAAGACAATTCATGCGGAGGTAATTCACTAAAAGAATGTTCAGCAGTAATATTGTAAACATGTCTAGAAATAGGATAATATGTGTGCAACAATATACTTGCAGTAATTATTAAAAGATTTAAGAAAAACAAAATTAATAACGTCACTGTGCTATGACTACGCAGTGATTTACAGTACGCATGTCGTTTCAATTTTATCCTTCTGTTTCTTTCTCTATACAGGTCTAAGGGATACATGTCAGAGACAAATTCGACCGATTCACCTTGGAGAGGACTTAAACAATCAAATTGCCTGACTTGTTAGACCTAAGTTTTAGTTTGTATTGTTCATGGTTATTCAGTTCAACCAAAGGAAGTTTAGAGTCACTCGGGGAAGACACACAAGGTGTGTCGTTTACGTCTGACGGTAGTCCATGAAATTTCTTGATATGACTTGAATGTATCCAGCCTTTTCGTCCTTCGATCTTTACGGCTGTCCTCGTCGTTAGCAATACGAGTTGAGGCGACTTCCACCTAGGATCCAGCTGAGACTTCCGATCAAAGTTCCTCACTAGAACTAAATCCCCTGGAAGTACGTCATGGGGTTTCACCTCGGTGTTGTCGGGAAAGGCTGCAGCTACCTGTGAACGACAAGATTGTAGTGCAGACATCAAGGAAGCCAAGTAATCTGTCAGCATATTACAGTCAACATCAGTTATTTTGCGTGGTATAGGCGTCCCCCACATATTTGGTGGTCTACCGAAGATCACCTCATACGGGGATAGCCCTGTTCGAGAGTGTGCTACCATTCTCATGTAAAAAAGTGCAACGGGTAAGGCTACTACCCAGTCGACACCTTTCTCTCTGCATATTTTGGACAATCTAATTTTCAGGGTCTGGTTATGTCTTTCCACGAGACCTGCTGCCTCGGGGTGTCGGACACAGTGAAATTTCCACTG
The DNA here is from genome assembly GCF_964204655.1 of Triturus cristatus. Taxonomy (NCBI): domain Eukaryota; kingdom Metazoa; phylum Chordata; class Amphibia; order Caudata; family Salamandridae; genus Triturus; species Triturus cristatus. The sequence goes on from NC_140579.1 coordinate 1,115,766,363, forward strand.
ATAGCCTAACAAAAGTGAAACGTGTTTCATTAATTCGGATGCGAACGGCTGGCCGTTATCTGAGTAGACAACACATGGTAAACCGTACCGTGGGAAGAATTCTCGAACTAACTGTTTGGCAGTAGTCGGGGCAGTGTAATCTGAAACCGGGTATGCCTCTGTCCAACGGGAAAGAGCACAGACAACTACGAGAACATATTTGAATCCTCGACATCGTTCCATCTGGATATAATCCATCTGGAGGACTTCAAAAGGGTGATCAGGAGGCTGAAATCCACCCTGTTCTACGGGAATGCTTTTACCTGGGTTAAACTGACAACAGATCATACAGGTACGAACTTTTTGTTTAGCTGCTGCTCGTAAATGTTTGTTGAACCAAATGTGTTGGATGCTGTCTAGCATAGCTTTTTCTCCTAGATGTGCTGGACTATGTACAGTGTTAATAACGACTTGGACCATTGAATCAGGAAGGAACCACACAGATTTTTCCTTCGTCATCCATCCTTGATCCGTTTGGATCCCTCCTAATTCAGTCCATTTCTTTATTTCGTCTGGTGTAGCATGTGTCTGTATGTCGATTACGTCAAGAGCGGGATCCTTAACCATCATGCAATGTGTTGGTGTCGGGACTATTGTCTTTGTCATGTCGGATGTTTGAGTTTGAGCAGTCTGTTTAGCTGTTCTGTCAGCTAGATCATTGCCTTGAGAAATGATATCAGTAACTTTCGTATGAGCTTTACATTTCATAATTGATATTGCAGTGGGTAGATGTATTGCATCTAATAAGGCATGAATAAGGGGTCCGTGCTGAATGTGGGCACCGTGAGAAGTTAAATAACCTCTCTCTCGCCACAGCACGCCGAAATCATGTACAACTCCGAATGCATAACGTGAATCAGTGTATATGTTGACTTTTTTATTTGTGGCTTGAATACAGGCTTGTGTCAGAGCGATGAGCTCTGCTGCTTGAGCGGACAAGGTATTTATGCAATTTGTTTCAATGATTTCAGTGTCTGTTGTGACTGCGTAAGCGGCCACTAGCTCTCCTGTACCTGTTCTCATACATGAACCATCTACATACAACGTCAGGTCTGGGTCTGACAATGGGACGTCTGTCAAATCTTGTCTGGGTTTCGTCGTGATAGTGATAACTTCAATACAATCATGTGCAAGTGGGTCTGTTCCATTTATAGGTAACAGTGTGGCAGGATTCAATGTACTACAACGTCTGATTTCTATATGTGGCTGAAACAATGTTAATTCGTAACCAGTAAGTCGTGCTATAGTCAAGTGTTGTGTTTGTGTGCGGTTCAAGAGAACCTCTACTGCATGTGGTACTTGTACTGTCAATGGATGTCCTAATACTATGGCATCGCTTTGTCTGATTGCTAAAGCTGTTGCTGCCACTGATTTCAGGCACGCAGGCAAAGCCTGAGCTACGGGATCTAATGTACTAGAAAAATAAGCACATGGTTTGTGTGATCCTGCTTGTTCCTGTGTGAGTACTGACAAGGCAGTACCTTCGCGTTCTGTAACGAAGAGTGTAAACTGTTTATTGTAACATGGTGTTGCTAAAACAGGTGCTTGGCATAAGGCTTTCTTTAGGCTTTCAAAAGCTTGTGTATGTTCCTGAGTCCAAGGGAGAACAGTCGATGTGGCTGCCTCCTGTGTTGTCAATTGAATGAGGGGTTTTGCTAGAAATGCATACTGAGGGATCCACTGCCTACAATATGAAGTGAGGCCTATGAAAGCCCGCACCTCCTTTTGTGTCTTGGGTATCGGCATATTTGCAATTAACTGGATGCGATCTGATGTAAGCTGCCTTCCCTCCTTGGACAGCGAGTGACCAAGGTAAACAACTCGCTGGACACAGAATTGCAGCTTAGAAGGGGACACCTTGTGCCCCTTTTCGGCCAAAAATTGTAATACCGTCAGTGAGGCTTTCTCACATTCAGGTTCGCTTCTAGCGGTGATCAGCAGATCATCGACATATTGAAGCAGGGCAGTGTTGACTGGCATGTGGATACTGTCGAGTTCTCGTTTCAGTGCTTGGCTATAAATGCTGGGGCTTTCTGTAAATCCTTGAGGTGCGCGTGTGAATTTAAAGCTTCGTCCATTTAAACTAAATCCGAACAAGTATTGGCTTTCCGGATCTATTGGGACGCTGAAGAAGGCATTCTTGAGATCAATTACAGTAAAGAATGTTGCTTCGGAATCAATGGCTGTCAGTAATGAAGAAATGTCTGGGACTACGGGGTATTGTGGTACTATGCATTTATTTAATTCGCGCAGATCAATAACCAATCGATATACTGGCGGGGCTGTTGGATCGGTTCGTTTAAGAATCGGAATTATCGGTGAATTACATACATTGGAGTCAGTTTCCACAACCACTCCTTGGGTAATAAGCTCGTCAATGATTTGTAGTAAAGCCACTACAGCATCTGGTGGTAACTTGTATTGTCGCATTCGTGGAAGTACCACTCCTGCCTTTAGTGTGACTCGATATGGTGTAATGTTCATGCAACCAACATCTGTAGGGCCTTGTGCCCATAAATGTGTCGGTAAAGTCTGTAGTCTGTGATCCATGTCTCGGGACACGTAGTGCCCTTTGAAATCACGTAAAAATAATCTTACTCCTTCTGGAGAACAACATATAATAGCTCCTAGAGCTTTCAAAGTTTTTATGCCTAACAAGTTTTCTGGACATGATTTAGTAAGTAATAAATCTGTAGTTCGTGTCAAGGGACCGATCGTAAGTGGAAGAGGCTGTGTTACTTCGTTAATGATAGGTTTTCCTGAAAAGCCAAGGGAAATATTCTGTGTGCCTGAGAGGGGTGCCCCTGGAACTTCACTACGTTTTATTGTTGTTCGGCTTGCCCCTGTATCAAGTAAGAATTTTCTATCTTGACCTAATAGTTCACTGTGTACATAAGGTCCTTCTTGATCTACAGGGACCTCAATAAGGGGTAAGCCAACTTCCCTCTCTAGGCTGTTTCATGAGTATCGTTGATAATCAGGATAGTCATACTGTGCGGTCTGATACATCTGTCGGGTCGTTGTTTGTGTGGCAGCAATAGGCTGCGGTGGTGGAGCTGGCATAGACTGTTGCGGAGCTGGCATGGACTGTGCATGCTGCGGAGTTCCTTGTTGATTCTGATCCTGTCTAAGTGGCCGTGGTCTTTCTTTGGTGTTACCTATGGCGATATTATGTTTTAAAACGGGACAATCGTGTACATAATGACCTGGCTGTTTACAATAGTTGCACGTCCCTTTAACAGGACCTGTTGAAGCACTGGACTGTGTTATACCCTTCTTATGACCGTCAACTGGCACTGTCTGGGAAACTAGCATTTTCATTTTCGTGTCTTTCATGCGTCTATGTTCATGTTCTTGTTCTTCTCTAATTCTATTGTGATGGTACTGTAGCATTTGTAACATTTGTGACGGAGTGTTACCTTGCCAGGTACTCTCGAACTTCAATACTCTATTCTTAACTTGGGGCAAGGCATTTTCAACTAACTTTGTCACAAACAGATGTGGATACGACTCGCTACTTGCTTTTATTCCACTATTTATACCAAAACATTTCTCAAATCGGGAATAGAAATCACTAGTGTCTTCATCTGATTTCTGTTTACAGGCTGAGATTGCACCCCAGTCTTCCTTTTTCGTAGTTAATAAACGTGGCAGTACCTGTACTAGTAGACCTGGTAGTACTTTGATCTTGTCCCCAAGCCCTGAACCTGGACCTCGAGCTTTTTCTTCGTTTTCTAATGCTGTCCAATCTATCTTCTGGTCTCCCACCTCCCAATCCTTTTCCTTGAGTTTTTCGTAAATGCCCGCAGGCATTAATACCTTCAATATTGTCATAATGTCGGGGTAGGTATATTCTCCCATGAATAACATATCTTTAATTTCACGATGGAAACCTGCTGGGTCTTTGTCATGACTGGGTACCACTTTCTTCATTTCTAATAGTTCTATTTTAGATATGGGTGTGTATACAAACACACGTTTAAACTCATTGTCATCACCCTTTATCGGGTGCACTTCGCGTAAGGGATTCTGTCTATCCATGTAATGCGTCGTTCTTTCCTTGATGGGCAGTGAGACATGTTCAGGACATACAAAAAGGATGTACTGTTTTCTGCATTCTAGTATTTCTCTAATTAACTTAGTACCGGAACCTCTCCATTTATTCGTGAGTAATTCAGTCAATATATCAGGTAAGGGACCAGGATCGGAGTGTTGGCTTTTATATAATATAAGGAGTTGTTGAATCATATAGATACCAGCTAAACGCTGTTCATCTGGGGCGAGGTTTAAAAACGTATGTACTAGTGTATCATCACCATATTTTCCAGGACTATCAACCCAGTGAACGGCTGACCTGGCTAACTCTTGTTCGTCCATAGAATCGAGTATATGATAACCCCTTCGTTCTCGGAGTAATTTGTCAGCGGCTTGGAATGAATGTTCGGGGGACCTTATATTTATTATAGGAGTTTGGAATTTTCTGTTATTATCTGGACGTATCGGACATATCGGATCAGTAAAGCATCTAGTATTATTGCAAGATCTTCCTCTACCTACATAGGCCATTGTTTCTAACTGTCCTGTGGGCAGTTCTAATTCTTCCTCGTCCTCGATTTGTTCTGGTTCGTCTACTGCTAATCTTTCCTCGTGTATTCGTTCTATTTCTTTGCGGATCTTTCGGCTCATAGCTACTATGCATGATCGTTTATCATGTCTCCACTCTGATATATTCTTACCCCATGTGGTAAGAATTTGCATTTCTTCCGGATTTACCTCCTGTTGATCTTGATTTCTGATCACACAGTTTATGAGGAAACGTAACAGTTCCCCCTGTATTTCCACCTTTTGGTACTCCATGGCTCTGTTAATACTCTCAGGGTCTCGCCCTGACTGAACAAAATGATATATATTTTCTAAATGTGCAGTCATTCCTGGTAGCTTCCCTAAATATATTGCAGCTCGTCGGATACGTAATGATGCCAGCATCATTTCGTCCCCTTTTCCGGGCACAGGGTCATATCTACAGTCTATTAGAAGTTCCTTGAGCGTGTTGGGAGTTACTAGTTTGGGTGTACGTTGGTGGGCTAATTCTTGAAAGGAAAGTTTATTTGTTCTCGGTGGCGTAGAAAAAATGCTTGATGTACCTCCGGTAGCACCACCTGGGGTGCTGGATGTGAAAGGATTCGTTGAACGAGATATAGCAACCATAGGTGTGGATGCGGATGTAGAAACAGATGTGCTTGCCGGAACTTGTGTCGGGGTTTGCTGTTGTAGAGGTACAGACGAAGGAGGGTCTTGGCGTTGAACCCCCTCGGCAGGCGGTCTATGTGGCGCAGCATTAGCATACTCGGGAGCTGCGTCGTCTAAATAAGAGGAAAGAAAAACATCTTCTGCGGTTCTGGGATGCCCTTTGGGATGTGCTTTTATCGGAAACAATGGGGGTGGCAAGTCTCTTGGTATCTCCGGAGTAGCCTTAGGTAGTCCTTCGGCCAGAAGAGGATACATACCATTCACAAGGGCATTTCTTTGTCTGTCTGTTTGTTCTGACTTTACTCGAGTACCTTCTTCACTTAATACACTTTCTCGAACTTTATTTGAATTTTCCTTACTTTTCTCTTCCTGTCTGAGCGCTTTTTCTGTACGTCTGTATGATTCTTTACGCCATAATTCAATGGCATCTTTCTGTGACTGTCTAGCTTTCCTTTTCCATAATTCTTCTTCTACTTTCATAATGCAACCTGCATCCCAGGTCCCAGCTGCGGGCCACCTCTGACTTTCTGGTAATTCCTTGGTGTAGTCTACCCATAGATCAAGAAATAATATGGCGTCTAGGCCATGTTTATGATACATGAAGTACCCTGGAGTGTCCCTAGGAGGAATGGGAACAGCTTCTTCGAGTACCCCTTTTCTGGTTTTGATCTGTCTTAATTTCGAAAAGAGCGGCATATTGAGAACTGATCTGATACCTAATTTTGAACACGTTTAATACCATAAAACACAATAATGAACAGTCATTCACACCACAATATACAGAACGTATTTAAAACATTTTAACATTTAACATTTAATGAATAAACAATGATGGTCATTTAGGGAACTAGTCACTAAGCATAATACTCGATACTAACTAGGTAAATCTGAATTATATACTAGACATACTTGATATACTGCTAAACAGTACAGATACACTGCTGAAACAGTGCAGACCGGATTTGTGTACCCAAACCCGTCTTGACCGGCACAACCTATGTGCACGTCAGAACGCCTCCCCGATAATGGTACTCACCGGGTAGCTCGGAACGGAAGGCCTCGGAACTGAACTGAACTTGAACCGGACTGGACTCGACTCGGAACTTCGGAAACTTCGGAAAACTGGTGGGCCTCTGTATACCTCGGATCTTGCTCTCTCAGCTAGGCTCTGGTCGGGATACTTCGCACTTCTCACCGCCTCGTCTGGGTGTTGATCGCAGCCTCAGTTACCCCCGCTCGGCAGGAGGGAGATACAGGAAATCCTGTGGGTACGCGTTGTTGTCCGTCCAGCTGTGACAGGAGACCGGGCCTGCAACGCACCGCCGGCGCGTGAGATGAGAAAGTGTCCCTGTTCGGGCGCCATTTATGTGGTAAATAATTTAATTACCGGAACTTAATTTGATGCGGAAAATCTATAACAATAGCTCAGTAAAATAAGAGGCAGAATCCGTGGTATTAGAGGTTCGGAACGGGCTTTATTCCAGAATCAATTTAAATTGAGGAGCTCCATATTCCATCACCACGAAGGTTCAGGAAGTGAAGAACGCTACTTTATTGACAAGTAATCATTTTTATACAATAGGCATTACAGTGAAGCAAATGCAGGAGGCGTAACAATTGATAGTAAAGATAAAACATACATGCGTAGCAAAAGTGGGTGTAACTGGGCGTAACTAAAGAACGTCATCAGGTATGATGTCATAATAGGGTGGTTCCATGAAAGAATTTCGCAATGTCAGCAGAAATACTTGGCAGAAATGCGCGCGCAGCAGCATGACGTGTGATTGACGTGCAACTAGGGGGTGAAGGGGACTTGACATTTAGCTCTACATGTGGCGACAGAAGTCTGGAGGGTCAAGTCAACCTAATCCCAAATCATATCTAACATCCTATGTTTAGAGAACTATGTTATCCAAAAGAGAGGTCTCTTAGAGTAGAATCTTATTCTATACTGACTATGAGTGCGTGTACAAGCGTCTAAGTGTCTACACAATATGCGAGGGCAGAAATCTTCCATAGTAACAGGGCTATGAATTACTTGCATAAAGACAGAGAAGCCGGGCCTTTTGCTCGGTAGCTGGAAGAATGTTTACTTAAACTACTAGACAGGAATGCATTGGGTAGGGAGCGGAGCAGATAATCTCGAAGGTGAAATACAGTTTTTGGCAGGCAACAGGCTGATGTCAGGCACCGTTAGCTGCGCAGAGAATGAGGACAAAGTTCATGGATACAGATGCGAGCTCAGACTGAAGCTTTCAGAGGCAGAAGGCAGGAAAAGCTTGATGGCAGAATCAGGGCCTACTTGCCTGGACTGTAAAATGGCATAAGTGAACCATATAAAGCCGGTGGCCTTTCGTACTCAGGAATGGAATATCCGGCCCATTCATGGCGGATCTGAAAGAGGACATGTTGGCGGTGGACGCACATGTGTTTGCGTCTTCATAACTGGGACTGGAGGGAACATACATGTACTTGTGATTTATACATGAAACCGTTGGGGTCCAAGATAGGGGACATAACTGATCAGAAAAATCCATATTTCCACAGAGGGACCGTTCCCTGACACAGGGAAGAGTTGATGAGGTCAGCTAGGGGGAGGGCGATTGTGGATGCCACTTTTTTGAGGATGCGAATGGGCACCGGGTCGCTGGGAGAACCACTTTTAATTGTGGCAAGCGTTGTAAGGACCTCTTCTTCCGTTACCGGGCCGAGTGTATCTAGGCGAGTGTCCAGTTCTCCCGGCTGCGGAGAGGAGTCTGATACAGGCTTGGGTAGACCGGTTGCGTCTACTCTGGGGTTAACTTGGGGCAGTGTAGCGAGGATCTTGTGGATTTTCTCGTCAAAGTATTTTGCCAGCTTGTGGCATTTGTCCTCGGAGGTGTTAGGAACTGGGGGAGGGTCAGGGACTTTGAGCAGTTCTTTCATGATGATAAAGGATTCTCTAGCAGAGCTAGAGGACTTTTTTATTCTCTCGTCAAAGAATTTGCTTCTGGTGTTGCGTAGGGCGGTTTTATAGGTTCTCATGGAGGAGCGGAAAGCGTCTTTTCTGGATATGGATCCGTCTTTCCTCCAGGCGCGCTCTATCTTTTTACATTCTTTTCGTAGCAGTTTGAGTTCAGGGGTGTACCATGGGGCGGGGTTGACTCTTTTGGCTTGTTTCAGGGTGCTTATTTGAGGGAGGAAAGAATCGAGTGGGAGGGTGAGCCAGGAATTGAATTGCGCATCTGCGGTTGCTGGATCTAGAGCTGGGCGGGGAAGAGACTGCGTGAGTCTGGTGGCCCATTCTTCAGGCGAGAGTTTGGACCAGCGTCTATCCGTGACCCGGATTTTGGGGGGTTGGGGTGGCGGGACGTTGGGATGCCAAGTAATGGGGACCAAGAAGTGGTCTGTCCACGGCAGTGGGAGGGGGAGAGCAGTTTTGAGGTCGTTGATATTGGTAAAAATGGGGTCGAGGAGGTGACCTTTGTCATGAGTAGCCTCTAAGTTCACTAGTCTTAGGTCGTAAGAGGTGAGGTAGAGAAGGAGGTCGGAGGCTGTCAGGTCCTTGGGGTCTAGGAAGTGGAGATTGAGGTCTCCCAAAATTATGAAGTTAGGGGATGACGTAGCCATAGAGGTAACAGTTTCAACGAGGGCGCTAGAGAACTTGGTAGGGGCTCCCGGTGGGCGATATATGAATAGCCCGGAGAGGGAGACTGTGGGTGAGATTTGAAAAGCGAAATGGCAGCTCTCGCAGTCTTCGATAGTGCCGTTGTTCGCTCTGCAAACGAAGTGCTCCCTATATATTATTGCCAGGCCACCTCCTCTGCCGAGGGGTCTGTTCTGAGAGTGGATTAGAAAACCTTGAGGGAGGGCATTGACAATATCGGATTCTGCGTTAGGGGTGAGCCAAGTTTCCGTAAGGAACAGAATGTCAATTGTGAGATCCTGTATAAGGAGGTTTAACTCTAGGGAGTGTTTCGGAAGGGACCTACAGTTCAGGAGGCCAAGTTGCAAGCCGTGGCGTCCTACCGTGGTGTGGGCTGGGTTGCAGAGATCGCAGTTGGTAAAGGGTTTCCCTCCTTTGTGGGTATAGTTGCAGTTTGCGTTTTTCATGGGGTTGAGTGAGAGGAGGTTTTCTTGGGTGTAGTTGAGATGATCCTTGATGGATTTGGGCATAGATTCTGGGCCTAGGGCCAGCTGGGCCCGGACGGGCACAGACGGCTTACCTTTGGCGCGCCTTCGGCGCGCTGACGGCGCGCCCGCTGAGCGCGTCCGCTGCGCGTCCGGGTGAGGCACATTATGAAGGGTGGAGGGCGTGGCCTCAGGAGGTGGGCGTGGCCTCGCTACCCTGTAATGGCGGCTATCTAATTCCCCAAAGCGCCGCGGCAGCGTTCAGATCGGCTGCGCGGTGAGGCTTTGGTGATGAAGGAGGGGGGACAAGTGCTCAAGAAGAGGTGAGAAATAACACAAGTTAAAAGCAGTTTTTTGAAAATATTGGTGCTCAAATACGGCGAAGTGTCTCCCGGCTTTCCGCCTCAGGAGCTGTCAGGCTAGTGCGTGCAGAGGAGCGGCGCGACTTATATAGCGAGGAAGGGAAGTGGGCGTGGCCTCTGGAGGTGGGCGTGGCCTCGCTACCCTGTAATGGCGGCTATCTAATTCCCCAAAGCGCCGCGGCGCTTTGGGATAGTGTCCCCATTGGATGAAGAGTTGGGTTGCTGCAACATTTATTTTAGTTATAGATATCCGAATGTTAAATTAGTGCGTGTTCCTAGACTAAAGGCATTTGTCATCGTAGCGGTCATCTTCTCCCCACACACTCTAGATGCTTTGAGCTTCTATTGCTTTGAGCTTCTATTCCTTTGAAGCCCAAGACTCACTATGCTCTGAAGGTCTGTGTTCTTCTCTTCATGAGAAGTACTAAAACTTAAAGCTTTTTGCTTTCACCTCTCTATTTCAAACTCTTTATGGGTTCACAATACTTTACTCTTCTTAAGATTTAGACAAGGGATTTTATTCATATGGAACGCTGAATGGTTTATGTTCTGTATTGTTATTTGAAGAAGAATACATTGATGATTAATAAAGAAATACTTACTAAAAAGATTTTAATAAAACCACATTAAAAACTATCAGAAATCTCTCATCATTGACTCCCAATAATTGAATTTATCTGTTGGAGATATGTAGACTGATCAGATTCCTTACCATTGAATTCCCCAGCATCATACTGGATCTGGAAACTTTTGTGTGAGCAGTACCCCTTGCGCATGCCGCCGGGTGGCTCCATTCGGCTCAATGTGACGCCGGCGGCATCGTTAGCGTCGGTTATGACGGCATGCAGACATCCGTTCTTTTCTTTCTGCACCAGTTCAGCTCCAATCCGCTTATTGGCAGTTTTTTTTCAACTTTTGGTCGACCAAAACGTTTTTTGTGTGTTGAGGGATGTCTTCTACGAAGACAGGGTTTAAACCGTGTGGTGCCTGTCACCGCGTCATGTCAGTAACCGACATCCGCCGCGTATGTCTTTGATGTCTCAAGCGCAACCACGACTCGTAGTCACACTCAGACTGTCGGGCCATGGCTCTGAATGCCTTGCGGGTGCTTGCTATGAAGCACCTTGCAGCCCGACAGTTGACACCGGCCTGAAAGACTCCACGGAGATCCCGGTCCCGATCAAAGAAGAGGAGGTCGCGGTACCGCTCCCGGTGCCCCAAGTCCTCTCCCTCCCACTCGAGGTCTTCAGGACACTAGGGGAAGAATCACAAGAAAAAGATGTCTAAGCGGACTTTATCTTTGCCTCGACTGACGTTCGTCAATGAACGAGGTAAGGAACACTGACGCTCTAGGCACAGTCCTGCGGAGACGGATCCATGGTCGACTCTGCGTCTCCCTCCATTTCCAAAAGCCGGAGCGACCCCCGCTCAAATAAAAGAATTTTACGAGCCCATGCACCACATATTTGACTGGGCTGACCCCTCTTGTGAGCCTTCGGGCCCTGCCGGGTCAGAAGGTGCCCCACTGGATTCGACACTGTCGGCGCCAGCATGGCGCCAGTGGAGCCTCATTGATCTGATTTCGGATCCGGGATGATGCCAGTCGTGCCAATGCAACCTTCCCCAGCGTCGGACCCGAAGTCGTGCCTTCAGTTCTTCCGGCACCCAATGGCGGTGCCAGCTCCATCGTTATCCCCGATGAGTCGGCTCGGCGTCGCTCAACGGCAACTCTGGCCCTGGTAGAATCCAGATGTTCTATGTTGTCGCCTGGTCATTTTCAGAACTTTTCAGGTCTGAAGGAAGACTGGGAGGTGTCTATGGACCCCTTAGAACACCAGGATGTATCTAGAGAACAGATGAACTGGTATGAGGAACTTGGGGAGGCCAGTGGACAGGACACATTCCCAGATACTGGCATGCTTTCTCCGCCAACGTTGGCTATGGAGGAGGGGGCTTCTTAGGCCATGGTGGTAAGGAGGGCTCGGGTAGGCCCAAGGCTCATCAGCTGACACCTCACCCATGAGAGCTTGGTGGTGCAGGCTTTGACTTCACATGGCATATTCCCTTTTACCTCCCCAAGAGGCTGGAAACACTTAGGAAGATGATGTTTTATTCCGCCAGCCTGGCTTTGGGATTAGTGAATACCGCATGCTTATTGGGCCATTTCGTCCACTCTGGAGGAGGCCCGGGCTTTACTCACCCAGGTACTGGGCAGAGCCGTTTCGTCGATGGTGGTCTTAAGGCACCACGCCTGGCTAAGAACATCTGGCTTCTCGGGCGATGTCCAGGCTAATTTGATGGAGATGCCTTTTGACGGATCTCTTCTCTTTGGAGAGCAGGCAGACTCGGCCTTGGAGCGCTTCAAGGAGTCTTGTGCTACGGCCAGATCCTTGGGCCTCTCAGTAACACTCCATGGCCACTCTAGCTATCGCCCCTTTCATGGTAACGGAAGGGGCATTCAGCAGCGCCAACCATATCCCAGCAACCGTCCTGTGCAGACTTACCAAGTTGTGCGAGGATTTGGACGCGGCTCATTCCGACCTCGAAATGGAAGCCGAAAGTCATCTGCCACCCAGTACTTGTCAACCATGCTAATTAAGTTGGAGGGAAAATCCATTATCATCTCCTCCATGGAAGGTTCATAACATCGGACAAGTGGGTCTTGCAGATCATTCAGGAGGGGTATTCTCTGCCTTTCCTTTCTTTTTCTCCTCCTATTCCCCTACTTCTAGAATGGCTGGTGGAGGATCATTCAATTTACTCCAAGAGGAAGTTACGCCTCTCCTGGCCAAGGGGGCTATAGAGAGGGTTCCAGTTTCAGAAGCAGGCAGTGGTTGCTATTCCCGCTTCTTTCTGATTCTGAAGAAGAACAAAGGGTTACGGCCCATTTTAGATCTTTGTACCACCAATCTCTTCCTCAAAAAAAGGAAGTTCCAGATGCTCACTTTGGCTCAGGTCTTGTGTGCACCGGACCAAGGAGACTGGCTGGTAGCACTGGAACTGCAGGATGCGTATTTTCACATCCCCATCCTGCCGGGCCACAGGCGTTACCTGCGGTTCAAGGTAGGCCACAAGCACTTTCAGTTTATCTTGCTACCTTACCAGTGCCCCTCGGGTGTTCAACAAGGTGATGGCGGTGGTCGCAGCTCATCTGTGTAGGTTAGGAATTTCAGTCTTCCCCTACCTCTGCGACTGGCTGGTGAAGGCGTCCTCGCCCCAGGCTGTCGTCTCCCACCTCTGGACTATGGCAGACCTCCTGCTTTTGCAGGGGGTTCTCTTTAAATGTGCCGAAGTAACACCTGACTCCTTCTCAGACACTCCATTTCATCAGAGCCGTTCTGGACACATGCACTTTCGGGCTTATCCTCCTGAGTAGCCAGTCTAGGATATTCAGGTTATGATGCTGATGTTTCAGCCTCTATCCTGGGTTTCAGTGAGAATGACTCTGATGCTGCTGGGCCTAATGGCCTCCTACATCCTGTTGGTAAAACACGCCAGATGGTGTATGGAGGCTCTGCAGTGGGACCTGCTGTTCCAGTAAGCTCAGCATCAGGGGAAATCTCTCCTATGTGGTCCAGATCTCAGAGGGAACTGCAAAAGACCTGCAGTGGTGGTTGACGAAGCGCGATTGGGTCAGAGGCAGACCCCTTTCCCTTCCCCAACCAGATCTCACAGTAGTGACAGATGGTCACTCCTGGGATGGGGCAGCCATCTGGAAGAGGTGGAGATCAGGGGACACTGGTCTCTGGCAGAGTCGGGGCTCCACATCAATTTGTTGGAGCTTCGAGCGATCTGGTTAGCATTGAAAGCATTTTCTTCCCTGTGTTAAGGGGAAGTTAGTGTAGGTGTTCATGGACAACACCACCGCCATGTGGTACTGCAACAAGCAGGGCAGGTGAGGTTGTGGACCCTTTGTCAAGAGGCCCTGCTTCTCTGGACATATCTGAAACAGCAGGGCATAACCCTAGTGGTGCAACACCTGGCAGGTTCTCTGAACACCAGGGCGGACAAACTCAGCCATCGATGTCTAGCCGATCACGAATGACGTCTCCAGTCAGAGGTGGCGCAAAGTCTCATTCAGCAGTGAGAAGAGCCTTGCTTATATCTGTTAGCCTCCGAAGAGAATGCTCAATGTCAGCAGTTTTTTACGCTGGAGTTTCCAAGGCGGGTATCGCTTGGTTATGCTTTTCGTCATGAGTGGAGCTCAGGCCTACTGTACGCCTTTCCACTTATACCAAATCTGCCTAGGGTTCTCAAGAAGATCAAGAGCGACCGGGCTCAAGTCATTCTTGTGGCTCCAGACTGGGCAAGGAGAGTCTGGTATCCAGAGCATCTGAAAGTGAGCATTGATCCTCCAATCAGGCTGCCCCTTTGGAAAGATCTTCTGTCATAGAAGCAGGGGAAGGTCCTCTACCCGAACCTGTCAACTCTCTGCGTCTTTGCATGGAGATTGAGTAGTGACAGTTGATAGCTTTCGACCTTGCTCCTGAAGTATGTGAGGTTATTTTGGCAGCCAGGTAGCCCTCCACTAAGACATATACGCCTGCCATTGGCAAAAGTTTGTAAAATATTGTACAAAAAGGTCTATTGACCCTCTTTCTGCCTCTTTATCTACTGTCGTTCTTTTCATTCTTACTCTTGCCCAGCAGGGCTCTGTGTTGGGTACTCTCAAGGGTTATCTTTCTGCTCTGTCCACTTTCTTGTGGCTGCCAGACCAACCCTCTTTGTTTAAATCTCCAGTTGTAAATAGCTTCTTAAAAGGGCTTGTACATATGTTTCCACCAATGTCCTTTGTTGCGCCACAGTGGGACCTTAATTTGTTTTTCACCTTCTTATGTGCGCTCCTTTCGAGCATTTGCATTATTGTCCCCTCTGGCTGCTTACCATCAAAACAGCCTTTCTAGTGGCAATAACAACAGCCAGTAGGGTGAGTGAGTTGCAGGCATTGTCATCCAGGCCTCCACATATGATGGTCTTTGCAGATAAAGTTGTGCTTTGCATCATGCATACCTCCACAATTGGCGACGGATTACATCAGACCGTTGGGTACTCAACATCATCCAATATGGCCATACTCTGGAATTCGTACATCTTCCACCTTACAAGCCCCCTGCCGCCATGCCTTCGAAACATCTGCGACTTCTGCGGCTCGAAGTTCATCAGATGCTACTCAAAGGAGCTGTAGAGCCGGTCCCTTTTTCTCAGAAGGGAGAGGGTTTTTACTCAAGATTTGTTCTGATCAAGAAGACGCCAGAAAAATGGCGCCCCATTTTAGATCTTTCCCTACCTGGACGATTGGCTGCTGAAGGCCCCATCGAGACAGACAGCGGAGGAAACAGTCGATGCATGTACGCGTCTGTTCAGCAATCTGGGCCTAATTTTCAACAGGAAAAAGTCATCTCTTTGTCTGTCCAAGGAAGCACGATTCCTAGGAGCCATTCTGGACACGACTCTCAACAAGGCTTCTCCATCCCTCGAAAGGCAAGGAAAACTGATGTCCATGGCTCAGTTGTTGAGAAGAAGAAGGTGTCTTTCAGTTCGCCATTACAAATCCCTGCAAGGAACAATTTCTTCTTGCATTCCTTTAATACCTCACTGCAGGTTACGGATGCGTTCACTTCAGGAACAACTCGACCTACAATGGCGACAAGTGGACGGATCGTTCGACGACAAGGTTATGATCACGCCGGCTATGAAAAAGGCCGCCTTGTGGTTGACGAAGGAACAGAATATATCCCAAGGTCTATCCTTTGTACTCGATTCAGCTCCTCAAGTTGTAACTATAGATGCCTCGCTGGAAGGCTGGGGCGCGGTGTTACAACATTTACATGTAAGCGGTCATTGGTTACCTCAGCACCGCCTTCTTCATATCAATCTGCTGGAACTCAGGGCGATTCGTCTGGCTCTTCGAGCTTTTTTTCCACGGCTGCAAGGTTCGACGGTTCTTGTCCACACAGACAACACCACAGCCATGCACTACATAAAGAAGGGGGTACCAGATCCCTTCCGTTGTCACAGGAAGCCCAGAGGATTTGGAGGTGGGCTATCCTTCACAGGATATCTCTGAAGGCAGAACATCTTCCAGGAATATCGAAAAGGCGGACATGCTCAGCAGGCTGTCGTCAGTCAGCCACGAAAGGGAACTGAACCAGACTGTCTTGCAGGAAATCTTTCACCGGTAGGGCAGACCTGCAATAGACCTCTTTGCAACTCCAGAGAAAAAAAATGTCTGTTTTACACCAGCAAGCTACACCATCGAGGATCGCTGGGGAATGCGCTTTCGATAGCCTGGTCAGGCACATTTGTATACGCTTTTCTCCCCATTCCGTTGATACCCAGAGTACTCAGGAAGATCAAGACGGAACCGTGCAAGATGATCTTAATAGCTCCAGCTTGGCCGAGGCAGTTTTGGTTCACGGAGCTTCATCTTCTCTCCCTGGTCCCTCCACGGCCGCTAAGGATGGTCCCAGACCTTCTCACGATGTCCCAGGGCCAGATCTGGCATCCGATCCTCGCTCCTTACACCTAACAGCATGGCTCCTGTGCAGCGAGAGTTTCTTGGGCTAGATCTCTCGGAGGAGATTAAGGAGGTGCTCTCTCAGGCCAGGGCTCCGTCTACTAATAAGACATACCCTTTAAAATGTAAGAGATTCTGCATTTGGTGTCAGCAGAAGGGTTTCGACCCTTTTACATCTTAACCTCACCCAGTTCTTCCATATTTCATTTCTTTGGCTAAAGCGGGGCTGGCTCATTCATCCATTAAGGTTCATTTGGCGGCAGTTTCTCGTTATAGATGCACTGCATCTGGTCCTTCTCTTTGGTCAGCCAGGATTGTCAAGCAGTTCCTCAAAGGCCTCTTTAGAGTCTTTCCTCCAGTGAGGCCTCCGCCTCCTACGTGGCATTTGAATTTGGTTCTCACCCAGCTGATGAAGCATCCCTTTGAGCCAATTCATCGAGCAGATTTGAAATTCCTTTCCTGGAAGGTAGCACTTCTACTAGCTCTCACTTCTGCAAGAAGAATGGGGGAATTACAGGCTCTGACAATCCAGGAGCCTTTTCTACAATTCAAGAAAAATACAGTGATCCTAAGGACTAACCCGAAGTTCATACCTAAGGTGCCTTCGGACTTTCATTTAAATGAACCGGTGATCCTTAAGGCTTTCTTTCCTCAGCCCTCTACACCGGCGGAAAGATCACTCCATTCTCTGGATGTGCAGAGATGTTTGAAATTCTATCTGGACTGTACTAAAGATTTCCGAAAATCTTCTCAACTTTTAGTTTCTTTTAGCACTCCCCGCAAGGGCTTGCCCTTGTCCAAGCAGGGTATTGCTCGGTGGGTGGCCAGTGCTATAAGTTTTTGTCAGTCTGCAGTGGACAAACCCCTGGAGGGTAGAGTCCGAGCACATTCTACAAGGTCCATGGCTTCCTCTACGGCCCTCTTTGCTGGGGTCCAGATCAAAGATATCTGCAGAGCTGCAACTTGGAGCAGCTCGCACACCTTCACAAGACATTACTGCCTGGAGGCCTCGACACAGGAAGACACGGCTGTAGGCCAGGCAGTCCTGAGGAACCTCTTCCATTGAGTGGTGAGCTTTCCTTTCTTCCCTCCTTCCTTTCTTTCTTGTTATTGGCACATTTTGGTTTTGGAATTATATGTATATTTACTTGTATTCTTGAGTGTTTTTGCACTGTTTTTTAATACAAGAAGAGAGCAAAATGTGCTCTGACTGCTAGCTACTCTGATACAAGCTATGAAAATCTATGAAAGTTCCAATACTGGAGTAAGAAAACAAGTTACTTACCTGTAACTTTGGTTCTCCAGTATTGGTAACTTTCATAGATTCCCATACGCCTACCCTACTCCCCTGGGAAAGCTCAGCCTTCAGTATGTTTTGTTATACTGTTACACAACGGCTACGAAAATCTGAGGCTCTGAGGTTCTCTCAGGAGGATTCTGTGGGGTGAGGCTATTCTGATTGGTTGTTGCTTTATTTTGGACTCTTTTACAAAAAGAGTTGGATATGCTACAAAATGTGATGAGGCCTAGGACTTTCCTTCTTTTTTTGTACCTACTGTAATGTTATTTTTATTTACCGAGACTCCCATTCCGACGACTTGGAATGATACAAGCTATGGGAATCTTTGAAAATTACCAATACTGGAGAACCAAAGTTACAAGTAAGTAACTTGTTTTCTTACACCTCTCATCACCTCTGGGTTTTTTATTTTTTATATATAATTGTCAGTGCTGCATATAGGCAGGATCCACCCACTAAAACACTGGTGGGGTTATGGCACCTCCTGCACAGATCCATTTGTATGAAGTATGTTTTAGGTCATAAGAGTGGTAGGTTAGCTCTGATGGTTAGTACACTTGGTGGAGGGAGGTGTATGCCATCTCTGGTCACAAGTCTGAAGAATCATAAATAACACTGATGGTTAATGTGACTACATTAGAGGATCAGCATGTAGATCGCAGATTAGAGTTTTATATAAGATAGTTCGGTGGTTTAATGATCTTGTTGCAGAGATCTTGTTGTTACATGCATTTCGCAAGTTACAATCCTGATAAAACAGTTAAATGAGTAATGTGCAAGCTCAAACAGCTACATGTTACCTGCAAGGTAGAAGTTTGAAAACTTGGATTTAACTCAATCTTGTGCTACTAAACGGTTCATAAAATGAGTTCAGTAGTAATTAACATATTAAGTGACAAAAATATCTGTTTGTATTGTTGGCCATATGAATGGTTATTATAAGTGTAATTACACAAATCTTTATATTTGACCTTCTTTTGGTGACTGTATATCTATGTAGTCTACATTCATACTGAACTTAGTAAAATGTGGATTTTCCCCAACTTTGTTGACCAGAAAATCTGGATTTTATTAAAGACACGGAGTCTAATATTATTGCAATCTTCTTTATTTAGCATACCACAGCCACTTTAAAGAACTTAGAACGTTGTAACACAAAGAAAATTTCAACCTAATAAAAGGTCTGAAACCTAGTAACTCTTCCTTTTATTCTAAGTACGAAATATAAATAAATAAATTAATAAAACAAGAACAAGAACTGTCCCAATCCATAAAATCCTCTTAAAGTGGAGAGAAAATCTTGTCAACATTAAAAATCCATCCAAATTATTGTTGAGCACAACCTAAAAGGTAAGAAAAAGACAAGTAAGCAAAGGGATGGGAATAGGCACGGAATAATATTAGCCTCCGTATCTTTAATAAAATCCAGATTTTCTGGTCAACAAAGTTGGGGAAAATCTACATTTTATGGCAAGACCGGAGGCTAATATTATTGCAAGTTTAAAGCATTTTCAATAGACATGAAGCAGGATTTTCAATAGGCCTAAACTAAAACTTGCGAAAAACCATATCATTTGACCAATCAGCACATTTAAGAATATCATTCAAAGAACCTCCCTGTAAAAAGGCTTGAGAAGCAGAGGCACCACGGACAGAATGTGGGCCAAACATGCTAACATCAACATTAGACAATCGCATAACTTCTTTAACCCATCTTGCTAGAGTTGAAGGTGAATCACCTTTGTGAGGTTTTCTGAAAGAAATCAGTAACTGTTTAACATTAGATCTTAATAGAGAGGTTTTCAATTCATACTCTTTAACACATCTGACAACACATAAATTGACATAATCATCAAAATAAGGATAGAAAATTGTTTGAGAATTAGTTTTTGTTCTGTTGTTTAAGTAGAAACATATACCTTCTGGAGAAAAAACTCTGTTAGAAATGTCTAAAGCTTTAACATCAGAGACTCTTCTGAAAGAGACTAAACAGAGAAGGGTTGTCAGTTTGAAGGAAAGTAGTTTAAGAGATAGTGAGTTGTTAGAGCCCAAGCTCTCAATAAATTTCAAAACTTTAGAAACATCCCACAGGGAATTGTACCTTGAAATTGGAGGTTTAGAAATCCTAATACTTCTTAACAGTCTTTTAATAAGAACATTTTGACCTACAGAATAACCATTAACCAACGCATGACCAGCAGCAATAGAAGAACAGTGAACATTGATAGTTCTGTAAGCCAGACCTTTCCCAAACAGTTCCGAAAGCTAGTTAGCTACCTCCACTACATCCACTGAAATGGGATCAAAGTTCCTCTCAACACACCAGCAGACCCATTTCTACCAAGCCAGTCGATAGTTTTACGTGTTCCTGGTGCCCAAGATTCTTTAATGAGGTTTGATGCCTCTTCAGAAAGTCCTGGCACTTCCCATAAATTCCTGAAATTTTCCAAGCCATCATTCTCAGATCCCCATCTAAAACCATCGTGGAGTTCTCCTGAAGGACCTAGAAGAATTTCTGGGAATACTGGCAGTAATACCGGGTAATCCACTAGCATTTCTAACAACATAGGGTATCCTACTTGAGACTTCCAAAGGGGGGTCACAAGAACCAGAGAAACGTTCTATTTGTGGACCATTGCAGCTACTCAAGTATCCTTTCAGAAGACTCCAATCTTATCTGAAAGCATCCACCCCTGAGGAATCTGGGTCCGGATGCCAACTGAAGTAGGTTTGTAGTTGAGTATTCAACCTGTCTGCAAAGAGGTCTACTTGGCAAGGGTCCAAAAGGTCCATCAGACCTAGAAAAACTTCCCTGTTCAAATGCCAATTGCTTGAATCCCTGTGGTTCCTTGAAAACCAGTCTGCTTCTAAGTTGTTCAAGCCCGGGATATGTTCTGCCTGAACTACAATATTCTGTTTGAGATAATAATCCTAAAATACTTTGGCCAAGTCTGCTAAGTCCTTTGATTTGGGACCCCCAAGCTTGTTGACATATTTTACAGCTGAGACATTGTCCATCCTTAAAAGAATGGAACATCTTGCAGAGTTCTTCGCAAAACTTTTTATTGCAAAGGAGCCTGCTAAAAGTTCCAAGCAGTTTATATGTAAACTCCTTTCTTCCTCTTTCCAGATACCACCAGTAGAAACTGAGCCACAGTTTGCTCCCCATCCCGACAAACTCGCATCTGACTCTATCACGAGGTACGGAAGAGACCCAAAAATTGCTCTCCTGTTCCAAGCTTCCATATTTTTTAACCACCAGATTATTTCTTCCCTCGCTTCCTGTGTGAGGAATATTTCTTGTGAGTAG
Organism: Triturus cristatus; assembly: GCF_964204655.1. NCBI lineage: Eukaryota > Metazoa > Chordata > Amphibia > Caudata > Salamandridae > Triturus > Triturus cristatus. The sequence goes on from NC_140579.1 coordinate 1,115,787,251, forward strand.
TTCAAGCCATCTCTTAGGTATTTAGCTCTTCAGACGTTGGAGCGCCTGATAGTTCAAAGGACCAGGAAAAATGGCTTGAATCATAGAGGAGAGTAAGCTGTAAGAATCCTCCAAACAGGGTTGAGGGTATTGTAGAAGATTCTTTATTTAAGTTGTAGGTAACACCTCAGCCTCAAGTATCAGCTCCAGGGCATCTCTTTGAATCCAGTTCCAGTTTTAAAGATATACATTCTATCTTCAAGCTAGGCTATGACAATTCCAGAACTCTGAATCATGAGAGATCCAAATGGAACTACAATGGCTGACATAATGTATTAAGGCAATAGACATGCACAAAGTACTGAATATCACACAACTCCCTCTCAATGACTAAACATAAACAGTAGAAGATGCCATTATCAATGACAACCTAATCTTGTACACAGTCATAAACACAAACAGTAGAAAGTGCCATTCTCAGTGACAATCTAATATTGTACAAAATTCTCAGTGACAATCTAATATTGTACAAAATCATCCAGATAGTTTGGCTTGAACCTTGTTCTCTCACTTCTCCTAAGTAGCATATCTTTTTCCCCACACATTTTGTTATCTTCTGAACCAATATCAGAGAACATATCAATAGGAACATTAGACAGTTTAGCAACCCTATTGAGGTTCCAGATCCTATGATCCTCTGTTCTTATGGCATTCTTGAACACCTTGATAACACGCATTGGGCGCAAAAACCTAGAACCTCCAGAAACAGATGTCTTACGAGGGTTGCGAATCTTGACAAAATCACCAACACTCACTATGGTTTTCTTAACCGCATTTCTCTTGTCAAAAATTCCTTTATTCTTATACATGTTCTTTACCTCATTCTCAATGCGTTCTTTATCCACATCCATGCACAAAGCATGAGAAGAACTCTTGGGTACCCAAGAAGGACACAACAAGGTGTAGGGTTTCCCCTTACGGAACAATTCGAAGGGTGTCTTACCTGTCGAAGAATGCGGAGTTAATATGTAATTTTTTACTTTATTATGGATTTCTACTTCCCAAGAGGTATGACTGGTAAATGCTCTCTGAATAGTCTCTTTCAGCACTCTGTTGAATCTTTCTACGATACCATTAGTTTCTGGATGGTAGAGTGCCGACCTTTTGTGTAGAATTCCTCTACCATTCAAGAAACTAACCATATCCTTGGATGTGAACTGGACTCCATTATCTGAAAGTAGGGTTGAAGGCAAACCCTCCCTTTCGAATATCTTTTCAAGAAACTGTATTACATCCTTAGTTTCTATGGAATTAGTTATCTTTATCTCAGGCCACCTAGAATATACATCAAGAAGAACTATAACAAACTTATCCACACTAGTGTGTTTGATAGGTCCCAAAATATCAATAACTACTTCCTCCCATACATTTTTAGGAAGATTTCTCACACACATAGGTTGTACACGTGGTTTTAAAATCTTATCACTTTTGTTGCAGTCAAAACAATCTCTAACCACCCTCTCCACAAAAGTGTCCATGCCAGGCCACCAATAGGTTTGCCTGAGAATCTCTTTTGTTTTAGAAATACCTGGATGACTCTCATGAGCAAAATCTACAAGTTGTGATCTCAAGGAAGTTGGTGGGATGAGTCTCGTGCCTCTCATCAAAATTCCATCTTGACATGCTAATTCATCTTTGACATGAAAAAACCCACTAAGAGTTTCATGAACCTTAGCATTTTTGTCCCAATTTCCGGCAATACCCTTACACACCGATTGAAGCATCTCATCATTTGCCAGCTCATTTTCCCATACTTCTTTCTTGATGATACTCTCATGACCCAGACACACAGCAAAGTTCTCTAAATCATCACTGTCCTCCTCCAACTCCTCATCCTTGATATTTCCAGTGTATACCAAGCGTGAACAACAATCTGCTAAATTGTTCTTTGTACCTGGGACATACTCAACAGTAAAGTTAAACTCTTGTAGCGATACAACCCATTTCCTAATTCTAGAGGAGATGTTGTCTAGACCCTTTTTTGAGAAGATTTCTTTCAAAGGTTTGTGATCTGTTTTTATTGTGAAATGGGTGCCCCAAAGAAACTTACGCAATTTCCTTATAGACCAGAATATACCCAGAGCCTCTTTCTCAACTACAGAATAATTCTGTTCAGCTCCCCTTAGGCATCTGGACAAAAACAATATAGTTTTCTCTATGCCTCCATGATTCTGTAACATAACAGCACCCAAACCAGCAGAGCTGGCATCAGTCATGATTACAGTCTCGTGGCTAGGCTCAAAGCTGCTCAAACAAGATGCTTTGGACAACAATTGTTTAATCAACACAAATTCATTCTCACACTCATTGTTCCATGTGAAGGTTGCCCCTTTCTTTAAAAGTAGTCTCATATTTTGTGTCTTGAGTAAAAAATTAGGAATGAATTTTGCGTAGTATTCAGTCATACCTAAGAACTTCACCACTTGCTCTTTATCACCGGGACTGGCTAAGTGACTTATGGTGTCTACTAATTCTTTCTTGGGCTCTATCCCTGAACCAGAAATTTTGTGACCAAGATATTCTATTTCCGTGAGATTGAATTTACACTTCTTTGCTTTAAGAGTGAGTCCATTAGACTCAAGTATCTTCAAAACTTGTCTCACTCTGTCATCATGTTCTTTCTTGTTGCACCCATACACAAGCATATCGTCTTGGTATATCTTTATCCCTTTGACCTTACCAAAAATGTGTTCCATCATTCTCTGGAAAACAGCGGCAGCAGATATTAGCCCAAAAGGCATCCTTAGGAATTTGAACGTCACAAAGGGTGTAATAAATGCTGTTAAATCTTGTGAGTCTGAGTGTAATTTCACCTGATGGTATGCTGAAGCCAGATCCAAAGAAGAAAAGAATTTGGCTCCCTCTAATAAGGACAACATTTCCGAGATATTTGGTAAAGGATAATGGTCCACCACAACACACCTATTCAGTTGCCTCAAGTCTATGCAAAGCCTTGCCTCTCCATTGCTTTTAAGTGCCATGACAACCGGAGATAACCACTCTGTGGCTTCGACTTCTGTGATGATACCTGCATTGAGAAGTTTTTCTAACTCTAGCTTCATGTTGTCTTTTACTTTGATAGGAACACCTCTGACTTTACTGATGACAGGTACAGCATTTTTTTTTAAAATGATTTTGTGAGAATACCCTTTTAAACAACCTAAGCTTTCATTAAAAACTTGAGGAAATTCTTTTTCAAATGAAATGTTAGGACTGTAGGACTTGACCTGGTCCGTGGGAAGTTGAGAATCATTATTGTTAAAGGGTTTTAATAGAACTGAGGGTGTCTCATTAGGGTCCAAGATAACCCTAAGATCTTTCTGATGGATCCAACTAACTAATGAATCTCCCCTTTCGGAGATATAAACTTTCCCACCGGTACTTTGATCCTTGAACGCAATGACACCATTAAAATACCCAGAGAGTTTTATAGGTTCTCCACCATAACCTTTAGCTTTGATATCTGGTTCTTTTAAAGCTACACACCCTTTTAAATGTTTATCAAAGATTTCCTTAGGAATGAGAGTAATCTTTGCCCCAGAATCAAATAACATCCGTACCGGAGTATTATTAATGTATGCAGTTTCAAACGGACCGCTCTTATCGCCATCGGAAGTTCTGAGTATAATTTCTTCCACATCGCAATCTTCAGAGTAACCAATTTCTTGTACCTGTTTTTTGTTTAAACTAAAGCGACAACACTTAGTTAGATGCCCCTTTTTTTTACACTTCATGCACGTTGTTTTCCATCCAACGCACCCTTTAAAATTAGCAACATGACCATGTTCCCCACATCTATAACAAGTGACTTGAAACTTTTCAGTGTAAAGAGGATTTCTGTTGGAAGTAGTCTTGTTTGACAAAGATTTGTTGGTGTCACTCTTGTTTTGGTGAGTGTTCGTAACATGGTTAGGTTTATTCTTTGAATCATAAACTCTATCAACTTTATCTTCCTTATGTCCCTCTCCATTTTCTTTCTTAAGTTCTGCAACACACGCCTTGGTGTGTTCACACGATTTGGCTATTGTAATTACTTCAGACAAAGAAGGATTATCTTTATCCCAACAAGATTCCTTTGCTTTGTCTAAAGAGCAACCCAGCATAAACTGATCCTTGAGCCTTTCCTCATAATTGGCACCAAAATTACACGTGGAAGCTAGTTTTCTTAGAGTAGTAATATATTCCTCTACACTCTCACCAGGCCTTTGTTTACGATTGCCAAAGTGATGTCTTTCTAAAACAGTTGAGACTTTAGGTAGAAAATGTAGAGCTAATTTTTTTAGACAGACTTCATAGTCATTTAAATTATTAGCTTCTGACGTTGATAATTCTGGTAGATGTTGAAAGATTTCTTGTCCCTCAGGGCCTAAACAATGAAGAAGAAGTGACATTTTTCTTTCTGCACTAAGTGACACCCCACACACACGGGAATAATGTATGAAGACATTCTTCCATTGTTTCCATGGAATGTTGGGTTCACCTGGACTCATTAGAAAGAACGGAGGAGGAGGTACGTTTTGCATCTTGTCAAAATTCTATCCTACAGGAATTACTTATATAAAAAAAACTTAGCACCGTAAAGATCCGTAGAATTGCAGACAAATAACACACACCTGTAAAAGAAATGGAATTATCACATGCAAAAAAAACAGCAAAATAATGTACCGCGTGACAAATTGTTTTGAATGTCACCATGAATATAACAGGGTGCCTGTCAGAAATTGGCAAAGGAATTATTCCCACACTGAACAGAATTAGTATTGTTACTGTAGAATAAACACAATGCCTTCTTTGAAAACTAAAAGTTCCAAGCCTATTGTTGCAACAATAAATCCCTCCAATGACCAAATTCTTTGAAGAACATTAGAATAATGGAGAGAATGTAGAGATGAACATTCCCAGATTCCTTGAAGCAAAGAAGGTTGACAGTCTAGTGTTCCAAACTCCGTGTGAAACAGAAGACAAATCCACTTCCTGTTTGTGATGAGTTGGCAGTCTAGTGTTTAAGACAGACAAAGACTTCCTGCTTTGACGAATGACGTTGGAAAGCTCGAGGTGAAGTGAGAAGACTTCAAAGGTAAACAGCGTCGCGCTACGAGGACCTCCCGCTTGGCTCAATGACGTTAGGAATGGCGTTGGAAAGCTCGCGGTGAAGTGAGAAGACTTCAAAGGTAAACAGCGTCGCGCTAATGTATCGCTGTTCTAAATTGTGGCAGCCTTTCAAACAACGTAAAAGACAGTCAAAACGTGAATACCGGGCACATCGGGTCCAATCCACTCTCCTGGACTTGTGCAAAACACTGGTCCCGCTTTCCTCCACGCAAAGCTCTCTTTTTTTTTTAAAAGAAATGCGAGCAGCACATAAATGGCTCTTTTCTTTTTTTATTTTATACTGGGTGAGAGGTCTCCTAGACTCATAAAAACAGACACTCGGACCGCTTAGCTCCACACTCGTTCCCTTCACAGAAATGCGAGCAGTACACAAAAGTCTTGTTTCTCAGCAAAATGAAGCGAAGTAGGAACTGAGAACTAAGCTTATGTTAGTTTTGAAACACGGTGCCACAAAACGTTGCTTTACAGTAACATGAAAGTAGAATAATCATCCAGGAAGCCTTAAATTCAATATTGCTGCAATTAATCCATTAAACCTTTCAAAAGTGAAATTTAAACACTATAGAAGGTCAAACTTGAAGAATAATGTCAGAGAATGAATACGATACCCAAAGCATTCACGAAGAAATCACCATTTTCTGTGGATGAGGCAAGAAAAGAATGAATGCTGGTGAAAAATCTTCTAGAATTGAGGTGTTTGAAAGTAAAATCCAGGTTCAAGGTGGGTTCTTTCAGCTCGTCGCCATTGTAAGAATCCTCCAAACAGGGTTGAGGGTATTGTAGAAGATTCTTTATTTAAGTTGTAGGTAACACCTCAGCCTCAAGTATCAGCTCCAGGGCATCTCTTTGAATCCAGTTCCAGTTTTAAAGATATACATTCTATCTTCAAGCTAGGCTATGACAATTCCAGAACTCTGAATCATGAGAGATCCAAATGGAACTACAATGGCTGACATAATGTATTAAGGCAATAGACATGCACAAAGTACTGAATATCACATAAGCCTATTACCCTTGCCAACATTCGAAGAGAGATCTTCCCCAAGGATAGAACATTCCTTAACTCCTTTTTTATACGTTTTAATTTTTCTCTTGGGAGTTTGAGTTGACCTTGGACGGTGTCTATCATGAAGCCTAGGAATTGAGTAACCTGATTTGGAATTAAGCAGGACTTTTGTCTGTTTACCACAAAACCTAGATCCTCTAAAAGGTTTATTGCCAAAGTAGTATGGTCTAAAACTCTGGATTTGACTTGATCCATAATGAGGATGTCGACTAGATAGATGATTAGATGTAACCCCCGTTCTCTTAAATAAGCTGCCACTGGTCTGAGAATTTTGGTGAAGCACCAAGGGGCAGAGGAGAGGCATAAGGGTAGGCATACGAACTCCCACATTTTCCCACTCCATCTGAAACGGAGATATTTTTGGTGATCTTTGCAAATAGGAATTGTTAAATAGGCATCTTTTAAATCTAATCTTGTTAGCCAATCTCCGGGTTGAAGAATATCTATTATTAGGTGACGACCTTCCATTTTGAAGTGGTGGTACTCTACCCAATCGTTGAGACTCCTTAGATTTATAACTGGTCTCATGCCTTTCTCTTTTTTCTGCACCGGAAAAATATTGCTTATAAACCCATTGGTGTGATCTAGTCATTCCCTGATGGCACCTTTCTCTAAAAGGTCTTTTACCTCTTGGTCTACTAGCTTCGATAGTTCTTCGTCGAACCTTATGATTTCTGCGATGTGATATTGGACAGGTTCCCCCACAAAGTCTATCTGATATCCTAAGACGGTCTGTAGGACCCAAGGGTCCTGAGTTATAGAAAGCCAATTTTCTGCAAATTGAGCTAGTCTTCCACCTATCTTTATAGGGATAACAGAAGGGTCTTGACTTACTTGAGCCTCTTAAGCGATGTTCGCCTCGAGAACCTCTTCTAAAGCCTTGTCTCTGAGGGTAGAAGTTTGAATAGGAGTATTGAGACTGGTAGAGGTTTGGTCTAAAACCCCTCTGAAATCAGGCCCTTGAATTTGCTTGTCCTCGGCCGGGAAATCGGCCTCTTGATCGCCCGGTCCCTCCAAAAACACGCCTGTCGATGACCCTTTTAATGTCTCTTTGGGATTTTTGAATTGAGCTGAATGCTCCTACATATGTTGACATTTGCTTTATAAAGTCGTCCTCAAAAAGGAGCCCATTAGCCTCCCGTCCTCCTTCATTGTTAGCAAGTTCCACCAGTTTGGGGTCGATTTTAAGGAGGATGCTCTTTCTTCTCTCCACATTTAAGGCGGTATTAGCATTGCCTAGGAGGCATACAGCTCTTTAAATCCATTGCCTTAACTCTTCAACATTAAGTGTTGAGTTGTTAACAAAGGCATCTTCAGTCAGGTCAAAAATCTTGGTCAAAGGGCCAGATAGGTCAAAGAGTCTATCTTGACACATGCGTAAGCCTTTGTCTAGGCCCTTCCTAGGGTCTCTGCCGCCTTTCGAAATGAAGGCAATTATTTTAGGGTCCAAATCTGGTGTTTGCGTAGTCTTGTTGGGGAGAGAAGGTCTAGGGCATTCAGTTCTGAGACGAAGCCTTACGTCCTTAGGTATTTGTTTTCTCAGCCAGAACTGCATATAGTTGGCTACATGAGCAGTTGGGGTCCATTCAGGGGATAAGGGGTGTTTCAATAGAGAAGGATCAAACATAAGTTCTCCAAATGGGTCAACTAAGTCCCCAGAATCTTGATCCTCTAAAAGAAAAACTTTATTGTTGATGTCCTTAGGAGGTAAGGACTCGGATTCATCAGAATCGAAATCAGAGGAACAGCTCAGTTCTACCTCAGTGCTCCCCGAGGAGTCGTCACAGTGCACAACCTTGTGTTTGTGAGCATTAGATAATTTCGTTTCTGATTCATTAACTGGACCCTTTCCATGGTCCCCATGTGTGTCCTCGACACCACCAATATTCATATGGAGAGAGATTTTCTTTGAATCAGAAAACGTACCCCTTTTAAAACTAGGACCAACTGCCTGTAAATTTTTACATTTCCTGTCAGCCTTACCTCCAATCTTGGTAAGGGGGTCTTCTTTAGCTGACCAAAACCTCTCTTCATCCGAGGTTCTATTTTTATCAAAGCCAATTTTTTATTTTTTATCCATTTTATTTTCCAGGTCTCTGGAAAAAGACTCTAACATTTCCTTTAATTTGTCCTCAAGGGGCTTGGAAGTGCAAGGAATCCCTTGGTTGGACAAATCTTCTTGATCCATAATGATAAAGGAAAGTATAGCCAAAAGGGAGTTAAAATGAGGGGCAGCAGATGTGAAAAACGATTTGAGGCTAACTGAAAATCAGCTGATTAACTGACAGTATTTCAAAAACAAGCAAAATACATGGGAAGCCTATAAATTAATAGGAAGGATCCCAAAGTAACAAAATGGCCGCTGAGAATACGTGACCACATAATCTGAGTCCTTTGACTATTTTGCCTTTTTTTTTATTTTTTATTTTTTTTTAGAGGAAGCGGAAGCGGTAAAAAACGTGTGCATGGAGGGGAGGGTGCGTTTTAGCCTTTCTGGGCAAACTGTCGAATAACTATCATTAGTTATTTAAAGCTGGAACAACGTGCCGAGCTTTAAAGGCAATGAACGATATCCCAGTTGTCAAAATGGCCGCCGAGACTACATAGGCACCTAGTCTCTGTGCCCGACGTTCTCCTACAAGTATTTCCCTTGTTGTTAGGGCAGGAGAAAAAGCGCATAGCCAGTTATGCCGATGTGGCATGAGGGATGTGTGAGAAGTTGGCCTGGCATATGCTGGTCACTAGTTATAGTGGCCACCTTGCACCAGTCCAATTCGACTTTTATGGTAGATAGGTTTAAGACAACCTTTTAAAGTAAGCTATCCTAGTGGTAGCTGTGGAGAGCAGCCTTCAGGCTAAGTCTCTGAGGAATGTAAAGCCGCTTGTTTTACCTTATAATCTCTTGAATTACCAAATGAAAAGGACACCACACAGGTATATATATCAAATATATATGTATTTATTTCTAGATACACTCTACTAATCTCTTTATGAGATTAGAACCCAGATACACATTCAAATGTCAACACTTCTCAATAAATTAAGCACAAATATGGCTGTAGCCCTAGGGGCGTACCAGACCATATACAAAAAAAAATGGTTTAACAAACTCGACTTGCAAAATGAAAAGGCCTAGGGCCTTGGGAATCGCTGGGGCTTCACTTCTGCAGTGTTAGCAGGAAAGTAATCAGCCCACGGGAGACGCGTGCAGTGTCTAAACACAGCCGCGGGTTTCCTATTGGTTTCAATGGCACAAGTCGCGGTTTGTAATTTATAGTTTTAGGGCACTCCGAAGAAGTCAACAAGCATGCCACTTCAAGGGTAAGTATTTCGAGGGCCAACACACACTTGGGCACCGGAGTGCACGAGTTACCTCACCCACAGAAGCCGGGTGCATAGGTGTCTTTTGGTGTCGTGTCGCGATGCTGTTTTCAATGGAGATCACTGAAGACTTGCTGCTTGTGACGACTGGAGAGGTGTCCGCTGGAATCCGAAGATGGATTGGAGTTGAAGAGGACCTGAAAATTGAGGGGACAGTGTTTAAAGTCACTTGCCAGTGACCGGTGGCCAGCAGGATGGATGACCACTGATGTCGCATCGTTTCAGGTCGTCGATGGTGAGTTGTCTCTTCGCTCACGAGGTCCAGGAGAGATCGACGATGACCAGCAGCTGGATTCGGAGGGTCCCACGACGTCTGCAGCTGATGACGGTGTCGGCAACCGGATTGGAGCCAACAAGCCTTGGCAACTGCAAGTCTCGTGTGGAATGAAGATTGACGGTGATGCAGACCAGCAAGGTCTGATGGACTTACCCAGCGAGGCTAAGTGAGGGCAGGCCCGGAGCAACCAGGAGAGCCCTTGAAGTTGATGAGAAAGTCTTCGGGTGAGTCACTAGCCAACAGGCAAGCAACCGCAAAGATGCCTTTGCAGGAAAAGTTCCACAGGAGCCCACGGTCACTCGGGACGGGGTAGGCCGCTGATTTTCGGTACCAGACCTGCTAGGGACTTGGACTACAGATGGTCCAAAGCACAAGTTCGTAGAACGTTGTTTAGGGTTTGCACTCGAAATAAGTGCACGGTTCCCTGGTATTGCTGTTCCTCGTCACTCGTGGGGTCCAGATGCCACAGCTTCACTGGGGACTCAAAATGGCCATCAAGAGGTCAGGAATCTGCTTTAGGGGACACAGGGACTTCGGACTCCGGCGGGAGCGGTGAAGTTTGCAACCGTTGATCAAAGTTACTGGTGCCTGCCAAGCAGGGGAGTCACTCCTTGACTCCAAGGGAGATTCTTCAGTCTTCCAGAGATAGTGGAATGTCGAAGGGCCAGGATTCTTCTTTGTAGAGCGTCGTCCAGGGTTAATCTGAATTGCATTGGCAATGCTTGATATCTTATAGTGAAGATAGGGGGGGGACAAGCTCTATGACCACTCCTCTAGGAGGGTCAGGGTAGTGGGTGGTTACACCCACTTCCCTTTGTCCAGTTTCGTGCCAGAGCAGGGGCAGGTAGCCCCTGAACCGGTTCGAGCTGGCATATGCACAGAGGAGCCTACTGCTCCCCCCAGTGCAGGACTTCAAAGCACTCTAAGAGTGCACCCACCCAGCTCCAATACACTAAATCCTGTCTGGGAGGTGGTGACACCTCCCTGTGACAGGATACCCTTTGTTGGGCTTCCTCCACTGCGAGTTTCGGTCAGCAGCAGGAGGGCAGCCCAGTGTCTGTGCTGGTGGCATCCATTTTGTGATGCCAGGGCTCTAGAAGATTTCTACCGTTTAGTACAGTGGGTACATGTCGTCCCCTCTAGAAGGGTGGGATCATACTCCCACACCAGTTACTGGTGTGGGGGTATGATTCCAAGTTGTTTGACACCAAACATGACATGTTTTGATGCAGTCATTCCAAAGTTAGCATTTACCGCGAAGTTATAATGCACTTAGGAGTATATGGTGTAACCGCATCCACAAACAGCAGCAGAGAATAGACTCTGCCAGCTGCAGAGGGGTCCTGCTCAGGCAGAAGCACCGCCTCACATAGTAAACCAAGCACCCTGCCCTCAGGATTGTTAGGGCCTGCAAGAGGGGTGACTGATAGGTTTATATGTGTGTGTATGGTGAGATATAGTAACCTATACCTCAGTGAGGAGTGCTAACACTACCTCACACAGGCTGCAGTAGCAGGCCTGTGGTGTCAGATTGTGAATGCTTCCCAGGGGTGGCATAATACATGCTGCAGCCCCTGGTAGGCCTGTGAAGTACCAATGCCCTAGGTACCTAAGGTACCATATACTAGGGGCTCATAAGGTACCACAGTATCCAATCACTAGTGCATCTAATATGCACACCAAGTTGTTTTAGAGAGATCAGTGAGACTGGGGCCCTGATTAGCAGGGACCCAGCCAGACTATAGTCAGAAACCAGTGTATACATCAGAAAAAAAGTGGGGGCAACATAAGTGCAGATCCTACTCTCCTACAGGATGCGATCGCACGGCTGCGTTGGAGCATTATTGAAGCTCCTAGCAACGCGGTCGTGTGACACATACGGTAATCAGGGAGGTTACCATGGCGCATTGTTCAATATCGGAGCGGCGATAAGGGGCTTATTCAAAAGAAAGCAATGCAATAAATAGCGAAAACTCAGAATATTACCCCAAAATTACAAAGGAAAAGTAAAGATGGGTAGAAAACAGCAGTTTGTAGAGCGAGAGGAAGGGAGTGAGAGCCAAGGGAATCAGGAAGGAGAAACTGGGTATAAAGGGCAACGAAGGTCAAAAAATAAGCAAAATAGCAGTTTAAATGGCTATAGACGATTAACAACACTATGTTAAAGTGAGAAAAGTGAAAGACAGATCGAAAAATGAGATAATTGAGAAATAAGCAAAACAGATAGGAGAGCTTAAGGCAATACTTATCTCAGCTGCGGCAGTCAAAAAAAGAAGGAAGAGTTACTAGTGTTCTGACCTTTTTTAGGTTGGAATTTTTCTTTGTGTTACAACGTTCTAAGTTCTTTAAAGTGGCTGTGGTATGCTAAATAAAGAAGATTGCAATAAGATTAGCCTCCGGTCTTGCCATAAAATCTACAAAAACGTAATAATTTGTTTCTTGTCTCCTGATGGCCAAGGTGTTAGGCTTCAATTGTGTTTGGTATGGTCTACACTGCTCCCCACCCAGGACACAACTAGACAAAATTACTTGATTGCCCAGTTGCACCCTCCCTTGCAGGCTAAGTATCCTCTTTAGAACAGGGTTTTGAAGAGAGAAGTCCGTTGTAGAGTGAAATTACGGGTTGGCGTGTACCCATTAGCTCCTCCCTCAATAGTTTATGGGCAACAAAGTTAAATGTTCCGATCTGGGAGCTGTAACTGCTTGAAATAGGATAATAGATTATTCTGATTGTATATGTGTCTCTTATTCCCATAGAATTATCATGGGCAGGGGAGTAACTTGACCCAAACACTAGAGGGTGGGGAGGGTCGGTGGGGCTAACAGGTTAACTAATGGAGGCAGGGCTAACGCATCAAGCAATGTGGTGGAACTATCGTTACAGCCGATACAAGAAAACAGAGTGATAAATTGTGCATTTTATACATATTGTTCAAATCCGATTTGATTACAACAAACACGCTTTAGTGGATTTGACATTGAGAATAGGCTACTGACATGTTTAACAAGCAATGGCAAAGCAAATAGGTCTTGCCTATGCGAGAGCTATTGGCTTTGGCAATGTGTTTTGGCACTGTAGTACACCAGTGTGGCTACTGTTTAGCATGGCTAAAAGTTAGTGGCATGGTGTGGGGTGAGGTAGATTGGAGTGGGGTAGATTGGGGTACAGTGGAATGGGGTGGATTGGAGTTACGTGGCGTGGGGTAGGTTGGTTTGAAGTGGGGTAGGGTAGATTGGGGTAGTATGGAGTAGGGTAGATTAGTTTAGAGTAGAGTGTGGTAACGCAGAGTGGGGTAGATTGGTTTAGAGTAGGATAGATTGGGGTGGATTGTAGTAGAGTAGGGGTATGTGGATTGTAGTGGGGTAGATTGTAATGGGGTAGATTAGAGTGGCGTGGATTGGAGTGGGGTCGATTTCATTGGGGTACATTGTGGTGGAGTGGGGTAGATTGTAATGGAGTAGGGTAGATTGTAGTGGAGCGGGGTAGAGTGGAGTGTGGTAGATTGGAGTGGAATGGGGTAATTGGTGTGGAATAGGGTCGGGTATGTTGGAGTGAAGAGGGTTAGATTTGAGTGGATTGGCGTACACACGTGTGATAGATAGGAGTAGGGTAGATGGGATGAATTGGGGTGGATTGAAGTGATGTATATTGGGGTAGACTGGAGTGGCGTGGGGTAGATTAGAGAAGAGTGGAGTGGCGTGGATTGGGGTAGGTTGAAGTGGGGTAGGGTAGAGTGAAGTGGAGTAGATTGGAGCAGAGTGGGGTAGATTAGGTGGATTAGAGTAGGGTAGATTGGAATGGATTGAGGTAGATTGTAGTAGAGTGGGGTGGGGTAGATTGGAGTGGGGAAGTTTGACGTGGGGTGGATTGGAGTGGAATATGGTAGAGTGGAATGGGGTGGAGTAGATTGGAATAGATGGGATAGATTAGAATAGGGTGGGATTGATTGGAAGGGTGGAATAGATTGGAGTGGGGTAGATTGGTTTAAAGTGGAGTGGTGTAGATTGGCCTAGAATGGAGTGGAGTAGAAGGTGGTAGATTGTAGTGGGGTATGTTGGGGAAGAGTGTGGTAGACTTGAGTGGAGTAGATTAGGGTAGATTGTAGTGGAGTATAGTGAGGTAGATTATAGTATAGTGGGGTGGATTGGAGTGGAATGAGGTAGATTGGAGTGGATTGAGGTGAAGTAGATCGGAGTGAGGTGGACTGAGTGAAATAGATTAGAGTGGAGTGGAATAGACTGGAGTGGAGTAGATTGGAATTGATTGGGTAGATTGGAGTGGGCTGGGATAGACTGGAGTGGTTGGAGCGGGGTAGATTGAGCGCGGTAGATAGGAGTGGGGTAGATTGGGGTAGAGTGGAGTGGGGTGGATTGGAATAGATTGTAGTGGTGGGGAGTGGAGTGGAGTAGATTAGATTGGAGTAGATTGGTGTGGAGTGGAGTACTTGTAGTGGAGTGGATTGGGTGGATTAGAGTAGGGTAGAATGGGTAGAATGGAATGGAGTGGGGTAGATTGAAGTGGGATAGATTGGAGTAGAGTGGGGTAATTTGGAGTGGGGTAGATTGGGTGGATTAGAATGGGATAATTTGAAGTGAGGTGGATTGGAGTGGAGTGGAGTAACGTCGATTGGAGTGGTGTGGAGTGGGATAGAGTGCGGTGGGGTAGATTGGAATTTGTTGGGGTTGATTGGAGTGGGGTAGAGTAGGGTGAAGTAGATTTGGGTGGAGTAGGTTAGATTGAAGAGGAGTGTGGTAGATTGGAGTGGAATAGATTGGAGTGAAGTCGAGTGGGGTAGATTGGGGTAGAGTGGAGTGTGGTAGATTGGGCTAAAGTGGAGTGGGCTAGATTGGAGTGGAGTGGAGTGGGGTAGATTGGGTTAGAGTTCAATGGAGTGGAGTTGGATAGAGTGGAGATTGGAGTGGGTTAGATTGAAGTGCATTGGAGTGAGGTAGAATAGAGTGGATTCGGGTAGATAGGGGTGGAGTGGTGTAGATTGTGTTAGAATGGATTGGGGTAGATTGGAGTGGGCTAGATTAGAGTGGATTTGTGTAGATAGGGGTGGAGTGAGCTAGATAGTGGTATAAAGGGGTGGGGTAGATTAGAGTGGAGTTGGATATATTGGATTGGAGATTGGAGCGGTGTAGAATGGAGGGGTAGATTAGGGTGAAGTGGGGTACATTTGAGTAGAGTAGATTGGGTGGATTAGAGTAGGGTAGATTACAATAGAGTGAGGTAGTTTGGAATGGGATTGATTGGAGTGGGGTAGATTGGAGTGGAGTGGGGTAGGGTAGATAGGAGTGCGGTAGATCAGAGTGGGGTAGAGTGGGGTGGATTCTAATAGATTAGAGTGCAGTAGATTGAAGTGGAGAGGAGTGCGGTAGATTGGAGTGAAGAGGAGTGAGGTGCTTCGAGTGGCACAGATTGGGTGGATTAAAGTAGGGTGAATTGGAATGGAGTGGGGAAGATTTGCATCGAATAGATAGGAGTGGAGTGGGGTACTTGGAGCTGGGTAGATTGGGTGGATTTGAGTAGAGTAAATTGGAATGGAGAAGGTAGATTGGGGTAGATTCGAGTGGGATACTTTGAAGGGGGGTAGAGTGGAGTGGGGTAGAGGGGGTAGGGGAGATTGGAATGGGTTGGGGTAAATTGGAGTGCGGAAAATGGAGTGGGTGGAGTAGATTGTAGTGGAGTAGATTTGGCTAGAACTTGAGTGGGGTAGAATGGGGAGGAGTGAGTAAGATTTGAGTGTGGTAGAGTGAAATGGGAAAGATTAGAGTGGAGTGAAGTAGATTGGGGTAGAGTGGAGTGGGCTAGATTGGAGTGGAGTAGAGCGGGTGGATTAGGAGGATTAGAGTAGTGTAGAGTGGAGCAGAGTAGAGTGGGATAGCTAAGAGTAGGGTGGAGTGGGGTAGAGTGGAGTAGAGTTGGATAGCGTGGAGTGGAGATTGAAATGGGGTAGATTGGAATGTAGTAGAGTGTGGTAGATTGGATTAATTGGAGTGGGGTAGATTAGAGTAGATTGGGGTAGATGGAGTGCAGTGGAGTGGGGTAGATTGTGGTAAAATGGAGTGGGGTAGATTGGAGTGGAATTGGATATATTGGAGCGGAGAATGGAGCTAGAGCAGAGTGATGGCGTTAGTTTAGGCTGAAGTGGGGTATATTTGAGTGGAGTAAATTGGGTGGATTAGAGTAGGGTAAATTGAGTTAGATTGGAATGGGATAAATTGGAGTGGGGTAGATTGAAGTAGAGTAGGGATGATTGGACTGGAGGATGGGGTGGGGGAGATTGGAGTGTGGTAGAGTGGAGTGTTGTAGATTGGAGTGGACTGAGGCAGAGTGGCGTGGGGTAGATTGGGTAGAGCAGAGTGGGGTAGATTGGGTGGGGTGGAGTGGAATGGGATAGAGTGGAGGTGGGTAGATTGGAGTGGAGTGGATTGAGGTAGACTGCAGTGAAGTAGAGTGGGGTGTACTGAAGTGGATTGGGGTAGATTGAGGGGGAGGTAGATTATGTTCTGTAGATTGGAGTGGAGAGGTATAGATTGGAGTGGAGCAAGTGGTGTGGACTGAAGGGGTATAGAGTGGAGGGGAGGGGAGTGGCGAGATGTGTCGTAGAATGTCTTACAATGGAGTGTATTGGAGTGGAGTGAAGTGAAGTAAAGTGGCATGGCATAGAGTGGAGCAGAGTGTTGTAGAGTGGAGTGGTGTAGGGTGGAGTAGTGTAAAGAGGAGTCGCACAGTGTGATGTATGCATGGTGTGAAACTGCACTGCCATTACAGACAACACCTTTCCAATTGAAATGGCCATTACATTTGCACAGACATACCGTTTTACTGCGCACAAACGATAATGTGTGGAAATGTCATTACATAGTATATTGATGTGTTGATCGTATGAAAATATTTGTTTCCACCACACTTGCTTCTTTTTTATTTTTCTCATTCTGATGTATTCTGAAATATCAGCACAGTTCATTTTTGTTGTGTGCTAGAAAATAACATCCTACAGCCTGACCTCTCACAAGATACTCAGCAGGATGGACTGTTACATACATTCTCTTTGAAGTCAGCAAAAGAAAGGTAAACACCAAGCTCCCTTGGAAGACACAGCTTGACATTTGACCTCTGTCTTTCAATGACCAGCAAACATGAAAAGATAATAACAAGATTTAAAGGCCGTTTTACAAAAAGCAGGTTTGTGGAAGAATACAGTAAACAAGGTTTGGGCAGTGGGAGGGATGAACTGAAGCTCGCCAGCCTAAAGCAAATTAAGCCAGCAAATAGAAAGCCAGAAAATGTGAGTTACAAACCACAAAGCCAATGGTAAGCAACGGGCAGAATGAATTCTAGGTCAGCTTTCTGAATGTTCCCAAAATGTCTTTAGCAAACCAGACAGCTCTGCGGTGTCGTAGGCTTTGACCTAAAAATGGTTGTGACTGATTTGACAGCTAAAATGTAGCTTCTACAGATTTCTATAGAAAGCACTTTAGGACCAATTTTCTCAAAGTTATGTCAAGACAAGGATCTTTTTTTACCAATTCTGAGAAAATTCCTTCTGTGAAATGACAATAAACTCATTAAATATTTTTAATTCCATCTTCAGAAAGACATTCTGGTCTGACTGTTGACCAAAGGGACCTTTTCAGTCTGTCCATTGGTAAATTGCAACATATGCTTCGAGGTGATACACGTGTACAGGTCTCACAATATTGATCCTAGTGGGTTAACACATCTGATTTTGGGATGACTGGCAAGTCTCGGGTTTGAGCCATAATGCATCTTTTATTCCTGCTGCGACTGAACAAGTGAATGTCAATCAGCTAAGCTGTTACTTACTTTGCCTGGAATCTGCGCTGTCGATCAAAATAAAATTGTTGTTAGCACCACACATTAAGCAGATCTCATATGAGATGACTGAGCTACATCCATAAAGAAAACCACCAGGCCTAACGAACTACCAACAAAAGGGAGTTGCCTTGAAATAACATTTTAACAAATGGACAAATGGTGTTCTAGCATGCAAATGATACAAGTATTCCTTCAAGCTCCAAATACTCGGAATGTGTAGCTAATGGGCAGTGTCTCACAAAGAGGCCACTCCAACAGAAATAGGGACTCTTAAAAACATATGATAAAATAATATAAATTATGCTTTTAATTCTGCTCTAAAACCCCCAGCACAAAAAGTGTCAAATCGATTAAAATATCGATGGTGTTTTCTAAATCCTGATGGTGCAATTGCATTTTAAAATGCAACATTAGTTACAAATTTCTCAAGGATTCCTTTGAGAGGAATGCCCATATTCTCTTCAATGGTTATCTAAAAGTCTATACTAAATATAGCAGTTAGCTTGGCCTAGGAAGAGAAAGGGACAACCTAGAAAGGGGCTAGAACAAGTAGTGCACAAAATAGTGTTTTCATTGTGCAATGGTTTTGCATTGGTAACCCATTATACACAATATCAGAGTTCAGCTAATTTTGACAGACCCAGGTTCAGTTTGACAGCAGAATAACGGCTCATTAGCATTTTGCTACCACACTACACTAGCTCAAAGATGAAATTGGCAGCAATGCAATGCCTAAACAAGGGAAATGCCTACACAAGGGAATTACTTCTGCATAGACTCCATCCTGCAGAAAAAATACACAAGGCATATATTAACGCAAGTTGAACATCTGCCTTACATTGCATTCTGCAAAACTGATCATAGAGCCGTTTGTTTTAGGTGGAACAGGCATGACTCTGGTTAGACCTAAATTATATGATTAGATTTCACCTAGCTGAGCTTTCCTTCAGTCTACCCACAGGTCAGACCATGTCTCAGGTGACAACGCTCCTTCACCAAAGGATAAGAGTCATAACCCACCATTTCTGCCCAATTTCTTCTAAAATTGCCACCAACCTGTGTATATAGTGCCTAAGAAGGTCACCCATTAAATATATTGATAAAATACACATGCAAGATAGATATCAGTTGAGTAGAGTTGAGGTGTTAATTAAAAAGTGCAACGATTTGGAAGTAAACACATAAGCAGCACGGGGATCTTTTCATTATAGGCTCTGTGGGGAAAGCAGAGTGCCTTATAATAGACCATTCTAGGAACTGACAACCAGTGCAGCTTTTGGCGAGCCTCAAAGAATCTGTGAAATTTCCTGAAATACATGATAAATTACACTGTCATATATTGGACGCCTTGAAGCTTGTAAATAGTCAACTCAAGAAGGCCAACGTAATAAGCAGTGGCATAGTTCAGTCTAAAAATGATGGTAGCATTAACAACTCAGGCTTTCAAGTGGCACAGAATAAAAATGTTTTTCTTCAAGATCGTCATTTGGAGGTGAAAGGACGACACAAATGCAAAAGCAGAACATGACAGGTGGAGATGCCATCATTGTAATCTTGTCTGACATCATTATGTATAATAACCACGTGGGCAGTTTCAGCGATCAAAACAGGAATTAAACTCACCAGTCTTGAATCTAGAAATTAACCCGCTTCACCAAATGTAGAAAGCTGGTGAGCCAGAACTTCTCAGCAATTTTCGAGACAGATGGCAAAAGAAAGAATAGCCTATAGTTAGCTCCTGCCCTGGAGTCCAAGTTTGACTTCTTTAACAGTGGTTTGCCAATCTCTTTCTGTCCATACAGGGACCGTACAAGAAGAAAACAGTTATTAAAAATCAAATTAAAAACAGGTTTAACAAATGTAGGTAACGATTTTGGAGTCCTGATTGCACATGCAGGAGAGCCTGACTTTAGGGAGGTAGTCATGGGGAGAGCTGTGAGAGGAGGGAAAAAGGGTAAAACCTTGTAATCATACTG
This sequence comes from Triturus cristatus, assembly GCF_964204655.1. NCBI lineage: Eukaryota > Metazoa > Chordata > Amphibia > Caudata > Salamandridae > Triturus > Triturus cristatus. Next base: position 1,115,806,948 of record NC_140579.1, read on the forward strand.
CATGAAACAGGATGAAACTGGAAGCTGGGAAAGGCAGTCATAAATGTCCTTGTTCTCATAAAAAAAATAGGCGAAATTATCACAAACATGGGGGCGAAGTAATCATTTCGACACAGGGCAGACTGGTGAGATTTGAGACCGCCTGGAAAAGAGCCCTTGAAAAGTTGAAGGACTGAGAAATAGAATTTGAAATAATAGGTGTTAGTAGCAGTAAGAGACAGTTTGTAATGCCCGAGTGTGGTGCTTTCAAAGTTACATTGTGTGTGTACATACATCATCATTTATCTTTATTTCGGTCACTCGGACCATAAAAGAGTACAAAAAATACAATAAAATCGTAACAGTATAAAATAGCGTCAATTGCAGTTTCGAATTTAAACACAGCACAGTTGAACTAAAGTCCTCACGTTAATTCGTTCGACTGGAGTAGTTTAAGACAATGCATGCAAGTGAACCACATTAATGTTAAGAATTTGGCAACTGCAAATACAATTGGAGCCGACAGATCTGTTTTCAGTATTCTGAAAGCTGGGAGATACTGTCTAAAGCCCAGATTTCTAAGGAGAGTACGGAGCCAATAAATCCTTGCTCTATAGTACACTGGACAGAAAAATATAACATGCAAATCTGTCTCACGTGTGTGGTTGCAAGCAGGGCATATAGCTGTGTGGTCCGAGTGTGCCCAAAGAGCCGTGTACGCCCTGAGAGGGAGGGTACTGTAGCGCCATTGCATGTAAAGCTTCCTTGTGAGTGGCGGGCCCATATCATTAAAGATCTGCTCTAGGTGGTATGAGTCTTTAAAGGCCAGGAAGTGGCCGGTATGGGACCCCTCCCGCACATTCATGATGGCATCTCGTAAGTTATGCTCAAAATATGCCTTCGAAATATGTGTACGTGAGACCCTAGGGCATGCCGTCTCTGGGTCACGCCACAGGTCTGGTCTGCCCAATAACTCGCAGGTGCGCTTTATGTAACTTAGCCATGGAATTTGCGTGTAATTACAGAGGCGCAAGATCTCTGACAGCTCCGCTCTGTAATTAGAAAGTTCTGGCGAGGACCATATTTTGCACCAAAATATTAGGGGTTTGAGGCCCAGCTCCTCTGAGATTGGTCTTAGCCCCAGATCTAGTCTAAGTGGCAGAAGGGGTGTACTTGCCGGCAGGGCTGCCAACTGCCTGAGAAAATTATTCTCCGTTACCTGGAGCTTCTGCGTAGGTGTATGACCCCATATTTCGGCTCCATAAGTGACGGCCCCTCTGGCCTGGACTTTATAAATTTGTATGCGTGGGCCAAAGGGTCTGTAAGTCAGTCCTTTGGTCATCCTAGCAATTCCTCCATGAAGGAACTCCAGGCCGGATTGTTCAATTTATTGGCTAGGCCCGCCACATTCCAGGATACAATCCTGAGGGGGGAAGAGTTATTTGACGCGGGGGGAGGAATTGGGTGTGCGGCCTCACCCAAATCCGTCCCCCGGAGAAGACTTGACCCAGAATTATTTCCGTGGATGGGCCACTCGGGTGGCATACCAGGTGTGGAACGAATGATCCCAGGGCCTCCCTCACCATTAGCTTGAGTATACACGGAATACTCCTCCTTAGGAAGTACTGATTGGTTGTTAAGTGTTTTGTTCTTATTGTGGGTCGTGGCACCACCACCCTCCGGGACAGACGGTCAATCCACCATGTCTAAAGTACTGAATCTATTAAAAGTTGGAAAATGATCAGACCTGGAAAAACCTGTAGTCATGTAGTCCCTGCTAGCCCCTAGACCCCTTGTACCTCCTCTCCTATCTGCTAAGACCCAGCCTTCCTCATCCTGTTCAGTGCTTGTAGGTGGAAAAAAGAATGATAGTGGGAGGGGTTGGATAGAAGATCCTGATGTAATGTGCGGCCAGCTACATATGTGTGATACTATTCGGGGGTCCCTGAAGTTGATCAATACACAGTCGCCCAGAATAGTTTTTTGGGTGTTTCCAAGCCACGGAAGTCTCCTGACCATAAGGACCTCGCTATTAATACCTGAGGGGAGAGGCCTGTTTTTAGAGAGCCAGTGGATGACCTTGTTTTTCAGAGCCTCGACTGGTTCTCTGTTGGATGATTTAAGTTCGGGGATACCGGCTAGAATGACTGTGTACGGAGCTGCCTCCGGCGGTAAATTGACTATCCTGTGTCTGCTATCTTGACCCTGTATCCGTACTGCAGATGATGTTATCGTGTCATGCGGGCTAGGAGTTGGTATGCAAGATGGAATCAGGGGCCTAGATGTTTGGGGAATGGATAGTCTGGGGGGGTGTGAATGTGCAAGCTTTTGTGGGCAACAACCTTCCCTGGCTAAGGGTGCTGTCGTGGGGTTCAGGTTTGCGCTGGCTATTTTAGAGGCATCCACTAGTTGATCAATTCCCTTTTGAAAATTCGTTAGGCGTAATTCTAGGTTTGCGAGGCGATCTACTAGTGGAGTGAGCATTTCCTTCATAAGAGATTTTATGTCTGAAAGAGAAATATCACCCATGCGTGGTGTAGCGATGAGGCTAGGTGATCTGTGGTCCTGGATTAGAGGTATATCTGGCCCCATACAAACCGCACCATGTTGGTTAACTTCACCCCTCGGGTTGTGCTTTGGGGTCTTAGGCCTACGCCCCCCTGCAGTTTGAGCCCTTCTTTTACTTTTAGGAATTGCTCCCCCCCGGTCCCCCTGCGTTGGCTTTACAATTGTGTTGGATCTATCGGTGGAGGGAGCATCGGTAGAAATACCTGTTTTGCAAATAATTTGAGCGGGGGGAAGCCTGGATGGTGGAAAGGGTAGTATGCTCATATCAACAGAGGCAGAAATATCACAGTCTACAGTAGGTGGAGTCAAAATATTTGGCTCCAATGCCGCTGAGGTACCAAGTCCCCCCCCCCCCTCGGTAGTAATGGTTTCCAACAGTTTTACTGGGGAGGTAGCATGTGCAAGGGGACCCCTTGACGATCTTCTGACCCAGTCAATTTCCTGGGAAATGCGCCTCTCTAAGGTTGTTATTTTGCCAGCCTTGGCAAAATACATGTCCAAAGTACCTGTGGGCTTTCCTGCAACCTGCGCAGTTTTACTCCGGGTTTCTCTTGCAGACATGTTCCGTGGTTCACTCCTCAGATCAGTCCCTTGTGATCTCTGTCGAGCATAGGAGATTGGCCCTGTCCCCGCCTCTCCCGTACTCGAACGGCCTCAAACGGCCCGCTCTTTGCCCGGTCTTCGCCCCGAGCGTCGCCCCGCGCGCGTCCCGCTGGCGCGTGAGCGTTCGTGATATTAAATAAGGGGAGGTGCGGAGGAGGAGCTGGCGGGAAGAGGACCCAGCTGCAGCGGTGATTTCCTCGCTGTGCGCGCTGGTCCTCGCAGTCCCGCCATCACAGGGGCCTCGCTGCACAAGCTCCCAAGATGCAAAGAACATCTGTAGTGGCACAGATGGTGGACCCTGGAATCTCAACCCAACACAATGTTCAGGTTAGTCAGCAACGAGTGGCCCCCGCGAAGCGGGGGCCACGAGGCTTAAGTAGTGAAGCAGGGAGGAGCTGGCGGGAAGAGGACCCAGCTGCAGCGGTGATTTCCTCGCTGTGCGCGCTGGTCCTCGCAGTCCCGCCGTCACAGGGGCCTCGCTGCACAAGCTCCCAAGATGCAAAGAAAATCCGTAGTGGCACAGATGGTGGACCCTGGAATCTCAACCCAACACAATGTTCAGGTTAGTCAGCAACGAGCGGCCCCTGCGAAGCGGGGTCGCGAGGCTTAAGTAGTGAAGCAGGGAGGAGCTGGCGGGAAGAGGACCCAGCTGCAGCGGTGATTTCCTCGCTGTGCGCGCTGGTCCTCGCAGTCCCGCCGTCACAGGGGCCTCGCTGCACAAGCTCCCAAGATGCAAAGAAAATCCGTAGTGGCACAGATGGTGGACCCTGGAATCTCAACCCAACACAATGTTCAGGTTAGTCAGCAACGAGCGGCTCCCGCGAAGCGGGGACCGCGAGGCTTAAGTAGTGAAGCAGGGAGGAGCTGGCGGGAAGAGGACCCAGCTGCAGCGGTGATTTCCTCGCTGTGCACGCTGGTCCTCGCAGTCCCGCCGTCACAGGGGCCCCGCTGCACAAGCTCCCAAGATGCAAAGAAAATCCGTAGTGGCACAGATGGTGGACCCTGGAATCTCAACCCAGCACAATGTTCAGGTTAGTCAGCAACGAGCGACACCCGCAAAGCGGGGGCCGCGAGGCTTAAGTAGTGAAGCAGGGAGGAGCTGGCGGGAAGAGGACCCAGCTGCAGCGGTGATTTCCTCGCTGTGCGCGCTGGTCCTCGCAGTCCCGCCGTCACAGGGGCCTCGCTGCACAAGCTCCCAAGATGCAAAGAAAATCCGTAGTGGCACAGATGGTGGACCCTGGAATCTCAACCCAACACAATGTTCATGTTAGTCAGCAACGAGCGGCTCCCGCGAAGCGGGGGCCGCGATGCTTAAGTAGTGAAGCAGGGTGGAGCTGGCGGGAAGAGGACCCAGCTGCAGCGGTGATTTCCTCGCTGTGCGCGCTGGTCCTCACAGTCCCGCCGTCACAGGGGCCTCGCTGCACAAGCTCCCAAGATGCAAAGAAAATCCGTAGTGGCACAGATGGTGGACCCTGGAATCTCAACCCAACACAATGTTCAGGTTAGTCAGCAACGAGCGGCACCAAGTTTATCTTTTGGTAAATGCAAAATTGTATGTCTTTTTCACAGGTGTCTTTTAAAGGTGGGCTGGGTTGCAGCCATGTTTCTCTTCCCCTGACCTCAACCAGATATGTCCAAACTACCTCTAGCCTGTCCCAGCCTCTGAAGAATGACGCTTTTCAGTTTGTCATTTCATTGTTACTATTTTCTTTAGCACTATATGCACCACATGTTGGCATATGCAAGGCACCAGAAGCAAAGACAGAGATGAAACTGAGAGCATCATTTAAGGTTTGGTGTAGCTTCCGCCCCCACCAAACTAGCCAGTCCTCCACTCTATTTAGAGATGACCAAAGGGCCATCTAGAAGGTTACAGTAGGCAGGGTATTTGATATATCAGGAACATCTGGTGGTCTTTGTGTATCATCAATGTCTATTTGATATTGATTATTTATTTAGTTAACCTCTGCATACAATATAATTACAGTGCAAGAGCACAGACAGAGCAATAGATGGGCTGCGTCATTCTACTCCCCCCCACCCCACATTCACCCCAACCAATTTTTCTATTTCTAATATGTAATTGTATTCAAGAACGAATAATGCTGACCTTCAGGTGTCTCTGGCTGAAAGGGAAGGGAGGTGACCTCTCGTTCTGTGAAGCCATGGTAGAGGCAGACAGCAAAATAAAAAAACAACCTTCTCGCTAGGGTGCCTGTTACCTGAAATGAATGTAAATGTGTGTAGTTGGTTAGTGGCAAATCTAGAGGCCACTTCAGAGCCAGAATATGGCTTTCATTGATGGAGTCATTTTAGGTTTCATGGTGACAAAGGTTTATAGTTTTTTTTTAGAACTAATGCAAAAATATTATCACCTCCATACTGCGGTGCATCCCTCTAAATTAAACTTATTAAAAAGATTTCGACTATTTGTAGTCTGATTGCATATTATTACAAATACATATTTTTAAACCACTTTTTTTGTCTTAAACTCCAACGGCCTGATGTACCAAATAGCCATAGGCAAACAAAAAATTGTGCACAGACCTTTTACGAATGGGAAATAATTTTGTAAACCGGCCTATACACTAATTAGTCGGTTTACAAAATTCCAAACCATAGTGGGTAGCAATCCTGCCTACCTCATCAATATGCATGAGCTAGCACACAAACTGCAAGTCACTATGATTGGATGACATCACAAGTATGGCTGGTAGCCTGCTCGGATTAGCAGACCTCCATGTCTGCGATCACATTTACATAAAGTAAACTTTTTTGTTTGTTAAAGACAGCCTGTTTTTTGTAAAGGAAATGAGGCTATATTTAAACAAGAAAAGTTTCTTTTTTTAAGCTTGTTTTAGAGTTAATAGTGGTCCAACAAATTTGTCTTTCAAATTCACGTTTCCAAACGTGTTACCACCCCAACTGAGGAGTCAGCAAGTTTTCAATGTTTTGCTACTTGATTTTGGGTGCAAAACACTGATAAATACTATATCAAATCACTATTTAGTAGGGATGCCCTAAACTCACCACTTCTGAATACTGATTCATAGGTCTTTCTTAATCATTTAGTGGTCTCAAACGTGTGATTTTGCGAATCACAAGCTTTCTGACAGGAAAATATCTTTGCACATTTTGCGGCAGCCTGTCATGTATTGTGTAATAACTTTTTTAAATAATGACTTGTACATTTACACAGTGCTTTCAGATGCACGCTGGGACTTTGTAGCACTATAAATACACATCGCTATTCCCCAGTACATGAACTAGGATTCAGATGTTTGACAAACTGGTTACACACACGGACATCTGCAGTAATGGCATTAATTAATTGAGCTTTTGGAATATAAAATAACACATTTCCACAGATTGCATTAACTTGCATTTATATTTCATTTATGAAGGCAAAACTCCAACAAAATAGTTGTAGAACATTTTCTTTTTAGCCACATTTACTTTACTACTTGATATCGCACACGACTCACTCCAGTAGGAATATCTCGGCACTGCGCTATATAAGCATAAGAGAACTGTCTAGAAAAAACAAGTTTTATGCAGCTTCTTAAAATTCCTAAAATTGGGACATGTACGAATGTGGCAAGGAAGGTTGTTCCAATGATATAGGGCTAGATATGAAACCCAAATACGCGGGCTAAGATTGATGCAGGACCTTGTGCGTCATACAACAGTTTGAAAATTGTCTGTTTTTTAAGGGTAGCCAATGCAATTTTTTCAGAATGGGAGCCGAGAGTGACTGAGCTGACAGATTGCAGATCAGCTGGGCAGCAGTATTCCGAACAACCTGTAACATAGTCGGCAAGGTATCATTGGCTGCAACTATTAATGCATTAATTCCCTTAGTCCAAGTGCCTACAGAAACCCAAAACAACAATGGCGGACCTCCTATGCCGCACCTCGTGCCAGTTCCTATATGTGGAGGCGCTGTGCAAACAACCCCTGTGCCAGCCGTTGAGTGGCGTCGCTGTGCTCCAGATCAGAGATTCTTATACCAAATGTGGGTGCACAGCTCAGAAAGTCCAATAGACCAGTGTAGATGGGAAAGTAACTTCTTTATTTGAAAATATTTCCTTTAAAATTGATTAACTATAGACAATCCAGCCAACGCGTTTCATTCCCATATAGAGAACTTCCTCAGGGCAAACAAAGTATCATGTGTAAATGTACAGATCGAAGGGTGTATCTGCAAAAGTTGATAGAGCTCGTTGTCTTAAAAACGGTGGCCTTTCACAAAGAACGAAATGCTCCTATGTTATCCTGTTTAGAATAGAAAGCAATTTCCAATCCGTAACTCAGGAAAAGAACGGGATCCAACCATAATAATAATTTGATCTCACCAGCAGAAGTCACTGGCCTGGAGGTAGCTGTAGTGATCACCCAGTCGATATGGCGTAGAATGAGACACAAGGCAAAGACCAGGGGGTAGCTGTAGTGATCACCCAGGCCACTCCAGGGTTGGAATACGTATCAAGTCGATATGCCGAGGATGAGGCATAGGTCAAAAATGGAAAATATCTCTTACAGTATCACCTAGTCATCATTGAGTTATCCCAAGTAGGTGAATCTCCTTAAGACCAAGTGTATTGTATCATGGCCCAAAAGTATAATAACTAAGGGGCATATTATCAAGCACGGCGTTAAAATTATCGCCGCTTTAGCGGCAGAAAACTGCCGCTAAAGCGGAGATAACGGGCTTGATAATATGCCGCAGAGAATTCCAATAGAAGCCCATGTTGACACCAGAACATGGGCTTCTATGGGAATTCTCAAGGACATATTATCAAGCCCATTATCGCCGCTTTAGCGGCAGTTTTCTGCTGCTAAAGCGGCGATAATTTTAATTCCGTTTCTTGATAATATGCCCCTAAGTACGCAGAATTCCTCCACGTCCAGAAATGTTCCGTCTGTCTTATAGGAGGAAGAGAGACGGAACACTTCTGAGCTACCCCCTGGTCTTTGACTTGTGTCTCATCTACACCATATCGACTCGATATGTCTTCCAACCCTGGAGTGGCCTGGGTGATCACTACAGCTACCAATACTGTGGGACCTGACTGTTTGGTTGGCCCTCTGGGGCCGACCAAAGCAGTCATGCGCGCTCTCCCTTTTCTCTATGTAGGCTGCATGCAGCTTACATACAGAAAATGGCCTCCCCATAGGCGCCCGGTTGGGCGCCGTCCCCACCAATCACAACACTGCCACTGCAGTGTAGTGATTGGCTTAGTGGAGGGAAGCTGCCTGCTGCCTGCTGCCTGCTTCCTGTTCCTTAGAGCAGGAAAGCAGCAGGAAAACACTGGACCGGGCCAGGAGCGGAGGCGGCACAGGACCCGGTAAGGTAAGTTAAAAAAAATGTATTCCCCCCTACCTGCGAAACCCTGCGCGACCCCCCACCTGCGAGTCATGCCGGCCGCGACTGCCCTGCACCCAAGTCTATGACAGGTTCAGATGGACTTGGAGTAGGCCGTTTGGAACAGCAGCCTCATGTCAAGAATATGTTCAGATGCACTGTGTGGATCATGCGTGCAGCCCACACTCCATGTCCATAACATGCTCAGATGTCATCATGTGCCCACAAGTCTGATATACAGATGGTGACGCACCTCCAGTTCCAGTTATCCTGTTAGTGTATTAATCGGGTCAGTTGCAAATGTAATTTAATTGAATGAAAGGCCAATTTCACTGTCTTGTAGAAAGCCACTAATCGATGCTTCGCATTCTGCCTGTCAAATGAATGCTTTTGTGATGGTTCTCATAGAATGAAATGTGAGCTCGCCCAAATGATAAAAGGTACAGTTGTGCACGCAAGTAGGTCAGTTTAAGGAGGCAGTTGCTAGAACTTTTTTTTAAATTCTCGACCCACGTCTAATTCCATGTAAAATAGTTTTGTATTAAAATGCACTCTTTTTTAAACATTTTCACTGAGTGGACACCCCCCGAATCCCCGTTTGTTGGTCAGGCTTGCTTGCTTGTGATGTAACCCTCCTCCCGAACATTTACACCTCACTACTTTCAAAAGTCACCAGCCGCCATTGTTAGACGACCTTTTTCTCACAGTAACAAGGTGTCTGAGGTGTTTGAAGTACAAATCGAAACTAGAGCGTAGGGGCTGTTGGACGACATAATGCCCTAAGCAGCCCAACTCTCGCCTGTGTGGTTCCACTGAGGTGGAGGAGGACGGTGACTAAGGCACGGGTGGAGCAGGGTAATGCTCTCTGCAGATATGAATGTCATGCTGAGTCACTACATCGCCTGTTATTTGAAAACTGTTGAATCCCTGAAGAATATCCTGCACATCATCTCACTTGAAAATAATCATACATATTTATACAGTCGAGCAGCAATGTGTGTTCTGAAACAAGTGAGTTTTTAAGGGCGGAGCGGTAGCGTAGTGAACCGTAACCCCCGCTTTCTCGGCTCAAGTGGGGGTGATGTTAACACATAATTATTTACGAGCCTTATCTTTCTGTACCTTAACAGACAAAAGCTCTTAAAAACACAGTGTAAAAGAGAACTGAAACCGAGGTCCAGGATGCAAATCCAATCAGAGACAAGAGGCCCAAAAGGTGAAAGGATGAGGGAAAGAGAGGAAAACAGTTTGAAGAGGTGTAGCTTTCATAGGTGCAAAGGGGGTGACAAGAGGCTTAATGAACCCACTGAACACTAAATGTTGCTGTTTTTCAATAATTAAATGCCAACTACGGGGGGGGGGGGCATTTGTTTCTTTGCATTAAGGCCCACAATACACTGGCGAAGCTACTCAGACTAAGAGAGAGAGAGCTGAAAGGAAGAGTGAAATGAATGGCATATATAAAACAAGCATTGGCATAGCCAATAGGTCTCGCCTTTGGGACCTTATAAGTACACTGGGAGACCGAGAGGATGGACAGAGGACAGTACAGACACGGGTTTGGGAGAGGGGACTGGATAGGAAAGTTCAGAGTTAAAGCAGAAATGATTCAGTGTTAAAACACAAGAGAAAAGTGAAACAGAGTAGGAACAGGGAAGAAAGTTTTTTTCACAGGTATTTTTAAGGTGCTCGAACCTTAAGGGGCAATCATCCAGTCCCCGCTTGAGGGCAGCTATAAATCGCCGTCCTTACTGAATTACTAATTAAATTAACCCCGCAATCTCCTTATTGTAAATGCATTAATTAGTAAAGAAATCCAGTCTAGTTCTTTAAAGTAAATGTACATAAATCCACATCCACGGTTATAATAAATACTTTACTGCTTTCATAATTATATTCATACAGTTGGTGATTGAGTGGCGGCAACTCAAAGCTCGAACAGGCACGTTTTACAACTTCTAACAGCATGTTCTCTGGTGCGGCCGCAATCCACGCACCAAGGAAACACAAGTTTATCAACTCCTTGCACGTTTCTCATGACCCGCTGACCACGCAGATAACTTAATAACAGTAAATGACGTCGACTCACCTTTAGTGTTAACTTGTCGTCCTTTCATATATAATGTGATCTGTGTCACCGGTATTTCAGCCTGGTAGTGGTCAATGCCGTCTGTAATATTTTCAATTTGTTTTGCAAAATGTTATTTAATGAAATAGATCTGTTACAAATGTAAAAATATAATATAGGGTTCTGGCGTCGATCACACGAGCAGAGGGTGTAGCTTAACGGCTACGGCGGCTGGCCTTAAAGCTGGGGAACCAGGTTCGAGTCTGGCGGGAGGCTCAAGCATCCTGTGATTCTGGGCAAATAGCTTAATCTCCCCGTGCCTAAAAATAAATAATGTGCCCGTCTGTTATGCAACTGGTGCTCATGTAAAGCGCTCTGACACCTTCTGGTATAGTTCACACTATATAAAAAACTGCAAAATTAAAAATCACTCTAATTTACTGCTGTAAATAATTAAATTGCACCTTACAGTTGGTAAATTCAAATAATGCCTACAATTTTTACGCGGTACGACCAATACACCTAACAAGCTTAAAAAAAACCTGCGTACCCCAGAGATGCATATACAATCTGCGATCATGAAACTGGAAAATAGTTCACAGATAGCTGCCACGTGTATCATCCAGGTACTGTCAATATGGCTCAGCTCCAGATAGCATAATCAGGGCTAACGAGTGGCCTCGTCATGTGGAAATCGAAAATAATTGCTGTTAGCATGAGCTGAAGCCATCTTGTTTGCAGCATCCATTTTGTTAGCCTTGTGATTCTGCCGTCTTCACTTTTGCCTGCTTTTCTATTCTGCTTGAGTCATCAACCTTAGTTAACTCCTTCTGTACTGAGCCAGAGCAATGTATGAGCTCAGAAAGGCCTGTAGCTGCAAGAATGTACCTGTTTGAGAATTTAACTGTCTATCATATCCTACTGATGTAAGTAGTTCTGTTTCTTCTCCCACTTTGCTGACTAAGTGATATTCATCTGCCCATGTTTTTCAGTATCTATTCCTGTGTAGGCTTGCACCTTCTATTTGTAACTATATGCTTACTCTGCAACAAACTGTGTAAAAAAGGCCCATGGTTTCTGTATTCCATGTACTACCTCCTACAGCGCCTGAGGGCGTTGTATTGATGTAGTCCCACTCATGAGTGATTAATAAACTTGGGGGCAGATTTATAACGGACTTGCGCCACTTTTACGCCGCCGTTGCGTCACTTTTGTGACGCAGCGGCGGCGTAAACCCTGCGCCATGTTGCGCCCCATTTACAACGTGACGCATCTAGGGAGATGCGTCACGTTGTAAAGCCTGCGCCACATGTGGGCGTACCTGCACAGGGGGGGGCCTTCCGGCGCAGGAACGCCTCCGAAAAGTGGCTGAGTGAAATCTACAAGATTTCACTCAGTGACTTTTCCGGCCATGCTGCGTCAAAACCCCTGCGCCTGCTTGAAGCAGGCGTAAGGATTGACGCAGCATTGTAACAATAGCAAAAACCAAAGGAAATGATGGACGGAGTGTTGAACACTCCGTCCATCATTTCCTTTGGTCTTTGCATTGTAACAATAGGGCACCCCCAAGCCTTGCTGGAGCTGCGTCGCGCTTGTGACGCAACTCCAGCAATGCGCCAACCTTCCGCCATCAGATGCGTCACGCATCTGTTTGTCCTTGCGCCACGATGCGCTGCATTGTAAATGCGGCGCATCTATTGTGGCGCAAGGGTAAACTTTCGTGACGCATCTTCCCTGGCGCATCCATGCTGATTTGCAGGGATGCGCCAGGGAACATAAATCTGCCCCTTGTTATTTTGAATTCCAGCTTCAGTGCCAATCTCTTCTTTGTTAGTCTAAGGACCCGTGGACAAACTTAAGGGTGAACCCTGCAAAGGCACATTTCCACAGTAGGGCACGCAATGTAGAGCTCATCGGAGACGCGGCCGTCCGAAGGAATGGTCTTGACGGAGGAATGGAATCCTACTGAGGAGACGTCCTGCACGAGGAGACCTTTTGTCTTTGCAGACCGAAGTGCTTTTCCGGTTTTCCTGATTTGACCCTCCAGGTGGTGGCCAGTCCCGACTGAGATCTCCTTTGGCGCAAGTTTTGCAGTGACCATTAGGTCGAGCAAGAGATTGGCAGTTGGAGGTTGGAGACTTTTGTTTGGTAAGGTCGCTGAAGCAACACTCTTGATTTTGGATTTGCTTGGCCAAGATTCTGGTTTGGTTTGTTTATTGCAATAAATAAAGGCAGGTAATGTGGAGATTTTTCTCTACTTTGATATATCTGGGATAAGCAATATTTTACTACAATTTGGTAGCATGCCTGCTCCTAGCGCACTTCGTAGGTTGTGTTGCTGTCTTGCTGGTACCAAAATGGATTTAGAAAGTAGTCAGCCGGCTCCCCTAGAGGGGACACCTAATAGGTCATGCATATTAAATACGGTATTTCTTCCATAATGTATAGTACACTGTGGAACAAATATACGAAGAAGGATCCTGATCTACGATGGCCAGTAAATGGGTCATTTGATTTAAAAAAGATTCAGTATGTTGAGCAGTGTCTGTTTACGTGAAAGAGTCGACAAGATATGTTTGATTATGTACGAATGTGGGAGAAAGAAGTGCATGAGAGAGTGAGGAAAGAAGAAGCTATAGCAGAAAATGAACAGCGGAAAACAATATATAAAAAAGCATTGGAATTGAAAAATAAGGAAATGAAGGACATAAAAGAAAAAGAAGATAGGGAGCGTCGTTTAGAGGTAACTGGCCAGTACCCTATTAGGCGCCCCATTTATACCCTACTTAATAGACCTCAAGATGATTCTATTTTGTTAGATCGACCTCCACCCCGTATAAATTCCCTGGTGCCCATGAGAATGAAGGTTCTGAGGAAGAGCATTTGTCTTCAGAAGAAAAAGATGAAGATAAGCAGGAAGGGCGGAAGACTCGCTCTACTTTGACTACTGAATGCAAGGCCACTCTTAGATCTGCCACTCGTACAGCAGCTCGTGGGAGTGCCTCCGCCCCAGAACTCAAAGTAATGGTTCAACAGTGGATAGATTTAGAGCAGATATATTTTGTAGAGACGTTTACTTGGGAAGTAATACTCAGTTTTAGAAAACATTCTGATAATTTAGAGCCCTCTGATATAAATTCTAATTATAAACAATTAAGTGATGGCACCTTTCTTCCTTCACAGGTGCCTGATCTAATTAGGAGAGTGGTTAAATTGTGCACTGACACGTTCCGTCTGCGAGAGGAGAAAAAAGCAGCTGGTAAAACTACAACTGAACAAACAGTTCAGACCCCGGAGCGACAAGAGGGAGCTACGGGGACAGATAAAGATACTAGTGATATTGAAGTTACTATGAAACCCATGCGTGAAGCAGCACCTCTGTATGTTCCCCCAAAGGGAGTGGGAATGAATGATGATAAAGATTCAGATGATGCAATGGGATATTTTGTTTATAATTGGGTCTACACTCCTTGGAGTAGAGCAGACGTTATGGCTCTTAAAGCTGCTTTGCCCGACCCATGGAAAAACCCGGCCGCTTTTTATGAAAAAGTGGAAGGAGCTAAAAGCTCCTGTACTATGACTCTGCCAGATACTGACATGTTTTTTGGACTTATTTTGCCTCCTGATATGTGGAGATCAATTCGGAAGGTAGATGATAATGTAGCCTATGGTGATACTTGGGTGTATTTAGAGCAAATAGATGCGGCTAGAGAGCCTGCGCAGAAACCACGACAGGAGATATTAAATCTTCCCAAAGCTATTGTGATTAAATTGAAAACTCTTATACCCCCTAAGAAAATCAATTGGACTACATTAGCGTCTTGTAAACAGAAAGCGGATGAGTCAGTTTCTGATTTCTTTACACGATTTGAAGAGACATTCCATGATTAAAGTGGGCAGTCATTGATAGATGAAATGGGTAAGCATCTGTTCGTTGACAAACTTGTCGCTAATATGTTGCCAGACATAGCTAGTCGCCTAAAGGCCAGCGAGAGTCCATGGACTACGTCTTCCCCAGTCTCCCTTTTGACTATGGCTCAGTATTATAAGCGACAGGAATTGGAAGCAAAAGGCAAGGAGGATAAAAAGGTTAAGGATCTAAAAACGAAAGTTATGTTGGCTCAAGTCTATGGTCCCTCATTCAGAGGTGGTGGTAGAGGTGGACGTGCAATGTATCGCCCTGGTGTACCCCCTTTCCCTCGAGCAACTTTGTCTTCTGATCAGTGTGCTCATTGTAAAGAAATTGGACATTGGCGTGCTGTGTGCCCCCTTTTGCAAGGTCAGCAGTATCAGCGGGGTAGAGGAAGTATGAGAAGCCGCCCAGGGGACACAGGAAATAGGGGAGGCATGGATAATCGTACCAGAAGTGAGGCAGTTGAACACAATCCAAATTCTTTTAATGCCTTTGATAGACGAAACCAATACCAAATGTCTGATTATTCGGCTGATGGTCCTAAGGATTCTGATTATGCACAGGAATGCCTAGGATGGGGTAAGGAACCGGTTGAGGTCCCAGTAGATCAGAGGGGTCCCTATGTCGATGCAAACGTCTTGGGTTCTACTGATCAGTCTCTGGTTGATACAGGAGCTACTCGTAGTTCTCTATCTAAACAATTGGTTCCTAGGTCTCCCCTGTCTGGCACAATGATAACATTGATAGGGTTCGATGGGACACCTACACTTAGCCCACTGTCACAGCCACTTGCATTTAGTCTTGATAAATTCACTGCAACATGTCAATTTCTGCTTTCCCCTAACACGCCGGATAACATTAAAGGTATCGATATGCTTAAACATTTACGTGCTACAATACGTTGTTTCCCAGAGGGTGTGCGTGTTATTTTAAACAATAACTATCCAATGGTTGAGAGGTCTTGTCTTATTAAAGAGGATATTGCTTTGGCATTGTTACCTAGTACCTTGCAGGCTACATCAGATACCGATGTGGGACAAATGGTAATCCCACCAGTACATATTCAAGTGAAAGAAGGTGCTTCTTTGCCTCGACTGCCCCAATATAAAATATCTCGGGAAGGAGAAGAAGCATTGATACACATTGTTCAGGATTTGATTAAGGTGGGGGTTGTGGAAGAAGTTCCTTACAATACCTGTAATAGCCATATTCTTCCTATTTTGATAAAAAAACACTGATTCTAAAAATGTATAGATTCATCATTGACTTGCGAGAGGTTAACAAGATCTTAGTGCCCAAATATCCGGTTGTCTCTGACATCACAACACTTCTTACTATGGTTACTCCTACTGCAACTACATTCAGTGTGATCAATTTGAAGAATGCATTCTTCTCAATAGTTTCATCCTGACAGCCGTTATTTGTTTGGCTTCACTTTGAATAATCGATCATTCAGATTTTGTAGAGGTCCACAAGGGTATACAGAGAGTCCTAGCATTTATAGCCAGGCATTGAAAAGGCAGCTTGATTCTTTCCCTCTGCCAAAAGGGGTGGCTCTTATTCAATATGGCAATGACATCTTGTTGGCTGCCGATACCCCTGAACAGTGTGAAGAAGTAACACTGTTATTGCTATCATTCCTTGCCTCTCATCATCACAAAGTCTCTCGGAAGAAATTGCAATATTGTAGACAGCAGGTTACCTATTTAGGTCACCTCCTATCTAGGGAGGGATGTGCACTTACACCAGATCGCATTCAAGCTATTTTAGACACGCCTGTGCCTCGTACTTAGAAAGATGTTCGTGCACTGATTGGCCTTACTTCTTTCTGTAGCCAGTAGATCCCTAGCTTTTCTCACACTGTTAAACCCTTGTTGGCCCTTTTGACTAAAGACACTCCGATGCCCCTCCCATGGACTACTGAATGCCAGCATGCTTTCCAACAGTTGCGTCAAGCTCTTTGTTCTGCACCAGTATTAGGAACTCCAGACTACACTAAGGCTTTCACACTCTATGTACACGAGAGGGACGGTTGTGCTCTCTCAGTTTTAACACAGACACACGGTGATAAGCAGCGTCCTTGTGCATATTTCTCAGCTGTCCTTGATCCAGTCGCCCGTGCGCTGCCTGGGTGTTTTCGAGTGGTGGCAGCGACAGCTGTGTCCATACGTCAGAGTGAGGGAATAGTCTTGTCACACAGATTGCTTGTGCTAGTACCCCATTCAGTTGATGCTCTTTTATATCAAACGAAAACACATTTGACTAGTGCCCGCTTGACAGGATATGAATTGACACTGTTGGCTCCTCATATCACACTGAAAAGATGCTCGACTCTGAATCCTGCTACATTATTGCCATTTCCAGCCACTCAGTCTCAGTCACAGGAGTTACATGACTGTATATCCCTTACTGAAGCACAAACAAAGGGTTGTGTTGACCTACAAGATACGCCCCTTTCTAGTGTTGATGGGTCCTGCTCGAAGTTGCCTGATGGCACGACATCCGCTGTCTCTGCAATCACAACACTTCAGGCAGTAGTTGAGACAGCCCACATTCCACAGAAGTCAGCTCAAGAAGCCGAGTTGATAGCATTGACAAGAGCATGTGAGCTTAGTACAGATCTACTTGTTAACATCTATACCGATAGCTGATATGCTTTTGGAGTGGCTCATGATTATGGGCAACTCTGGAAGGAAAGAGGCTTTCTTACTTCAAATGGGACGCAAATAGTGCATGGGGAATCAGTACACAATCTCTTTAATGCCTTGACAAATCCTAAGAAAGTGGCAATTGTTAAGTGTAGCGCAGACAAGAAAGTGACTGATAAAATAGGAAAAGGCAATGCCTTTGCAGATCACACAGCTCGTGAGACTGCAATGCAGCAAAGTACTACACCCATGTATGTAGTTAAGTCAGAGAGCGTTGGCATGATGCCAGGCAAGAGGTACTGGATATGTAACGATCTGCTTCTGTTGAGGAATTAGACCAATGGTCTAAGGAGGGAACATGGATGATGAGGGCTGTTGGAGGAATAAAGAAATGACAAAATGGAAGTTAGCCACAGCCTATTTACATCCTATGATTCACATGGCACATGGGCCGGCACATGTTGGAGCATCCTCAATGGCAAAGCAACTTATGCAAGTTTGGGATCATCCAGATATTGCCGGCACAGCTAAAATGATAGTCCAGTCTTGTCTGATCTATCTCCAATATAATCCTGGAAAGGGAACACGAACTCCAGCAGGAGGGTTTGCCATACCTACTGCAGTGAGGTCCTGCAAATGGATTACATAAAGTTTGAGCGTTGTAGCAACCTAAGGTATGTCTTGGTAGTGGTTTGCGCCTTTAGTAAATGGGTGGAGGCATACGCCATGAAAGGTAATACAGCTCTTACTACAACAAAGGTGCTCCTAAAGGAGTTTTTCCCCAGATTCGGCATTTGTTGAGTTTTGTGGAGTGACAATGGACCCCATTTCAATGGGCAAGTTGTTGATTACCTCGTGAAAGGGTTAGGGATTAAACAGAAGTTTCATGCTGCTTTTTTTTTTTTTTTAATCTTTATTTATTGAGTTTTACATAGAAAAAGCCCATGTAAGTAGTACAAAACCGATAGTAGACCAATGCAACATATACATCAGTGATACACAGCATGTCACCCTTCAGAAACGAGGCAAACAGCAATGTCCAATTATTTCTTACTTGTACCCCATCTCCCATTGTCCATGTAGAAGTCCAAGGGCCGCAAATGTGCACCACAAATATTTATCTTGTCATGAGGCATATAAGAGCAGACCACCGGGAAGTCCATCCAAACAGGGCACATATATTCAATATTATCCCCAGCCGATCTCAGCCAGGTCCCCTCAAAACATTCCCAGAACCTGTTTCAGCCCAAGGGGCCCTAAATCGAATACCCAGCCACCATCATGCCATTTGTAACCATGCTTTTTATGTGGGGGTCTCATCAGTGTGTGCCAGGAGATAATGTTTCAATGGGCCCCATATATCACGCGGTCTGGAGCTGCGGGGCAGCGTATCCGCATATATAGAGCTTTGGTCCTGGCTGTATATCAGATCTGCTAACCAATCCTTAAATTTGGGGGCACGCCCCCTACCCCATCTGCACGCCACCCTACGCTTCGCCAATAAGAGCGCCAGTGAAACATATCGACGATACCCTTGCGGGAGCTGCTCAGTGTTTCCCAACAGAGCTACAAGAGGACTATAGGACACGACAACAGACGTCATCTGCGCAAGAGCTTCAAAAATTTTATGCCAATAGTCCAAGACTCTGGGGCAATCCCATGCAAGATGCATGAAGCCAGCCTCCGGGCTACCACAGCGGTCGCAGCTGGCAGTCTCACGTAGCTTGAGTCGATATAATTTTACGGGTGTACAGTAGAGACGATGAATATATCGATAATGGATAATCCGCAATCTACAGCTGGCTGAAATGCGCGCAACTTGCCTACAGCAATACCCCCACTGCTCCGGCGATAGTTCAACACCTAAGTCAATAGACCATTGTCGCACTGCGATATGCACAGGCTCTGGCTGAAGAGCACGGACCGTGTGGTACAACGTAGAAACCATATGCCCCGGATTATCAGCAGACAACATACGATGGAGTGGTACCAGTGAATCCGGTTCTTTGGGATATTCCGGGAGAACACTCCGCAACCCCTGTTGAAGCCGCAAATATAAAAAGGTGTCTAGCGGAGTGGGAACTGCCTGGCGGAAAAACTGATCACTTGATCGAAACCTGCCCTGTATGAAAAGATCCCCCCACGTGCCTATCTGCAATCGCTCACACAATCTATGAAACCCACGTTCTTGGAGCAGAGGCAATTGTGGATGATAAGAAAGCTGCATCAGTGGGGAGTATAGCATCGCAGCATTAAGACGCTGCCCAATGGCACACCATGCAGTGAGTGTGCCTGTCACAGTGGTAAAGGGCGTATTTCTAGCCGGTGGTGGCATATGTATCGCCCCGCTCAATGGAATCGGGTTCGATAGCCATTCCTCCGCCGCTACCTGTGGCAGAAAACTCGAGGGGTGCATCCAATAATAAGCGTGCTGCGCCTGAGCGCATGAATAATACAGTTCGAAGTCTGGGAGGTCAAATCCACCTTGCGCATAGGGACGCGTAAGTACCGTCCATTTCAGGCGGGGCTGTTTACCTCCCCAAAACAGTCTCAAAAGTTCAGTTCGAAGGGAGGTGAAGAAATGGCGCCCCGGGGGATAGGGGATGTTTAAGAACAGATACAAAAATTGTGGGAGCACTACCATTTTGATTAAAGAGGCTCGCCCGGCCATAGACAATGGCAAGGCTATCCATCTCGCTACGTTGCGGGACAGACGTTCAATCGCTGTACCGTAGTTAAGCCGTAATATCTCATCTCGGGTATTCCCAATTTGGATCCCCAGGTAGCGAAAATCGGTATCACACCAGACCAGCGGAAAATCAGGCGTAAACCGGGGAACCGCTGGCGTGAGAGGAAAAATCAGGGATTTCTCCCAGTTAATTTGGATGCCCGAGAGGTGACCAAATAATATAAATTCACGCAAAACTGGGTTCAGGTTATCCTGCGGTTCTCTGATGTATAAGGTCATGTCGTCCGCATAGAGCGATATGAGGATGTGTCTTAAATTGCAGCGGAGGGCGTGTTCACGGTGCTGTTGTCGTAATTTACACGCGATAGGCTCTATTGCAAGGGCGAAGAGCAACGGGGATAACGGACACCCTTGCCTCGTGCCTCGGGATATGGGAAACTCAGCGGAGAGATGTCCGTTTATGAGAACGCGGGCTGTGGGATCAGTGTATAACAGGCTAACCCAAGCCACGAAGGGTAATGGAAAGCCCATTCGGAGAAGAATTGCATTGAGATAATCCCATTCAACAGAATCGAATGCCTTCGTGGCGTCAAGAAAAATTGCAGCCATGGACAGATCCGGCGCTATATTCTGGAGTGTGGAAAATAATGTGCGGAGATTAAACGATGTAGCCCGTCCCGGCACAAAACCAGCCTGATCAGGCAGCACCAGCTTATCTATTAAGAGCAGCAGCCTATTGGCGAGGATCTTGGCTAATATTTTAGTGTCGCAATTCAGTAACGACAAGGGTCTGTAGGAGTCACATGAGGTAGGGTCTTTATCCGGTTTCAGTAATGAAGTTATCAGGGCCATTCTCATAGATGGGGGCAGCCTGCCCCCCTCCATGGATTCCAGGTAGACGTCTTTCAATACTGGGGCCATTATATCGATGTAAGCCTTATAAAATTCAGCCGGTAGGCCATCTAACCCTGGGGCCCTGCCAGATCTCTGTTGCATAATTGCCTCTTTGATTTCGTCAATTTCAAATGGGGCACTGAGAAACTCCCTATGATGATCTTCGAGCCATCCCAGAGCCACAGCCTCCAAATAAGTATCTAACTCCATACTGCCCTGACGCCGTGAGGTATACAGCGCGGAATAGTGCTCAGTGAAAGCGGCCACGATGTCAGCAGTATCAACGCAGGCCAACCCATCCTGGCCTTGAATTTCCAGAACACTCTGTGCACCCCTAGGTTTCCGAATCATATCCGCCAGCACTCTGCCAGGTCGGTAACCCTCACCATACCTCCTGGCCTTCCAAAATTTGCCCTTGAAATTGGCCTCCCGTTCCGCAGTGGCTCCGTATTCGGTAAGCTTCTCTTTAATCTGCACTTGCAATCCCCCGTTGGACCCCCTTGCCATCTCACGCTCCAACGCCTGCAACTCGAGCTCCAGCCTCTGCAGCGTGCTCCGCAAATCTTTCAGAACCCCAAAGCTTTTCGAGATGCAAAAACCCCGGCTGGTGACCTTAAAGGCTTCCCACAGTATTTCTATGGAGTCCACCGATCGCCTATTTCTATCGAAAAAATCCTTTATCTCTTCACCTAGTTCGTCATGAAACAGGGGATCAAGAAGGGCCATGGGTTGCAATCGCCAGTACCTTCTAGGCGCAGCACAGCCAGGCATGCGAATCTCCATCTGAACTGGGGAATGGTCAGAAGATGTTTTAGCCAGATGAGTGATGGAAGCGATTGAGGGAGCAAGATCACGCGAGAGTAAGAAATAATCTAGCCGTGCCCAGGAGCCTGCATAAGTGTTAGTATGCGTACCCTCCCGAACCAGCACATGCCGACATCTACAAGACCACCCTCTTGAAGTATGTCCATTAGAACCGCTTGTGCCCTAGTGTAATGATGCGGGGCTGGGTTCGATCTGTCTTGAGTCGGCTGGAGAGCCACATTGAAATCCCCACCCCATATCACCTGTGCGCCTCCCAGCTCCAGTACCTTACCCCAAAGCACCGTGAAAAATTCAGGAGCGTCCACATTGGGACCATAACAGCAAACCAGCACAATTGATACCGTGCCCACCTTGCCCCAAACCAAGACATAGCGGCCCTGAGGGTCCGCAGTGGAGCCCACTAGCGTGAAGGGTGTACGTTTTTTTATCAGGATGGCAGTCCCCCTCGCATACGAGGAATAGGAAGCGAAGATTCTGTGGTCAGCCCATTTGCTGGCGAACCCGGAGGGCCTCCGGGGGTCGATATGGGTCTCCTGTAACATGGCCACCTGTATATGGTGACGTTCAAGGTAGGAAACTATTTGTTTACGCTTACGAGGATCACCCAACCCCCGAACATTCCAGGAGATGAATCGTAAACCGGGATCAGGGGAACCTCCAGATCCTATCTGTGCACCTCCCTGCGACATATCAGTCTCAACAGATAAACATAAAGTGTACTATGCTTGTGTATCACTAGGACTACAGACATCATAAATGTATACAGTGCAAAACAACAAAACCATGTAATTTTTCCCCCCACCCCCTCCCACACTGACATCCCAATCATGCCAATGAAAAGCCCACACCCTCCCTCCTCCCACTCAACAGCCCTCTTATGCATAGGGTGTATGTCTAGCAGGGGTTCTCCCTTGTGGGGGGCCCATCTAGGTGACCCACCCTGCCCTCACCGACCTGGAGGCAAATAGTTGGGACACCCGCCTCTGCTTCAGTCAGTGGGGGTGTTCGGCCGTAAGGATCCATTGAGCTAGTAACAAATAATGACGAACCTGTAGTGAGCCGCCGCGGACCCATCATCACTCAACATATCCATCCCTCCCTTCATGGTTACCGTGCCCAGACCTGCGGCAACTGTGCTCTAACAAAATACATCACCCATGTAGAATAATCCAGCACATCACTAATCAGTCAACTGCATCAAGGTTCTCAGAGATAGCGTCTGCTTCTTTAGTCTTCTGTAGGCGCTTTAGGAAGTCCTCCACCTGCTGAGGCTTGGTAAAGAACATCTGTTTTCCCTGATGTGTAACTCGCAGTCGTGCAGGATAAAGTAATGCATAATCTATATTGGCGTGACGTAATTTTTGCTTCACTGAAAGAAACCGTCGTCTTTCTTCTTGAACCAATGCCGTGAAGTCCGGATAAATTGTGAATGGTGTACCTTCGAATTGCAGTGTTTTCTTTGCGCGGGCTACACGCAGGACAGTGTCACGATCCCGGTAATTAAGAAATCGGGCTATGATCGGGCGGGCAGCAGCTCCCGGGGGCGGACGAGGACCAAGTGCCCTGTGTGTGCGCTCTACAATGAAGTGTTTTTTTTTTTTTTGTTTTTTTTTGTATATAACAACAGGAGTATAACCCATATACCACGTTGAGAGGTGGGTAGGTATGAAAGAAAGAGCAACAATTCTCAACAGGTATTATTACGCTAGACAATTAAATTTGTATGTCCAAGACATCAGACCGGAGGGAAAAATGAAGACTCTTGAAGAATGTTTAAAGAATGTATTTAGGTCAAAACATCATTTAAGCGTCATTCGTAGAAACAAGAGAAAGCAAATTTACAGTTGTATCAGCACTGTAGAAATACATATTTGAAGCAAAAAACAATAACAACCCAAATTGCACTTGGTGCTGGATGTGAAGGTGAAGGTGGCGACACAAGTGACAATTGTGAAAACAGCGACGGCGGCGCAAGAGAAGTGACAAGTAATGTACAGTGAGAGCAAATTGTATAAAATACTGTGGTAGACGAAATAAATTGATTATTCTTTGTAATTCAAGACAATCATTTTGAAAGGAGAAAACCACAGGAGAAATGTTGCGCGATTAATGGCGCTGAACGGTCGACGGCGTTTCGATCCTCTATGTTAGGATCATCTTCAGGACCGGGTTGTTCGATTTAAAAACGGTGCTGTACAGGGGGCAAGAACAGAAGGGTGTAAGGACAGAGAGGGGGGAAGGTATGAGGAGAGTGAAAAGACCGCAGTGGGCCCGAGTACAAGGCGAGTTGTATTTGAAAACAGCAAGGTGAAAGGGAGAAGAAGAGGAAAAGGCATGGCGGTGTTAGGAAATTAATAATTTGGAATTAACCTGAGGGGGCGTCGGACAAGAACGTAGAGGGGTCCGCATCAGTGGGAGAACGTTGTTTGCTGCAATTAAGGGGACAGAAAGGTAAAATTAGGGTGAAGGAAGGATGAGCGGGGGACAAGGTTCAAAACGAACCGGCGTGGGGGTTACCTGGGGGTGGAAGAGGTTGCGTCAAGTTTAAGTAGAGACGCGGGGCGCGTCTGTGGATGAACGTCGCCGGGCGGTCAAAGGATCTTCGGGGCTTAGCCAGGTCCCGTCAGAGGTACTCCTAAATAAAAAGGCCAATAAGAAGCGATCCGGGGACAGGATGTGGTGAACCAAACTGGAGGCCAAAACAGGTAACGGAGCACTTACTGGGAATGCGGAATGAATCCGAGGCATGTCGGGGGCGTGTGCAGCTAGTCTTCGTGTGGCGATTCGAAATGAGGAGGCCTTCGCGGGGAAGTGATTAAGCGAGACCGGGTGGGATCACGTGAGCGCGACTAGGGGGCGGGGCTAACTGGCCGAGTGAGACAGCCCGGTGGAAGACTAGAAGGCGGAAAAAGGGAAGAGGGACGCGCGGGAAGGTAAAGTTACAACTCAGAGAAGACAGACTATGATAGAAAAAATCAATAAAGGATAGTCATGTGGAAAAAACATTTGGAGACAATAATTGAAAGATAGTCATGTGGAAAAACATTTGGAGACAATAATTAATTACACAATGCACTGTATTAATGAAAGTAATTATACATTGTGATTCGGGGTGGGTAAAAGGAGGAGAAAAAAGGGGGGGGGGGGAAACAGTGAACACGTATCTCAGTAATGGAAGTTAGTAACAGGGGTGTGAAGAGTCAGGACAAGGTTCAGAGTAGAATGGTGCTATTCCATTCATCAAGTGTGTTCAGGCCAGCATGGACTGAGTTACAAGTGGAAATCCATTTACATTCGCATTTATTGAGGAGTGCTTTGATGTCGCCCCCTCTCAGCGGTAGTGTGGGTTGCTCTATTACTTGCCAAATCATATCAGTTTCGCAGTGGTTTTTGAGAATGTAATGTGCAACCAGGGGCGCAGTAGGGACCTTGCAGTGGATTCTACTTTTATGTTGGATAATCCTTTGTTTGACCATTTGGGTGGTTTGTCCGATGTAAGTGAGGTTGCAAGGGCAGCGGATGGCATAAATCACATTTTGAGATTTGCAGTTAGTGAATGCTTTGAGTTTATAGGTGAGATTGTTGGTTTTAAACTCTTTAGTATTGACTGTAAGGTCGCAGACAATGCAAGACAAACATTTGTAGTGTCCGATGGCAGGAGGTAGGCCCCAAATGGACGTGATGGTGTTTCTTTTGGGGTCTGTAGTGGGCCATGTAATGGCATGTACCAGATGGGTAGCCAGATTACTCCCTCGTTGGTATGAAAACAGTGGAGGCTGGTCAAAGGTTTCAAAGGGTTGAAGTAACTTCCAGTTACGCTTGATGATCTTATTAACTTCGTTGCTGCAGGGACTGAATTTAGAGACAAATGGAATCCTCGTCATAGTTTTTTTGGGTTGTGGCATGAGTAAATGTTCTCGGTGGCAGTACCAAGCTCTCTTGCGGGCTTTGGTAACGAGGCGTTTAGGGTAGCCCCTATCGAGGAGTTTCTGGATGAGAATGTCTGATTCTCTGAAGTAATCTTTGCGCCACTTACAGTTCCGGCGGATCCGTAGGAATTGCCCATATGGGAGGCCATCTCGGAGACTGCGGGGATGATAGCTGGAATATTGAAGTAAAGTGTTTCTTTCAGTAGGTTTCCTGTATAGACATGTGCCAATTTTGTCATCTTCCGCGTGTATTAGGACATCCAAGAAGGGCAGGTCATTGGATTTGGACTCATGGGTGAATGTGAGATGGGCCTGAGAATGATTGAGCCATTGAATAAAGTTCTCAAGAGTCTGGGCTGAACCTTTCCAGAGGAGGAGGACATCGTCAATGTAGCGACGCCAGAGGGTAATTTGAGTGATAAAGGGGTTTCTTGTGCTGAGAATGAGGGTCATTTCCAGATTGTGGACGAACAGGATGGCAAAATTAGGAGCGAAACAAGCACCCATGGAAACTCCCTTGATTTGGAGGTAGAAAGTATCACGATACAGAAAATAGTTATTTTCTAAAGCCACTTGAAGTAGATCCATGATGAATTCCGTGGGAATTAAGGTGGGTCTTGGTCTGGATTCAAGTAAAGTTTTGATGACCTGTAGTCCCTCTTTGTGGGGAATGTTGGTATAGAGAGATTCAATGTCTAACCCCACCATCAGGTCAGTTTTGGTGTCAAAAGGCCGGTCCTCTATGGTGCAAATGAGGTCCATGGTGTCTTTAATGTATGTTTCAGTAGATGGGACAAATTCTTTTATGATGGCGTCAATGTATTTACCCAGAGGCTCGAGAATGGAGCCACAACCCGAGACGATGGGACGTCCTGGTGGGTTGATATTGTCTTTATGGATCTTGGGAAGGATGTATAAGACTGGCGTCCTGGGGTTGGGATTGTTGAGGAACAAGTACTCTTTCTGGGAGATAATATTCTGTGATTTGGCTTGTTCAGTGAGGATATTGATTTTGTTGCGAAGGTCTGGTAAGGGGTCCTTGGTGAGGGGTTGATAATGAAGAGTATTGGATAGTTGTCTTTTGATTTCAGTGTCATATTTCTCAATGTTCATGACAACAATACCTCCACCTTTGTCTGCTGGTTTGATTATAAGATCAGTTTGTTTCTTTAAGTTGAGTAGAGCTTGTTTTTCTGCCAATGGTAAGTTGTAAGGAACAAATTCGAAGCTATGTTGGAGGATCATGATTTCACGAAGAACAGCTCGTTCAAACGTAAGGATTTCCGGAGGCATGCAGGAGGAAGGGGGATTGAAGGTGGATGGAGGGTGAAAGCGGGGTGCGGTGGGAACAGGGGTTTGAGGTTTGTCAGAGAAAAATTGTTTGAGTCTGATTCTTCTGAAGAATAGTAATAGACTCGATTGTAGATCCAAGAAGTTGGTGCGTTCGGTGGGCACGAAACTCAGGCCTCGACTCAGAAGGGTGGTCTCATCGTGCGACAGGATGTGGTTAGAAAGATTGAAGATGGGTATGGATGTGGGGTCCAAGGAGGCCCGGACAGGTGTTTGTTCAGTAACTTGGTTGTTCACCATTGGTAGTACCTGTTGCGTGTTTGTCTTTCTCCTGAGAATGGAGGTTGGTACTGACGGTTGCCCCGTGGTCGGGAAGGTGGACGGCCCTGGCTGCGGCCGCGTCCTAAAAAACCTTGTGGTAAAAGTGGAGGGGGTCTGTTGGTGGTCGTTGAAGAGCTAGGTCCCTCACCTGGGTCTGAATCTTCAAGTGAGGTATTGGAGGAGTCAGAGAAGGTAATCTGTTGGTTATTACGGTATCGACCCCAATTGCGAGTCCTGGGAGGGATGTAAGGAGTGTTGAAGAATTCGTCGCGTAGATATGGGTATGTTTTTTCAACGTTGTAGAATTTGATATCTTTCTGAATCTTGGTAACTTTTTTGTTGAGTTCAAAGGTGTTGAAGGTAGTGATAGTAAGGTTGATTTTTTCTAGGAGGTTTTTTGCATCTGTGAGAGATGAATCAGCTAGTATTAATTGTTCCAATTCTGCAATTTCTTCTAATTCTTTGCGGCTATGTTCGATAGCTGTGTCGATGCCTAGCACCATCCAGTGGCGTGAGCAGGTGGTAGCTAGATGGCTGAAACCAGTACGGAATTTTGGGTCATTGACAAATATGGCTGGAGTATTTCTGATTTGTAAACCAACTGGGATCACACCTGATTTAAGGTATTCTGTGAGCATACGGGCGTGAAGATCAGTTCTGATTTGTTTTTTCTTAAGTTTTTCAAGTTTGTCTAACAGGATACAGGAGGTATTGGGGGGGGTTGTGGCTGAGGTAGTGTTCACTGGAGGGCCAGAGAGGAGAGAAGGGCCCCCAATTAGACGTTGGATGTAGTCTTCTGTGTATGTAAGAGTCTCCCTTGACATTCTAAATGCCAAAAAATTGGCAGAAGAGAAAAGGCAAAATAAATTTGTCCGAAAGTAAGATCCTAGCAGGAATCAACTCTCGCAGCTATGCAGCTGCTCACAATCTTGTATATAACAACAGGAGTATAACCCATATACCACGTTGAGAGGTGGGTAGGTATGAAAGAAAGAGCAACAATTCTCAACAGGTATTATTACGCTAGACAATTAAATTTGTATGTCCAAGACATCAGACCGGAGGGAAAAAGGAAGACTCTTGAAGAATGTTTAAAGAATGTATTTAGGTCAAAACATCATTTAAGCGTCATTCGTAGAAACAAGAGAAAGCAAATTTACAGTTGTATCAGCACTGTAGAAATACATATTTGAAGCAAAAAACAATAACAACCCAAATTGCACTTGGTGCTGGATGTGAAGGTGAAGGTGGCGACACAAGTGACAATTGTGAAAACAGCGACGGCGGCGCAAGAGAAGTGACAAGTAATGTACAGTGAGAGCAAATTGTATAAAATACTGTAGTAGAGGAAATAAATTGATTATTCTTTGTAATTCAAGACAATCATTTTGAAAGGAGAAAACCACAGGAGAAATGTTGCGCGATTAATGGCGCTGAACGGTCGACGGCGTTTCGATCCTCTATGTTAGGATCATCTTCAGGACCGGGTTGTTCGATTTAAAAACGGTGCTGTACAGGGGGCAAGAACAGAAGGGTGTAAGGACAGAGAGGGGGGAAGGTATGAGGAGAGTGAAAAGACCGCAGTGGGCCCGAGTACAAGGCGAGTTGTATTTGAAAACAGCAAGGTGAAAGGGAGAAGAAGAGGAAAAGGCATGGCGGTGTTAGGAAATTAATAATTTGGAATTAACCTGAGGGGGCGTCGGACAAGAACGTAGAGGGGTCCGCATCAGTGGGAGAACGTTGTTTGTTGCAATTAAGGGGACAGAAAGGTAAAATTAGGGTGAAGGAAGGATGAGCGGGGGACAAGGTTCAAAACGAACCGGCGTGGGGGTTACCTGGGGGTGGAAGAGGTTGCGTCAAGTTTAAGTAGAGACGCGGGGCGCGTCTGTGGATGAACGTCGCCGGGCGGTCAAAGGATCTTCGGGGCTTAGCCAGGTCCCGTCAGAGGTACTCCTAAATAAAAAGGCCAATAAGAAGCGATCCGGGGACAGGATGTGGTGAACCAAACTGGAGGCCAAAACAGGTAACGGAGCACTTACTGGGAATGCGGAATGAATCCGAGGCATGTCGGGGGCGTGTGCAGCTAGTCTTCGTGTGGCGATTCGAAATGAGGAGGCCTTCGCGGGGAAGTGATTAAGCGAGACCGGGTGGGATCACGTGAGCGCGACTAGGGGGCGGGGCTAACTGGCCGAGTGAGACAGCCCGGTGGAAGACTAGAAGGCGGAAAAAGGGAAGAGGGACGCGCGGGAAGGTAAAGGTACAACTCAGAGAAGACAGACTATGATAGAAAAAATCAATGAAGGATAGTCATGTGGAAAAAACATTTGGAGACAATAATTGAAAGATAGTCATGTGGAAAAATATTTGGAGACAATAATTAATTACACAATGCACTGTATTAATGAAAGTAATTATACATTGTGATTCGGGGTGGGTAAAAGGAGGAGAAAAAAGGGGGGGGGGGAAACAGTGAACACGTATCTCAGTAATGGAAGTTAGTAACAGGGGTGTGAAGAGTCAGGACAAGGTTCAGAGTAGAATGGTGCTATTCCATTCATCAAGTGTGTTCAGGCCAGCATGGACTGAGTTACAAGTGGAAATCCATTTACATTCGCATTTATTGAGGAGTGCTTTGATGTCGCCCCCTCTCAGCGGTAGTGTGGGTTGCTCTATTACTTGCCAAATCATATCAGTTTCGCAGTGGTTTTTGAGAATGTAATGTGCAACCAGGGGCGCAGTAGGGACCTTGCAGTGGATTCTACTTTTATGTTGGATAATCCTTTGTTTGACCATTTGGGTGGTTTGTCCGATGTAAGTGAGGTTGCAAGGGCAGCGGATGGCATAAATCACATTTTGAGATTTGCAGTTAGTGAATGCTTTGAGTTTATAGGTGAGATTGTTGGTTTTAAACTCTTTAGTATTGACTGTAAGGTCGCAGACAATGCAAGACAAACATTTGTAGTGTCCGATGGCAGGAGGTAGGCCCCAAATGGACGTGATGGTGTTTCTTTTGGGGTCTGTAGTGGGCCATGTAATGGCATGTACCAGATGGGTAGCCAGATTACTCCCTCGTTGGTATGAAAACAGTGGAGGCTGGTCAAAGGTTTCAAAGGGTTGAAGTAACTTCCAGTTACGCTTGATGATCTTATTAACTTCGTTGCTGCAGGGACTGAATTTAGAGACAAATGGAATCCTCGTCATAGTTTTTTTGGGTTGTGGCATGAGTAAATGTTCTCGGTGGCAGTACCAAGCTCTCTTGCGGGCTTTGGTAACGAGGCGTTTAGGGTAGCCCCTATCGAGGAGTTTCTGGATGAGAATGTCTGATTCTCTGAAGTAATCTTTGCGCCACTTACAGTTCCGGCGGATCCGTAGGAATTGCCCATATGGGAGGCCATCTCGGAGACTGCGGGGATGATAGCTGGAATATTGAAGTAAAGTGTTTCTTTCAGTAGGTTTGTCAATGACCCAAAATTCCGTACTGGTTTCAGCCATCTAGCTACCACCTGCTCACGCCACTGGATGGTGCTAGGCATCGACACAGCTATCGAACATAGCCGCAAAGAATTAGAAGAAATTGCAGAATTGGAACAATTAATACTAGCTGATTCATCTCTCACAGATGCAAAAAACCTCCTAGAAAAAATCAACCTTACTATCACTACCTTCAACACCTTTGAACTCAACAAAAAAGTTACCAAGATTCAGAAAGATATCAAATTCTACAACGTTGAAAAAACATACCCATATCTACGCGACAAATTCTTCAACACTCCTTACATCCCTCCCAGGACTCGCAATTGGGGTCGATACCGTAATAACCAACAGATTACCTTCTCTGACTCCTCCAATACCTCACTTGAAGATTCAGACCCAGGTGAGGGACCTAGCTCTTCAACGACCACCAACAGACCCCCTCCACTTTTACCACAAGGTTTTTTAGGACGCGGCCGCAGCCAGGGCCGTCCACCTTCCCGACCACGGGGCAACCGTCAGTACCAACCTCCATTCTCAGGAGAAAGACAAACACGCAACAGGTACTACCAATGGTGAACAACCAAGTTACTGAACAAACACCTGTCCGGGCCTCCTTGGACCCCACATCCATACCCATCTTCAATCTTTCTAACCACATCCTGTCGCACGATGAGACCACCCTTCTGAGTCGAGGCCTGAGTTTCGTGCCCACTGAACGCACCAACTTCTTGGATCTACAATCGAGTCTATTACTATTCTTCAGAAGAATCAGACTCAAACAATTTTTCTCTGACAAACCTCAAACCCCTGTTCCCACCGCACCCCGCTTTCACCCTCCATCCACCTTCAATCCCCCTTCCTCCTGCATGCCTCCGGAAATCCTTACGTTTGAACGAGCTGTTCTTCGTGAAATCATGATCCTCCAACATAGCTTCGAATTTGTTCCTTACAACTTACCATTGGCAGAAAAACAAGCTCTACTCAACTTAAAGAAACAAACTGATCTTATAATCAAACCAGCAGACAAAGGTGGAGGTATTGTTGTCATGAACATTGAGAAATATGACACTGAAATCAAAAGACAACTATCCAATACTCTTCATTATCAACCCCTCACCAAGGACCCCTTACCAGACCTTCGCAACAAAATCAATATCCTCACTGAACAAGCCAAATCACAGAATATTATCTCCCAGAAAGAGTACTTGTTCCTCAACAATCCCAACCCCAGGACGCCAGTCTTATACATCCTTCCCAAGATCCATAAAGACAATATCAACCCACCAGGACGTCCCATCGTCTCGGGTTGTGGCTCCATTCTCGAGCCTCTGGGTAAATACATTGACGCCATCATAAAAGAATTTGTCCCATCTACTGAAACATACATTAAAGACACCATGGACCTCATTTGCACCATAGAGGACCGGCCTTTTGACACCAAAACTGACCTGATGGTGGGGTTAGACATTGAATCTCTCTATACCAACATTCCCCACAAAGAGGGACTACAGGTCATCAAAACTTTACTTGAATCCAGACCAAGACCCACCTTAATTCCCACGGAATTCATCATGGATCTACTTCAAGTGGCTTTAGAAAATAACTATTTTCTGTATCGTGATACTTTCTACCTCCAAATCAAGGGAGTTTCCATGGGTGCTTGTTTCGCTCCTAATTTTGCCATCCTGTTCGTCCACAATCTGGAAATGACCCTCATTCTCAGCACAAGAAACCCCTTTATCACTCAAATTACCCTCTGGCGTCGCTACATTGACGATGTCCTCCTCCTCTGGAAAGGTTCAGCCCAGACTCTTGAGAACTTTATTCAATGGCTCAATCATTCTCAGGCCCATCTCACATTCACCCATGAGTCCAAATCCAATGACCTGCCCTTCTTGGATGTCCTAATACACGCGGAAGATGACAAAATTGGCACATGTCTATACAGGAAACCTACTGAAAGAAACACTTTACTTCAATATTCCAGCTATCATCCCCGCAGTCTCCGAGATGGCCTCCCATATGGGCAATTCCTACGGATCCGCCGGAACTGTAAGTGGCGCAAAGATTACTTCAGAGAATCAGACATTCTCATCCAGAAACTCCTCGATAGGGGCTACCCTAAACGCCTCGTTACCAAAGCCCGCAAGAGAGCTTGGTACTGCCACCGAGAACATTTACTCATGCCACAACCCAAAAAAACTATGACGAGGATTCCATTTGTCTCTAAATTCAGTCCCTGCAGCAACGAAGTTATTAAGATCATCAAGCGTAACTGGAAGTTACTTCAACCCTTTGAAACCTTTGACCAGCCTCCACTGTTTTCATACCAACGAGGGAGTAATCTGGCTACCCATCTGGTACATGCCATTACATGGCCCACTACAGACCCCAAAAGAAACACCATCACGTCCATTTGGGGCCTACCTCCTGCCATCGGACACTACAAATGTTTGTCTTGCATTGTCTGCGACCTTACAGTCAATACTAAAGAGTTTAAAACCAACAATCTCACCTATAAACTCAAAGCATTCACTAACTGCAAATCTCAAAATGTGATTTATGCCATCCGCTGCCCTTGCAACCTCACTTACATCGGACAAACCACCCAAATGGTCAAACAAAGGATTATCCAACATAAAAGTAGAATCCACTGCAAGGTCCCTACTGCGCCCCTGGTTGCACATTACATTCTCAAAAACCACTGCGAAACTGATATGATTTGGCAAGTAATAGAGCAACCCACACTACCGCTGAGAGGGGGCGACATCAAAGCACTCCTCAATAAATGCGAATGTAAATGGATTTCCACTTGTAACTCAGTCCATGCTGGCCTGAACACACTTGATGAATGGAATAGCACCATTCTACTCTGAACCTTGTCCTGACTCTTCACACCCCTGTTACTAACTTCCATTACTGAGATACGTGTTCACTGTTTCCCCCCCCCCCCCCCCTTTTTTCTTCTCCTTTTACCCACCCCGAATCACAATGTATAATTACTTTCATTAATACAGTGCATTGTGTAATTAATTATTGTCTCCAAATGTTTTTCCACATGACTATCTTTCAATTATTGTCTCCAAATGTTTTTTCCACATGACTATCCTTTATTGATTTTTTCTATCATAGTCTGTCTTCTCTGAGTTGTAACTTTACCTTCCCGCGCGTCCCTCTTCCCTTTTTCCGCCTTCTAGTCTTCCACCGGGCTGTCTCACTCGGCCAGTTAGCCCCGCCCCCTAGTCGCGCTCACGTGATCCCACCCGGTCTCGCTTAATCACTTCCCCGCGAAGGCCTCCTCATTTCGAATCGCCACACGAAGACTAGCTGCACACGCCCCCGACATGCCTCGGATTCATTCCGCATTCCCAGTAAGTGCTCCGTTACCTGTTTTGGCCTCCAGTTTGGTTCACCACATCCTGTCCCCGGATCGCTTCTTATTGGCCTTTTTATTTAGGAGTACCTCTGACGGGACCTGGCTAAGCCCCGAAGATCCTTTGACCGCCCGGCGACGTTCATCCACAGACGCGCCCCGCGTCTCTACTTAAACTTGACGCAACCTCTTCCACCCCCAGGTAACCCCCACGCCGGTTCGTTTTGAACCTTGTCCCCCGCTCATCCTTCCTTCACCCTAATTTTACCTTTCTGTCCCCTTAATTGCAGCAAACAACGTTCTCCCACTGATGCGGACCCCTCTACGTTCTTGTCCGACGCCCCCTCAGGTTAATTCCAAATTATTAATTTCCTAACACCGCCATGCCTTTTCCTCTTCTTCTCCCTTTCACCTTGCTGTTTTCAAATACAACTCGCCTTGTACTCGGGCCCACTGCGGTCTTTTCACTCTCCTCATACCTTCCCCCCTCTCTGTCCTTACACCCTTCTGTTCTTGCCCCCTGTACAGCACCGTTTTTAAATCGAACAACCCGGTCCTGAAGATGATCCTAACATAGAGGATCGAAACGCCGTCGACCGTTCAGCGCCATTAATCGCGCAACATTTCTCCTGTGGTTTTCTCCTTTCAAAATGATTGTCTTGAATTACAAAGAATAATCAATTTATTTCCTCTACCACAGTATTTTATACAATTTGCTCTCACTGTACATTACTTGTCACTTCTCTTGCGCCGCCGTCGCTGTTTTCACAATTGTCACTTGTGTCGCCACCTTCACCTTCACATCCAGCACCAAGTGCAATTTGGGTTGTTATTGTTTTTTGCTTCAAATATGTATTTCTACAGTGCTGATACAACTGTAAATTTGCTTTCTCTTGTTTCTACGAATGACGCTTAAATGATGTTTTGACCTAAATACATTCTTTAAACATTCTTCAAGAGTCTTCCTTTTTCCCTCCGGTCTGATGTCTTGGACATACAAATTTAATTGTCTAACTACAATGAAGTGTGGCGACAAGGCCTCCGCCCCTATGGTGGCCAGGAGCAATCTTTCAATGTAGGATTCCATCTGGCCCGTATTGGTACTCTCCGGGATACCAAGCAATCGTATATTATTCCTTCGACTCCTCGCTTCCAACTCCTCGTTTTTCGCTGCTATTACTTTAAGTAATTTGTCCATTTGGGTCACATTAGCTTGGAGTCGAGACGTTGCGTCTTCACTATCGGATATCCTGCGTTCCGCTTCCGTAATGCGTTCTCCATGCTGATCCATCTTGTGCACTATACTATCTATACGTGATGTCATGGAGTCCATTTTGTCAGCCAGAGTCGTTAACCCCTGTCGGACCTCCAACATAAGTGTTTTCATGTCAACTTCTGGGCTAGTGCCCCCACCCGAGGCACCCATTTCTGCCCCTGCGTCCATCTCAGCTGTTTGGGAGCGCATAGATTTTTTTGGCTCAAAGTTAATGCGCGACTGCTTCGTGTCTGGTTTCCCCATAGCTGAACTGTGGCTCCTACTTAGTAGCCGTCAAGGGGACGATCCAGGAGGAGAAGGAATTCGGGGAGCTCCCAGTCGGAAGGGCAGGTTCTCTGCTATTGAGTCACCCTCGTCAGGTCCCGTCGCCTCCCTTCACTCCCAGTGCAAGAGCGCAGCAGCAAACAGCAATGGTGGGTGGCTCCCCTCCCACCACGAAGCGACCATCAGCAGCAACCGTACAGAGATGAAGGAAAGTAGGGAAGAGCAGCACACACCAGCAGACAGCGGCTAAGAGGCAAGGGCGTCACCGCGGCCCCAGAGCTCACCGCAACACCCGCATCCACACCAGCATCCCCTGCGCCGGAGAGCCAAGTTACAGTTTTCTTATACGGGCCAGACCCGGGGACACTTCAGCCAATAGAACAGTCTCCCCTCGTCAAGGGTCAAAACTGCTCATGCAACGTCGATTTCCCCGTGTGACAGCAGGCAGGAGTAGGCTCAGTCAGTTCCAGCGATCCACAGACCCGCCAGATAGTGCGCCACTACGGGTGCAGGCAGCCATCCGCAGCCCACGACGCGCCCTCCGCTCCCGATGTAATGCACCACAGCGCCTCCGCTGCGCCAGCAATGTCACTAATGGTTGCGAGGATTTGAGTGCGGCCGCCGATCTCTTACCGCCTCTATCGGGAGCTCCAGTCTCCGGCACACCAACTTGGATACCGCCCCGAGGGGGCTTCGCAGCGCCTCACCGTCAGCGGTCGTAGACTCCAGGCCACTCCACCAAAGCAGATCGCGCCTCTAGGAAGGTTAGCGTCGGCCTGCCGCCTCCGCGCTGCAATCAGCAGTCAAAATCAGGTTCGACAGCACAGCCGCTTATGGCTGATCCGTCAATCGTCCGGTACTCCCGGTGTCCTCAGCATAGAGGCATCGGGCAGCGCAGTCCCAGTATCTCGTTGGTGGCGGGGGAGCCCTTCAGCCCGCAGATCGTCAGGAGGCGCCACGCACCTCAGTTCTCGCGGACGGCCTGGGCGCCACAAGGGAAGCCCCGGTCTAACGTAGCCACCACAGCCGTCACACAGCAGCTGCGTCCAAGCAGTTACTCAGGCGGCAGTCAGCAATTCCGCGCTGTGGGCACAAAGGAACCTCGCTGTCCTCCACAAGCTCGGTCCCGGACGCCCCCCCGGTTCCGCCGGCAAAGGTCACCGTTGAAATGGAACAGCAGCTCCATTATCAAGGATAAATAGCGGATAGTTCGGCCAAACTGCGGGAGCTTCACACAGTGGCAGCCATTCTGCTAGTGCGCCACCTAGTGCCCCCCAAGTTTCATGCTGCTTTTCACCCACAATCAACGTTACAATTCTACCCTCAAGCTAAAATTGGCCAAAATACAGGCTTCCACATTGTAAAAGTGACTCTCTTCAGTAATGAGTGAGTTGAGGACACAGGTAGATGTTGAAGCAGGTTTATTGAAGAGTAAGCGTAGACGAGACCCCATCCAGTCAGACACAAAGCTCAACTGCCACACAAGCAGTTCAACCCAGTGCCCGGCAACCGACTCTACATTCTGGAACAATAGGAATGCAGGCCTCAGGGACATTCAGGACACCACAATTCCTCCCCCCTTTACCATCCAAAACAAAGTCAATAACTTTATACACATAAGAGCAAACTACAACAAAATATCAAAACTTGAGTAAATCACAACATCAGGAATGTATGACATAAATGCAAATAACGCATTAGAATTAAGAAACAAAATCTTGCAGATAACGAGGAGTGCGTTTCAACCGACAAGGTCTGCCACCCCTCTCATTAACGATGGCACCTTCTCGAACAGAACTTTGATTCCCAGTGCAAGCAGAAGAAGCACTGACAGTGGTGAACTTAATGGGACATTTCCCCACTCTTCCTAAATTCCAGATTTTATGGTCACTGGTCTTTACCGCATTTTTAAACACTTTGATTACATTAAAAGGTTTACTGAACTTGAAAGTACCACCACCCTTCCTGGGAGACTTAACTTTTACCCAATCACCCACATTGAAAACCGTACTCTTCACACCCTTTCTCTCATCAAACCAAACTTTCCTTTTAAACATAATTTCTCTTTCTTTTTCTTTCCAGCCTTCACTCCTTCCTGCATCACTGTCCACTAGCAACCTCTTAGTGGTAACCCATGACGGAACAACTTCAATGTTAGGAACCCTTCCTTTAAACAAACGAAAGGGAGCTACCCCAGTGGAAGAATAGGGGGTGAATCTAAACTCACACACCTTTTTTTGATTTCCAACTCCCAGCTTTTACCACAAGTAACAGCTTGTTGCATGGTTTCTTTGAGAATCTTGATAAACCTCTCTACGACACTTGCACTCTGGGTGGTAAAGGGCAGCTTTATCGTGTCTAATTCCCTTTGAACTTAAGAACTCTTCCATGAGCCTTGAGGTGAATTGAACACCGTTGTCTGACAACAATGTCAACGGAAATCCTTTACGTTCAAAAAGTTCCTCTAAGAACTCAACTACGACAGAAGACTCAACTGAATTTACAATTTTAATATCAGGCCACTAAGCAAACATGTCAATGCATACAATGACATACCGCTCCTGAGTCTTAAGTTGCACAGGACCTAAAATGTCTATGGAAATATCTGTCCAAGGACCAGTGGCTTGCTCCCTAATGACCATGGGCTGAGTTCTACATTTAAGAACCATGTCAGAACATGCACACTCTGGACATACAAGTACCAACCTTTCCACATGCACATCCACAGCCGGCCACCAATATGCCTCGCTGATCCTTTCTTTTGTTTTTGCAACACCCATGTGGGAAGCATGCACACTTTCAATCAACTTGTCTCTTAAGACATGTGGTGGTACAAGTTTGCTACCATGCATGAGAACTTCCTCACAGTCTTTCTTCTCACACCAATCACCACTGACAAAGGAAATGACCTTTTGCAAAACAGTATCTCCTGCCAAGCTTTCTTTCCAAAGCCTCTCAGAAATAAGTCCCTCGCTGATTACACACACATTGACTTCCTCTTCAAACTCCTCACCACCAAAACAATCAACTTCATCTGTCTCACCATCTTCACCACCCAATCTAGAAAGGCAGTCTGCCAAAACATTGCTAGAACCAGGCAAGTATGACATGTCAAAATGATATTCTTGTAAGGCCACCATCCATTTTCTAATGCGATGGGAAACAAAGTCAATCCCTTTCTTTGAGAAGACTTCCTTGAGAGGTTTGTGGTCCGTAAGAATGTTAAACTTCTTCCCCCACGAAAACGTCCTCAATTTGCGCACAGCCCATAATACACCCAGTGCCTCCTTCTCCACTACAGAATAATTGCATTCCGCACCACGCAAAAGTCTGGAGATAAACAAAACTGTTTTCTCCTCCCCGTCCACCTTCTGCAACAGAACGGCACCCCATCCAGTGGAAATCGAATCAGTCATAACATAAGAGACTTTCTTGGGGTCAAAACTATTCAAACAAGGGGAATTGTTGAGATGTTTCTTATTACATAGAAATTCCTCCTCACAAAACTTTGACCATACAAATGCACATCCCTTTTTCAACAGTGATCTTAGACCCAACGTCTTCCCTGCAAAATTGGGAACAAATTTGTGGTAGAACTCGGCCATGCCAAGAAATTTGACCTGGAGCCCACAGACTATTGATAGAACTTACCAAGGACGCTTTTGGCTTAATGCCTGTAGAAGAAACAGAGTGACCAAGATATTCCATTTCCTTCACATCAAATTTGCACTTATCAGCCCTAAGTGTGAGACCTGTATCATGAAGATTTTTTAAGACTGACTTATGTCTTGTGTCATGTTGTTCTGAATCCACACCAAAGATGAGCACGTCATCTTAGTACACCTTGACACCATGGATGCCTCTAAGAATGCCTTCCATTGCTCTTTGAAACACTGACGCAGCAGAAATGAGCCCAAAGGGCATTCTCAGAAATCTAAAAGTGCCAAAAGGTGTGACAAAGGCAGTCAGATCTTGGGAAGTAGGGTGAAGCTTGACCTGGTGGTAAGCGGAGGTAAGATCTAATGAGCTGAAATGTTTTGCCCCCTCAAGTGAACACAACATCTCAGTTATGTTAGGCAACGGCTAGTGATCAAAGATGACAGCTCGATTGAGTTCTCACAAATCAACACAGAGCCGGGCCTCTCCATTAGCTTTATGGGCCATTACTACTGGAGAGACCCACTCTGTTGCTTTCACTTCTTGAATTATCCCTTTGGCGAAAAGTTTATCCAGCTCGTTCTTCATGCTCTCCCTAACCAATAGAGGCACATTTCTTACTTTGGCAACCTTGGGAATTGCACTAGACTTTATCTTTATACGATGCATATAGTTCTTCAAACAACCAAGATCACTTGCAAAAAAAGAGGGAAATTCCTTAACCCAGTCACGGTTTGAATTGTCCACCATCCTCACCGGAGGTAATTCTTTTACACAAACCGAAGGAGATTCATTAGGATCGAGAAACACATACAAATCTCTTTGATGTAGCCAGCTTATAAGTGAATCTCCTTTCATTGAGACATAAACTTTGCCAGGAATAACCCTTCCCCTGAAGTCAATTGTGCCCCAAAAATATTCAAGTAGCTGTATGGTTACTCCTCCATAACCTTTCGGTCTAATGTCTGGCTTTAAAGAACAACATTCCCCAAAATATTACTTTCGTAAAAATGTTTTGGCACAAGAGTAATTTTTGCTCCAGAATCAAAGAGCATTTTTACCGTTGCATTGTTGACCAAGACAAGCTCATGTGGACCATCATTGATATCACCAGTAATTTGAAGAATTTCAGCTTCCTCCAAATCTTCTTCGTAGAGATCAACCTCACTGACTTTCTTATGAGCCTTGCTTGAACGACAACATTTAGAGACGTGTCCTTTCTTACCACAAACCTTACAAACAGCTTTGAATCCTGGACATCCTTTAAAATTCGCCAAGTGACCAGGGTTACCACACCTGAAGCATTTTCCTTGAAAGGTTTTTGGAGACAAAGTCTTCTGAGTCGAAACGAGCTTGGGTTTAGTGGAACTATCCACAACTACCTTAACATCAGAATTCTCCTTCTTATCATTTGAGGAGTCTTTATGTATAGTATCAATACAAGCTTTAGAGTGTTCATGCGTCTTGGCTATCGTGAGAACTTCTTGAAGTGAAGGAGAGTCTTTTTGCCACAAAGCATCTCTTGCTTTGTCTAGTGTACACCCCAACATGAATTGGTTTCTCAAACGGAGCTTTGTGTCTGACTGGATGGGGTCTCATCTACGCTTACTCTTCAATAAACCTGCTTCAACATCTACCTGTATCTCATCCTCGTCGCCAAAATGTAGAAGTGAATCTCTTCAGTAATGAGTGAATTGAGGACATAGGTAGATGTTGAAGCAAGTTTATTGAAGAGTAAGCGTAGATGACACCCCATCCAGTCAGACACAAAGCTCAACTGCCACACAAGCAGTTCAACCCAGTGCCCGGCAACTGACTCTACATTCTGGAACAATAGGAATGCAGGCCTCAGGGACATTCAGGACACCACACACATCTTTGAAATGGCCTGATGCACTGCCATTAGCGTTGCTATCCATTAGATCTATACCACATACACGATCTGGCCTCACACCGTATGAGGTGGTTTTTAGAAGGCAAATGAATATTTGGGGGATTGCTAAGCCACGCCCTATACATGATGTACACTATGTATTGATGAACGACTATTTGTCTCAGTTGACTGACAGTTTGTCTTCTATTTATCAACAGGTTCGGGAGACTCTTCCAGACAGGTTGCAGGGTGAGGGCCATTATATACAGCCTGGGGACTTTGTCCTAACAAAGTCCTTTCAGCTGACCAGCTCCTTGGAGCCTCGTTGGCGTGGCCCCGAGCAGGTGATCTCACCAGGACGGCCGTTCAGGGTGACCAACCAGAAGAACTGGGTCCACGCAACCCATTGTCGGAAGGTGTTGCAGGACCTAGCGAACCCTGCTGTGTTGGCAGATCGTCGCGACATCCTGGACACAGATAAAGGACAAGCCACGTCATCTGAGGACCTGAGGAAGTCTTCCCGGACCACACGATCCCTGGTACATCTCGATATTAGCTGCAACCCCGGAAGAGAGACACTTTGTTACTGAAAAAGAGAGTTTGAGCCACTGTCCTGGGTAGTGAAAGACTGAGTTACAGAGGGGGGTACTCTTTTAGTGGCTACTCATCTCAACCTCAGCGAACAAACCAACGTCTGCCCAGGACCTTAGGGCGCCATCTGTTCTGTTGTTCAACGGCAAGATGAACATGCCTGCGGAGAAGAAGTCAACTGCTGCAAACATTTGTGATCGAAAGAGTATGTTCATTATTGGACTCACTTTGGGGCATATTATCAAGCACGGCGTTAAAATTATCGCCACGTTAGCGGCAGAAAACTGCCGCTAAAGCTGCGATAATGGGCTTGATAATATGCCGCAGAGAATTCCAATAGAAGCCCATGTTGACACCAGAACATGGGCTTCTATGGGAATTCTCAAGGGCATATTATCAAGCCCATTATCGCCGCTTTAGTGGCAGTTTTCTGCCGCTAAAGCTGCGATAATTTTAACGCTGTTTCTTGATAATATGCCCCTTTGATTTTTGTCATCATTGCTACAATAGCATGGGTTGTAGAGGGAGTAGCTCCTGCTCGACCACTACTGACTGCTACTACTCCTGTCCCCATTGAGCATTGATATTTTACTCTTCCCTATCATGAAAAGAAGCACCGAATGTCATATCTCAATAACACTTTCATACAAATGTTGCATCACACCCATAATGCTACGAACATTACCAACTGTTGGGTGTGTGGAATGATGCTAGCTCATCAGAAAAAGGGAGGAACGCCTTTCATTCCTTTGCCGTTTTCACACAATGGCTCCTGCAGAGCCTGGTTTGCACCATTGTGGGCTTCTCATATTGGTAATATTACCAAGTTTGATGTAGGAAGACTTAACGCTCAGTTAAATAGAATCTGTTACCGTGATGAGGAAGGAGATCCACAAGCTAAAGGAACTGTATGGGAAATGGAGGAGTATCGCCGAGGAAATTCCTCCACGCACTATGTTTTCCCTAACACTCAAACTGTCAAGGGTAATGGGCCTCCTGTTATAGCTGTTACTAGAATTCGAGCAGACCTTTGTGTGAGCAGTATTGGCAGTATCCCTGTGGGAAAAAGTGACTGTACTACAGTGCCGAACATTACTGGAATAAACAATAGTAGTTGTTTGTCATCACATAACACCTATTTCATTTGTGGAAGTAAAGGCTATTACCACCTACCTATTGGGTGGTCAGGTAGCTGTTTTGTGTCCTTTTTGCTACCACCTGTGTTTTTGGCACCTGCATCCTACCACAAAGACTATAAACTGTATAATGACATTTCTAAGAGCCGATTTAAGAGGACAATAAATCATGATGCGGTGGATCAAACTGATACTGTATTGCAGCAGTATATTGACTTTAATTTGGGATTATTCTTGTTTGTTGGAGCGGCCTTAAACAGCAGAAAAATAAGGCGCTTAACACGTGTTGTAGAGGCTGTAACCAATCAGACAGCCATGGCACTTGCAAACATCACGGAAGAACTGCAAATTGCGAGAATTGTGGTGCTCCAAAACAGGATGGTTTTGGATGTGATCCTGGCAGACCGTGGTGGAGCATGCCGCATTGTTGGGAGCAGCTGCTGTGTCTACACTCCTGACGATGCCCCTTCAGTTTTTGAAGCAATTTCTAAGCTGCACAAGATAGCCACTGAAATCCATCAGGACTCAGGAACGTGGACTTTGACTGGATGGCTATGGACTATGTTTACTGTATGGGGCTGGAAGATATTGTCAGCCCTATGTATAATTTTTGCGATTCTTTTCCCCTGTTGCCTATGTATCCAATGTGGTCCGATGCTCTGTTCCCTTTGTGCTTCTACCTGTACCTCATGGATACCAGCTAAACAAAATGGCAAGAATGTAAATACCTGACTAGTAACAGACCAAGAAATTAGTGAGTTTATTATGATTGATGTCCATGATATCTTCCTTGCTCCTTCTAAATCATAGAGATGTCTTCAGCTAATGCTAAAAGGGCCATCTGTGGAAATCGCAAATAATTGCTGTTAGCATGAGCTGAAGCCATCTTGTTTGCAGCATCCATTTTGTTAGCCTTGTGATTCTGCCGTCTTCACTGTTGCCTGCTTTTCTATTCAGCTTGAATCATCAACCTTAGTTAACTCCTTCCGTACTGAGCCAGAGCAATGTATGAGCTCAGAAAGGTCTGTAGTTGCTAGAATGCACCTGTTTGAGAATATAACTGTCTATCATATTCTACTGATGTAAGCAGTTCTATTTCCTCTCCCACTTTGCTGACTAAGTGATATTCATCTGCCCATGTTTGTCAGTATCTATTCCTGTGTAGGCCTGTACCTTCTATTTGTAACTACATGCTTACTTTGCAACAAACTGTGTATAAAAGGCCCATGGTTTCTGTATTCCATGTACTACCTCCTACAGCGCCTGAGGGTGTTGTATTGATGTAGTTCCACTTATGAGTGATTAATAAACTTGTTATTTTGAATTCCAGCTTTAGTGCCAATCTCTTCTTTTTAGTCTAAGGACCCGTGGACAAACTTAAGGGTGAACCCTGCACCGGTGTGCCCCTGAAAAGGCACATTTCCACAGTCACACAGATTTGAAAGTGGATTACCGGGCTGGATGAGGCAACGAGAAAAAAATACAATAAAAACACCAGCGAGTAACAGGCAAGAATGAACCTGGCACCGCATTGTGTCACCGCAGAAACACATTATTAAACATGCTAACCGAGCCCCACAGCTCACTGAAAAACGGGGGCCGAAAATTCGCTCCAATCGATGTCATGTCTGCTTCCAAGAAACCAGCCAAGCTTAAAAAAAAACACGTACCCCAGAGATGCATATACAATCTGCGATCATGAAACTGGAAAATAGTTCACAGATAGCTGCCGCGTGTATCATCCAGGTACTGTCAACATGGCTCGGCTACAGATAGCATAATCAGGGCTGACGAGTGGCCTCGTCATACCGGTTTGAAAGTGGAATACCGGGCTGGATGAGGCAACGAGAATAAAATACAATGAAAACACCAGCGAGTAACAGGCAAGATTAGAATGAAACTGGCACTGCATTGTGTTGCCGCAGAAGCACGTTATTAAACATGCTAACCAAGTCCCACGCCTCACAGTATTAAGCATGCTAACCGAGTCCCAAGGCTCACTGAACAAACGCGGTTTACAAGCCACGGCCACAAAGTGAACGCAACGCAAAGCCTTTGAAATCCGATACTGAACAGATGGCACACAGCGCGCCCCTGCTCGTAACCACAAGGCCTAGGCCATGGGCAGATACATGCAGATGCCTTTGACGAATTGCGTGATGTCTTTTTTAGAAAGACACACGCAAAGACCAATAAAAAAAACACAAGCACGAGCGTGTGGAAAGCCCAGAGCGAT
This sequence comes from Triturus cristatus, assembly GCF_964204655.1. NCBI lineage: Eukaryota > Metazoa > Chordata > Amphibia > Caudata > Salamandridae > Triturus > Triturus cristatus. The sequence goes on from NC_140579.1 coordinate 1,115,851,920, forward strand.
TCCAAGAAGTCGTTTTTACTAGGTCAGCGCATGTGCGCTGCACTAGGCTCAACCTAAAGAAGAAAGAAACCAACAAGAAGGTAGGCAAATACTCATGGAAAAATGCATGCAAGTATGAAAGGACTAATGGTGGTTGAATTTTTTTTTTGCATGGGTGGGTGAAAAAAATGGCTGGAATTATGAAAGGCTGAATCAATGAGTGGATGGACAAATGGACTCCTGGATAGATGGGTGAATTGATAAGAGGAGGGTGAAATGATGGATGGAAGAAAAAGAATGGATGTGTGGATGGGAGGATGGATGAATGGCTGGAAGTGGGAGTGGAAGGACTGAACGATTGATGGAAGAGTGTAATGATGAAAGAATGGATAGGCCGAATGGTAAATGAAGGATTGAATGGTGAAAGGATGGTTGGGTGGAAACATGAAAAGGTGGATAGATGGATGGATGCATGAAAGTCTTAAAGGATGGAGAGCTAGATGGACGGAAGGTGGTATAAAGGGAGCTCATCTAGGCTTGGCATGGCTTACTTTCTTTGCTCACCTGACGGCATTCGAGGTAAGGATCAAAGTGGGGAGTATTTTAATTTACTGGCTACTCCCTTGGGTTGAAGCCCAAGAGACAGGTTTGCAAATGACATCTTGGGGACTTTTGGAAAGCTTCTCTGGGAATGCATTCCGCCCATTGCTTACCATTGGCCCTGTGGTTTCTAACTCACATTTGTTTGCTATCTATTTGCTGGCTCTATTTGTTTTAGGCTGTCCAGCTCAAGTTCATCCCTTCTCTTGCCCAAACCTTATTTACTGCCTTTGTCCACCAGTGCTTGATTTCTGTAAACAGGCCTTTAAATCTTTTTCTTGTCACATTTGCTGTTCAGTCAAAGACAGAGGTCAAATGTCAGCCTCTGTATTCCAGGGAGCTTGGTATTTACTTTTCTTTCTGTGACTTCAAAGGGAGAGGATTTATGTGACAGTCACACTGGCTCTGGAGAAGTGCTTGATAAAGGCTGCTCGATGTTATTTCTCTCTAGCACACAACACAATTTAAATGTCTGCAAACAAACTGTGCAGATATTTCAGAATTAGAAAAGCCCAAATGAAGCGCATTTTACGGTAATTCTGAAGGGTGATAAAAATAAATATTTTGAAACTATCAAAATAAATCAATACACTAGATGACAACATTTCTACATATTATCGTTTGTGCGCTGTATACTTTTATCAGTACAACTATACATCGGGGGAGTAGCTAACCGCCGACGGGAATGGATGCTCGGTAGTGTTACTCCGGAGCACCACTCCCAAACTATCCTGGATAACTTCGCCCCGGCTGGCCCGATTCCTGCCCTGGTAGTGCCGGAATACATTTGTAGTGCCCGGCTACTGCCCGTGTAATTTTGGACCGGATCGGAGACGTTGCCCCGCGAGAGCTCTGGAAACCGCGACCTCGCGGGTGACCCTGCCCGCGGGAGTGCGATGCTGTGCCGATCGGGCGCCACGCGAGGCCACGGCTGAGGCCTAAAGTGACGGGGCCTCCGGCGGTACACTGGTGGAGCTCCTGGTCAGATCCGGATCCCTGCAGTGACTGAGGAGACCATCCTTAGCGGCCCCGGTGAGTGACGGGGGGCCAGGTGGATGGTGCGGCACACCCCCCGTCGTGAATGCAAGAGCGGGACTTTGATGACACGGGCGTGTAGACCTGAGGCTGCCTTGATGACTGTGCGCAATCGTGTGGAGCGAACTGAAGACGGATACTAACATCTTGAAGGTACGCGCTGAGGGCCCTCTGATCTGTTTGAACACAGCGTGCAGTGAAGCCCGGAGGGAGATGTGATTTACAGTAGGTCATCATTAAAGACACTGAGCATTGCCTGAAAGCCGCAGGGGAGATAGTGGTGGCCCCCCGCAGTACCGGTGGAAGCGGACAATACCGAGCCAGAGTGAAAGGTCTGGAAGTGGCCCTTGGACTGCACTGCAATTTTCCGTGTTTCTGCCGCTGGGGGCCTAACAGAAACATTTTATTCAAGGTTCTACTGGAGGCACTTCCCACACTTGCCCATCTAGCTACCCCATAGACATAACATCTGGTCTCATTGACAAGCTGAAGAGATCTGGTGTGGTTGCTGGAGGGGGGCGGTTACCGCCAATCCGCTGATGCCTGGTGGGTACTGCTACGGGGCCCTGGAGTGTTGGGAACAGTTTAGCCCATCCAGGGTGTGACATCTTGGTCCTGGAGCAGTGAACATGGTGGGGCGCTGCTGCTCTGGTGCGCCTGAAGTACCTGATGTAGAGACTCTTGCCCCAGGGGCCTCTGGGCCTGCAGTCTCCCCGCGCGACCTACGTGCCACATGGTATCGGTGAAACAAACTGTAGCTAAGAGGTGATTCCCACGACTGGGAGAATTGGACCTGATCCTTGACCGGCCGTCCACGGCCTGGAACCTGGTGTTGGTTGACCTTCCGTCTACGGAAACTGAACGGCGGCCTCGATCAGATACCCCTCTGTGTGGGGTGCTTCTTGCGAAAGCCGACAGGCCGGGTGAAGGACTTCACTGCAGGCGGCGTGGAGTAGCGGCAGCGCCTTGACCAGTTGTGGTGTCTCCGTGACAATAAACAACGGCGACCGGCCGTTATAGTCGGACGACGGCCCAGACCAAGCTAGAGAAGTTCGCTTGGCAGAAACAGCAGTCTGAAGGTCCTGCGGATGCGGTGACGCCGGAGGACGCCACGGAGCCATCGAATAAGGATCTACTTGACACAATAACAGCGATAAGGACCTCCCTTGAGGTGCGGATTGACACAGTGGCCACAGATGTGGCACTGATTCGAGAGAACATGAAGAAAATCACAGAAAGGGTCGAAACAGTAGAGAACACTGCCAAGGAACTGTTTACTGACACCGCCCTACTCAAGAAACAAATTAATGACCTCCGCTCTTCCCACGAGGCGATGGCCTTGCAGCTGGACGACTACGAATGCGACGGAACAATCTCCGCATTATTGGCATGCCGGAGCACGCGGAGGGGCAGGCGGTAGACCTTTTTGTGGAGGAACTGGTCCTTAAGCATCTTCAACCCAGAGGGCTCTCCAAATCTTTCAAGATTAAAAGAGCTCACGAGTGCCTGGAGGCCGCCCGAAACCTGGAGCGCACCCTCGCCCACTGCTGGCGCAGGTGTTTAATTTTTGAGACCGCAATGTTATTCTACAGACGGCAAGGACGGCCCCGCCACTGACCCTGGAGAACAGTAAGATCATGTTCTTTCAAGATTTTACATTGCGAGTACAGAGACAGCGCCGCGGTTTCCTGGAGGTGAAGCGGGCCCTACGTGACCAGGAAGTCAAGTATGCAATGATGTTCCCCGCCAAGCTTCGGGTGGAAGCGAATGGAAAATCGTGGTTCTTCACTCGACCTGAAGAGGCAAGGGACTGGCTTGAGGGATGGCGCAAGATCGAAAAGAAAGGGAAAAAGACATTCTCAGCGGCCGACGACAACGCTGACTGGCGACAGCAGAGAAGATCTCCTCCGCATTCTGACTCTGACTCCCAGGGGCTCACGGGAGGGCACTGATTCAATGGTCGGTAAGGCTGTTTGGGCATGTAATGTCCTCCTGATGCCCTCACTAACTTTATGGAGCAGGGTCTTGGTGTCATGGCCACCCAAACTTGGGATTGCACAAGTCTAGTGCTGAGAGGGAATAATCGAGCAGAATTCTGATACGTGTGTTATGAGGATTGTTCACTATCTGGAGATTGCCCTAGTACTTGACTGAGTCAACTGTGCTGCTGTTTGCGGTGCTTGTTCATCATGGTGAGCTGTTATGGAAAGGACTGGTTTTCTTATGAAACTTGTTACTATACTGCTATTGATAATGAGGGGGCCACAGGACATTTAACAAGGATTGTACTGTTCCTCTGTATCGTGTGCTGTTTATGGGGGTGGGGTCGGGCCGGGGGGGGGGGTGGAGAAATGTTTGTATAGAGTTATGCAAATTGGGAGTGGTGTTACTCGCGTTCCCTGGAATTGTTAATGGGTGGGCGTCAGGCACTCTGCATGATGGGGGTGGCGGGCGGTTTTGGTCCCGTTAAGCAGGGAGGCAGGGAGGGGGGTACGTTTCTTGGGATGAGAATAATCTGGTGTTTACTTTGTTGGGGGTGTTATTGGGGGGAGTTATGCTGAAGGACAATGTGATTGCTTATGTATGCATGGCTTGGTTGGTTTCTATGTACGGTTAGCAACAGGAGATCTCCAACACTATAAGACGGTCACTGAAAGTCCGGGAGTCGCTCATATGACGGTGGGGGAGAGCATGGGAGGCTACATGTCTTCCGTGGATTCCGTTCTTCCGAAATTGGTGACGATATGGCTAAAGGTCAGGGACTTAAGCTTATAACCTGAAATGTCAACGGGTTAGGAGACAAAATTAAGAGAGGTATTGTGCTGCAGTATGTCCACCGCCATGCGCTTGACCTGGTAACTCACTTAATTGGTAACTCTTGCATGTCCCTCGACAGAAAGGGGTATCGAATGGTAGTCCACTCAGGTTTCACCAGAGGGTCCAGGGGGGCGGGGGTCCTCCTTTGAAAAGGATGTCCTTATATAATACAGAATACCTGGACGGATCCACAGGGCAGGTATGCAGCTTGCACAGGTATGTGGGAGGGCAGAGTCCTAAATGTTGTTTCTGTGTATGCTCCGCCAGGCCTACAGCAACTGACATTGACAGATGTTGGGACACTTTTACTTCACCTGCCTGTGGGCGCAATGATAATGGGAGGTGACTTCAACCTGACGATTGACGGTCAACTAGATAGCTCACCACCCAGAAGTGACTCAGTACGCTGCTCCACATTACGGAACTTTATTGAAGCCTTAGGGATGGTAGATATTTGGAGGTGGTCGCACCCCTATGACACACACTTTACGTTTCAGTCCGGGGTACACGGAAGTCAATCACGAATTGACTACCTATTCACACATGCACAATACATACATGACTTCTCCAACTCTGGGTGTTTGGCGAGGGGGGTGTTGGATCATTCCCCGGTGCTGACTGTCTTTGGAGTGCAACGCCCGCCTCAACCTGGCCCGATACGGATTCAACCTTGGGCACTCAAGATCCCGCATATTAGAGACACCTTGCGGAAAGATACAGATTACTATTTTGAGGAAAATATAGGATCGGCCCAATCAGCCATTATGCTTTGGGGAGCTTATGGCGCAGTCATCAAAGGGAGTTCACAGGGCTGAACGCCGTCGTCGGATGTTGGAGCTGGAAGCTGAGATCCTAAGTCTTGAGGTTGATATATCTCGGGCTCCGGTCCCTGACACTTAACATCTGTTTAATGTAAAAAGGCAAGATTATAAGCAACTGCTACAAGAAGATGCCAACAGACGTGCGCTGGCCACCGGCATCGTATATATGAACAAGGGGAACGCACTGGCAAATTGCTGGCGTGGCTCGAACGTAAAGAACAATCAGCAAGATGGGTGCTCTCGATCAAGGGATCTGATGATGTTCTGATAACAGACCCACAGGGCATCGCTGAATCATTTGCAAACCACTATAAGACTGTATATGGTATCCCGCAAGACTCGCAGGCTTCAAGAGCGACCGAACTCCTTGCTACTATCAGAGTGACGTGCCTCTCAGAACAGGATAAAGAGGCGCTGGAAGTTGACTTGTCGGTTGAAGAGATTCATAAGGCAATTCAGGACATTCGTGCGGGAAAAGCGATAGGCCCGAACGGGCGCCCGATCAAATTGTTCAAGCCTTTGGCTTTCAAACTAGCACCTCATTTACTAAATCTATAGAGCGAAAGTTACGAGAACGCCCTCCTCCCGACTGATATTCGTGAGGCCACTATTGTAGTCATTCATAAACCCGGTAAGCCGGTAGACGAGTGCGCCTCGTATAGACCTATTTCTCTGATCACGGTGGAGGCTAAGATTTTTTTGGGGTTTTTTTTCTGCTTTTTTTTTGCAGAGTTTTATATAGCGCGAACTTGACCCGAATCCAATCGGGTATCAGAGCGCTTTACATAGCACCTGTTACATTACATGAGGACACACATTCATTTTATATTTTTTTGTTAGGCACAGGGAGATTAAGGGGCCGATTCCGATCCTGTATTTTTGTTTTCCGTACGACTCGTATCCGTAATTTTTCCCGTACGAATCGTACAAGTCCCGTCCCACTCGTGAAGTACGATTCGTAAGGGAAAAATATATACGGATCGGCCTGATCCGTACGAATTCGATCGGGAAAAGTTGTACGAGACGGACCTGGACACTTTTCCGTACGAAGCCTAAAAATACAGTCCGACCGTACAAGTACGATCCTGACTGGCTTTCCGATTTAGGATTCGTACGGAAAACGTCCCGTACATGGGGAATGACTTAACCCGCTGCAAAGCAAACATTGTACGACGCGTATCCCGGGAAAAGTAGTTCCTGGGGTGCTAGTCGTACAGGGGTACGAGTCATACAGGCCCCCCCATGCATATGTACGCACCTCTCAACAACATCGCATATGTACACACCTTACAACAACATCATCGCGTATGTACGGTGCGTACCCCAACATCGCGTATGTACGCACCTCACAACAACATCATCGCGTATGTACGGTGCGTACCCCAACATCGCGTATGTACGCACCTCACAACATCATCGCGTATGTACATGCCTAACAACAACATCATCGCATATGTACGGTGCGTACCCCAACATCGCGTATGTACGCACCCCACAACAACATCATCGCGTATGTACGGTGCGTACCCCAACATCGCGTATGTACGCACCTCACAACAACATCATCGCGTATGTACGGTACGTACCCCAACATCGCGTATGTACGCACCTCACAACATCATCGCGTATGTACGGTGCATACCCCAACATCGCGTATGTACGCACCTCACAACATCATCGCGTATGTACACACCTAACAACAACATCATCGCTTATGTACGGTATGTACCCCAACATCGCGTATGTGCTCACCTCACAAAAACATCGCGTATGTACGCACCGTACATAGGCAATGTAAAACAGCACAAGGAGGGTCTATTCGACTCGCACAACACCACAAAACACGTCTACAGTGCACAAAACATGGAAATGACTGACCTGGCCACATCCAAACAGGCAAACAGAGGGGCAAACTCACAACCACCCCTTATAACACACCCACTAAAAATTCAAACTGAGGCCCACCCACAAATGGACCAATAAAAAGGGCCCACACACACAAACCATGAGCCTTTGCAACAGACTCACTGCAGCTAGAGAGCACACACCAACAGCTGCACCCATCCACCTTAACATATACACCTTCACACAACCTCCTTCACACATACACCCTCTTCACATTCAGACCCACACCTTCACATTCAGACCCACACACCCACAACCATCCACACCCTCACCCCACACCATGCCCACAGACAAGAATCCAAAGTTCACAAGGGAGGAGCTGGAGATCCTTGTCAATGAAGTCATCAGAGTCGAGCCACATCTGTTTGGAACATTGGTCAGACAGACCAGCATAGCCGAAACATCACGCCTGTGGCAGAGGATCGTCAATAGGGTGAATGCTGTTGCACCCATCAGAAGGACCAGGACTGAATGCCAAGACAGGTGGTACGATCTGCGGAGGGCGGTCAAGCGAAAAATTAATGACGACTACGCCCAGAGCAACATCACTGGAGGTGGTGGGCCCGCAGACCAGTACATTTCCATCCCTGGGAGGAGAAGGTGATGGCCCTGCTTCCGCCGGTGGGAGTACATGGACTTCAAGGACTTCCAGAGCCTGGTGAGTACACAAACAACTTACGTAACATGGGGGTAATGGCATCCACCCCCAACTAAGCAAAATGCACGCGACTACCCCCCAAGCCCTCACAGGCCAGAACCACAGTCAAAAACAACGCTCATGCCAATAACATGTGTATGCCCCATTGAGAAAGCAAGGCCATGCTATGTCCCATTGTTAGACCTGGCACCTTGGCGTGAGTCTCCCTTCCACTTTTTGTCGCTGTGCCTCATGTGTTTTGCTGGTGTTAGCTGCTCAGAGCACTGTGCCACTGCCAACCAGTGCCACAGTGCAAGTGCTCCCTATTTAAAACGTATATGTTGGTTGGATTCCATGATTGGCTTATTTGGTTTACTGTCAGACCCCAGTAAAGTGCACCAGGAGTGCCCAGGGCTTGTAAATACAAATGCTGCTGGTGGGCTTGCAGCACTGGTTGTGCCACCCACAGACGCAGCCTAGTAAAATGTGTCTAAGGTCTGCCATTGCAGAACCTGCGTGCAGTCTGGTACTGTCATGCTGACTGGGCAAGTGCACCCACTTCCCAGTCCCTAAACCTTCCCTTAACTTCATATTAGTCACCCCTATGGTAGGCCCAAGGGCAGGGTGCATTGTAAGCATAAGGTAGGACAAGCCCTGATGTGTGTGGCATGTCCTAATAGTGAATTACAGCCAATTTCGTTTTCACTATTGTAAGGCTACCTGTTCTCCATAGGCCAGAATGGGCTGTTAGAATTGTTACATTCTATGATCCTAACAGACCCAGGGAACATGGTAGAAATTCGAGTTTAGTATGCCTGAACTCAGAATAATAAAATACATCTTTTAGTAAAGTTTATTTTAATATTCTGTGTTTGCAAATACCCCTTTTAGAAAGTTGGTATTTGCTTGCCTAACCATTTCAGCCCGCCTCTGCTATGATGTGTATCTGCCTGTCTGGTTTGTGTGAGTGACAGGGCTGGGGAAACCCAGAGGGGCAGGGCTAGGTAGCCTGGTGGTGAATAGAGAGACTGACATCCAGATGGGTGGGAGGACTGCACCTGGACTCTGAATAGGGCTGTGCTCTGCCACCACAATGCTGGCTCCACCTCCGGTGGAGCGGCTGATGTCTCTGCCCTGCACCCTGAATAGAAAGGCAGAGTCATGTCAACAAAGTGCTCAAGAACTGGTTTGGACTGGACAAAGGCCCCTCTACCCCAGAGGAACAAAGGAATTAGGGGTATAAGTATTGGGACCCTGCTCCCAAGAAATTAGATCCTGCTTGACAAGAAGAACCTCTGCCTGAGGAGAAGGAACCGGGAAAGCTGTAAGGAGGAGTACTGTCCCTGACCTGGGGGATTGGCCTGCAGTGGTTTCCTTGCTGCTGAAAGGAGAGGAGAAAGACTACAAAGACTTTATTTCAACTTGTGCTTCAAAAGATCTCCAAGGGCTTGGAATAGAGCTTGCCTCCTGCTGAAGTCTCAGGAACAACAGACTTCACCCCCCAGCTCCCCAAAGTTCTTTGGAAGGGCCTGCTACTGTTGTTGGGCCTTCTAAGGGACTGCGTGTCGCAAGGAGCTGGAAGCGCGACTCAAGAAGGAGAAGCGTGCCGCCGTCGGAACTGCTGTCGTCACATCACGTAAAGGGTGTCGCCGCTGCAGCATCGCATCGAGCGGAAGCGTCTCGCATCATCCAAGAAGTGTCTTGCAACGCCGAAGAAGCGTGTCGCCATCGCAGCCATCATAGCTGATGCATCGCACCGCATCAAGAGAAGAGTCTCGCATCGAGAAAGAAGCGTGTCGCCATCGCAGCCATCGTAGCTGTCGCATTGCACCGCATCAAGAAAAGCGCCTCGCATCCACGGAGAAGCGTGCCGCCGTTAGAGCTGCTGTCGTCACATCGCGTAAAGGGGTGTCGCCGCTGCAACATCGCATCGAGCGGAAGCGTCTCGCAAACGTCGGAGAAGAGTGCCGCTGCCAAGGCCGCTGTCGTCGCATCTCGTAAAGGGTGACACCGCTACAGCTGACGCATCAAGTCGAGTCTTCTCGCAACATCGGAGAAGCGTAACGCATCTGGAAGATCTTCACGTCTTTATTTCTTTACACCAGAAACTTAATCGCATCAGCATCGTTGCAACACTTTTGTTGCCCTGCGTGTCGCATTTAAAAGGTACATTGACTTAAAGTATCGCATTTAAGAACTTAAGAGAATTAAGCAAACTTCTACCAATTTAAGTAACAGTATTGTGTATTTTTGTCGTTTAATGGTCTTGTGGTAACTCTATATAAAGAATCCTTATTTTTAATATAAAACCTGTGTGGTGTCCATTTGTAGTGTTGTCACTTGGTTACTGTATGTGTTCACAAATGCTTAACCTATAACGCTCTGAGATAAGCCTTGTCTGCTCGCGCCAAGCTACCTAGAGGGTGAGCAGGGGTTATTTTAGGAGTGTAACCCCTTACCCTGACTAGCGGAAAGGTTCCCTACTTGTCACAAGTACGTACCTGTGCCAACCAGAGAACCCGGATTCTAACACTCATGCTACACGAAGCACCAACCCAAGAATGGATGTCCCGTATGCTGGGAGGGTGGGTGTCACAAAACGCATTGTTGAACTCCAAATCAGACACAATTGCCCTCATCCCATATGGCCCAGGTACATACCAATGCACCATGCGCGATGCACAGGGATTGGGAAAGTACTGACAAGATAGCTGACACTTGGCCCGGGTGTAGGCAGCACAAGGCCCTCCTGTGACCAGTGCAAACACAAACACCAAGACAACAAGGTCAGATATCTAGGACAGAAACTCACACTCACTGTCATGTCAGCATGCTCCATGGGGGGACAGCTACATCACCTGGGAGCCCCAGTGCCAAATCCCACTACACCCACCAGCAGGCCCTGTCACACACACCCCTTACACAAGCAGACACCCCCGGGACAGGCAATGGATTTACCCACTGTCACAATGGACATGTAACACAACAACAGCAATACATAGCCGAAGAAGCATCCAAGCCAAAAATCTACATGTCAAAGACTCAGGAGAACATATCAATCTGTCCCCCGCAACATACCCATCCACAAGTGAACATTGAGGAGAATGCTAGGCACATACAACTACCTGAAGGAACAGTGCCAACTTGAATGTGTATGAAACATGGATGTTGCATGAAACAGCATTAACATTGTCTGTCTCTCACACACAGGGCAACGTGATGATTCTCCCCCCAACAATGGGGGTGAAGAATCACAGTCCTAGGCTCGGGAGGAACCTGATCTCACCGGCAGCGACGCCTCTCAACACTCCGTGGATGACCCCGACCTACCTGGACCCTCTGGTGTCCAAGCCCCTGCAGCACCTGGTTCAGGAACATCTGTGCCAAACACCACCCCCATTCCTGCCACATCCCAGGAGACACCGAGGAGACCTGCCCGCAGTGAACAGCTGAGCCAGTCTGACCAGGAGGGACAAGGTGCGCCGGGCACCCAGGAGGAGGCAGACAACACCGCCACTGCCATCCCTCAGGGGTCCCGTAGACCCGATGTGCCCACAACGGCAGCCCAGGCTCATGTGGGCAGGGGTGGTGGGAGTGGAGGTAGGCGGAGGCGAGAACCTGACCAGCCAGCTGAAGGGACCGGTATGTCACACATAGACAACATCATGGACGCATACCGGCGTGACACCAGGGAGTTCAGCCAGGTAGTGGTGACCCTCACAGAGATGAAGAACCAGCAGGCCGAGCAATACGCCAGTCAACAAGAACACCAAGGACGGATGGACGCAAAGGCTGGTTGAGGTCCTGGCGGTGCAAAGGGACATAAGCCATTCACTCCGTCGGATCGCCGACAACATGGGCAACCCTCCCTGTGCCACCAGGCGAAGAACACCACCAGCCACAGGGAGGGAGGAGGAGGAGGATTCGTCCGACGGAGCGTCACAAGCATCGTCAAGGCCTGTATCTGAGGGTTCCCGGAGGAAGGTGGGTCGTCCACGGAAAAGACCGTGAGAGGCAGCAGACCATCCACATCTCCCAGGTCACCTGGCGTGGCACCTGGCCTCCATGTGCGACAGCATCACCTCATTGACTGACATCATCTGCCACATGTACTTGCTGGTCACAGTCTGACCAATGATGCCAAACACTGTGGCCTGGACTCTGATGACTTCAAATGCCAAGGATCCCATCTCCCCCTGTGAACGTTGGATTCTATGGTCCCTGTATTGCACCTTTTTCTGTGCACAAATCACGCCCCAGACCTATAATAAAAAAAATTATAATTGTAATTTGATGTTGCAGTCATTTAGCATGAGTCCACAACATACGTGTGGGGATATGTCAAAGTATGCCTGAGTGTGGAACTAACTCCAGCCATCCATACACTTGGATCTGAGTCCGGTCGAGGACACACATGGGTCACAATGTATCACCAAATACAGACATGGAGCCCAATACTCACCCGTGATGGCCTCAAGCTGCTGAGGGGGGGCTTGCAATACTGCTCAGACAGACCAATTTGGCAGAGTATCATGAAGGTGTAGAGGTCATGGGTCATGTGGAGGTGCCCGGGGAGGGAGTCCCAGGTCTGTTTGGGGAGGTGGGAAAACTATCTCATGCATGCAGTTGTTCTGTGGATGTGATGAATGGTGGCCAGGGCAAGGTGGGCTGCACGGAGTTGGGCCAACGGGGTGTTGGATGACAGACGTCCAAGGTCGTTTTTGGGTCTGGGGTTGTGAACTGCCTCCTGAGTGTGGTTGAGGAGTCTGAAGGTGATCCTGCAGCAGACAGTGAGCCATTGTAGCTATCTCAGGTGGACGGTGATGTGGCTGGGGTGGGGGATGTTGAAGATGAGGTGTGCAGATGCACCCTGGATGTGGACAACTTCTCCTGCAGTTTTGCTGTTGTTCATCCATAGAGGGCGGTGCTGTAGTTTACCCGGCTGGTGTCGTGGACCTGGGGGACGGTCTGTCTTGCCTTGGAGTGGATCTATCTGTGGATCATTTGCAGCATGCGGAGGGTGTTGCAGCATGAGGTACAGATGGTGTTGAGTTGCATGGTAATTGTGAGCGATGAGTCCATGATGAACACCAGCTTGCGTGCGTGGCCACTGGGTGCTGGTGCGGTGCCCAGGCCGGTGGGACACAAGGAGTTGACCCAGCCGGCAGGGGACAATCCTCAGATGATGACCTCAGTCCTGTCCAAGTCCAGCCTCAGGTGGCTGATGTTCAGCCATTTGTCAATGGATCTCATGCCTTCTTGAAGGTTGGATCTGGCAATGACTGGGTCTTTGGTGAGGTTGAGGAGCAGCTGGGTGTCAATGGCATATGAGATGATGATGAGGTCGTGTGTGCATGTGATGGTGGAGAGGGGGGTCATGGAGACATTGAAGATCATCACGCTGAGAGATTAGCCCTGGGGCATGGGCCACATGACCCCAGTGTACTACATGCTGCAGGGTGGAGGCCGACTCCCTGGGCCTTTGTGGTGAGCTACTTGTTGATTTAATCCTGGGCCCTCCTCTGGATACCAGTGTTGGAGATGTGTGAGCTGACAGTGTGGTAGCACATGGTGTACAATGCCGTTGAGAGGTCAAGGGGGGTGGTCTCACCATTGTTGAGCAGGGCAAAGTTGTCGTTGGTGGTGGCAATGATGACGGTTGCAGTGGTGTGATTACTGTGGAAGATGTTCTGGTGCCGGTTGCCTGGAGCTGTTTGCGCGGAGGAAGTTTGTCAGTTGCTCGTTGAGTGTCTTCCTGATGACATTTGCTGGGTAGGGAAGCAGGGTGATGTTCCAGGAGATCCTGCGGTACTGCCGTCCGTTGTTGAAGAAGGGCCTGGGTCTCTGCATGCCTCCAGCTCCCATGGAATGTGGCAAACTCAAAGGAGACATTCAGGACACTCTGGACGTGGGCTTCAAGGATGGGGAATGATGTGGTTGAGATGTTGTGTGGGAAGGGGCCTGATGGAGAGCCAGAGTGGATGGTGCACATGAGCCAGGTGGTGTATTTGCTGCTGACGGGAGTCCAGAACCTGAGAGGGGTTTGTCCCGTGGATAATAGTGCTGTCTGCCTCTGTGTGCCAAGGCTGTCGTGTATGGCTATGAGCTTGCAGTGGTAGAAAGTTGCAAGGGATGTGATCTGCCTTGCAAGGGTGGGGTGTCTTTTGGATGGAGATCTGCTGTCAGTTCACTCACAATGCTGATGAGCTCCTTGATGTCGTGTGTTTTGGTGCCTCTGCCCTATCTGAAGGATCTCTACTTGTCCTTGCTGATGATATGGTGATGGCTGTGTGTGGCGTTTTCCAGGGCTGTAAGGTAAATGAAGGTACTGTGTGTTGCAAGGTTTGCACAAGAGTCCGGCTAGATCTGTATGAGTCCAGTAGGTCTGCCTTGTCCCAGGTGGCTTAACTGTTGTTGTGCTTCACAGGAAAGTCCGTCAATGTGGCAAGATTGTTGGATCAGTAGCTGATCCAGTGTGTGAGGTTGCAGGGTGTGGCGGTGGTGTTGGTTCGAGTGTCCCACACAGCTTGTCTGTGGTGACTTACATCAAGCATCTTTGGGGGATCGGTAGCGGGGTGTGGGGCAGTGTGTTACTTGTCGGAGACGTGGATGCAAATGTTGATGGACCAATGTTGGATGTTGGTGTGGTTCTCCTCCAGCAAGAAGTTACTGGCCCCGAGCCACACGTAGCCTGTGGAGGTGAGGGCGTGCGTGCATATGTACGTGTTGATGGCTTTGCGGAGTTGTGGATGTAGGCCTGGAGATCTGTAGATGAGTGTTACTCTGAGGGTTGCCAGGGGGTTGGAGCAAAACCGGATTTGTGACTCTGAGGGTGTACTTGGGAATAAATTGCAATTCATCCTCCGGGATTGTTGTTGCCGTCCCTGCGGGTGATCTTGTATCCGTCTGAGATGGCAATGAAGAAGTTGTGTGCTGAGGATGCTTTTGTCCAGGTTACTGTCATGAAGGTAATGTGTGGGGCTGTTGTGTTGAGGAGGTAACAGAGTCCAATGGCGTGCTTGTGGACGGAGCGGGTGTGGAGTAGGAGGCACATGACCTGGTTTTTCTGATAGGGTCTGGTAGGCGGGGCAGCGCTGTGTAGGCAGTTGGAGTTGCATACTCAGCATGCGAAGGTTTCGTGTGTGCGCTTAGGGGTTGCCTGATAGCAGGCGGTTGATTGTCTGGAGGACATTGCTTGGAGGGTGGCTGCAGCATGAGCCTGTTGTGTGACGTGGGTCATGCAAGGACCAGAGGGTCGTGCACTGTGCACGTTGCAGGCGCAGACGATCCTGCCTTTGGCACGGCATTGGTGCATCAGTGGCACAGACAAGCTGCTGGCTGCATTTATAATGGGTGGAGGGGGAAGGGAGGAACATTTTGGAGGCGTGTGGGTTGCAGAATCAGGGCACTCAGTGGGGCGGTGCTGCAGGTGAGGCAGCAGCAGGCGGAATGGGTGAGAAACTAGGCACAAATTAGCACACAAAGACAAGGAGGTCAGAAAGGCACAGTGCAACAGGTGTATGTAAAGGAAGGCGTGTCAGGTTACTCATGGGTCACTCAGAGAAAATGTATGAACAATCAACAAAAATGACGGCCACAGGATCAGGCAACAAAAAGCGGAGCTGTGCACAGGAGACACACCGTCAGCAGGTGTTCACGTCCCGTTGTGGGGAGCAACCTGCACAAATACATACACAAACAGGTACTTCATGCACAATACATATTATTAGCCATGAAGAACTACATGCATGTTGCTGAAGTACACATACACCCATATGCTCAATCTTTGACAATTATGCCATAGATGACGCATGCAAACTGGCAAGAGATCTGCAGTGACAGAGATGAGGCACTTCGGATTCTGCTGTACACCTTTATTACACAAACTCACACTAAGGGAAATGCATCCAAATTAACAGACTCAAAGGTCAGTTGACAGAACATGTGGGACATACGCTGGACCCCCCCCTTCACAACACGGATGTTGTAAATCCCAATGAAGTGGCACACAAGTTAAGGGGATGAGTCAAACACATCCTGCTGCACACGGAGAGGCTGCAATTCACCATAGAGCCTGTTGTTGTGATGTCCCACACTATGTCCACCAGTAGCAGAGGCAAGGTTTACGCACATTGATGCCTACATCAGACTCCACACTCCACTACAGATGACTGTCAAGAAGGGTGAATATCAAGTCATGGGAGTGATGCTACATGTTACATGCTCCATGGTGAGAAGACATGTATGCATGGTACCACAACATGCACAGAAGCAGTCCCCACACATTCCCAACCCGTACCACCACCAAAAAGCCTTGCTGCTATCCTTACCCAAACTGACATTTCCACATGTCCATGCATGGCACGCTGATTCAGCACACTTTGCAATCCTCATGAGGAATAGCAGGAGGACAATGATGACACGAGCAGATAACAGGCGCAAAAACCTGGGAATGACAGACACACAAGAAGTCACCTAAAACAAATCTCGTCGCACACATGGTCAGTTACGAAACATGAACAATGTTGGACACATGCAAATTTCAAAGAAAGTCTCTCCGCAAAACTGTGTGGCATGACATCATCACTCGAGTGACACATCAGTACACTCAAAGTCACTTTGCATTCAGTCAGCTGGACACACACATTGCAACACATGCCACTCAATGCTACAAGCTTGCACACTCATACCCAGTGACTCACCATTATGGGAAGAAGTTGCGTATGAGCTGACTCCGGATATCATCCTGCTCCTCCTCATCACTTGCCTCGTGACCAAGCCCTGGATCCTCCACGGGTGGATGTTCCTGCTCATCAGGATCAAGGATGAGTGGCACTGCCTTCTCAACGGCCATGTTGTGCAGCATGCAGCACACAATGAAGATTTTGCACACCTTCTCCGGTGCATATGGGAGGGACCCGCCTGTCTTGTCAAGGCACCGGAATCGGCTCTTAAGGAGTCCAAACGTCCTCTCAATCACTTGCCTGGTCTGCCCTTGTGCATTGTTGTACCGGTGATCTGCAGCTGTTCTCGGGTTGCGTAGAGGTGTCATTAGCCATGGCATGTTGGGATATCCAGAGTCCCCTACATGGAAACATCATGTAAATAAGTGGGTCAGGAGATGCTGTAAGAGCCAAAGATACTGCAACACACAGGGCAAACAGAGTATACCCACCAACAAGACATGCTCATTCGTTGTGCAGCCACAGCATCAGTTGTGGCACCCTGCTACGCCTCATGATGTAGGCATTGTGTGCTGATCCTGGAAAACGTGCACAGACATGGGAAATCAGCATGTTAGCAAGACACACCACAAGGGCATTTATTGAGTGGTAATGTTTACGGTTGTGATAGGCTTGCTCCTGTGCCTGTGGTGGTAACAACGCCACATGTGTCCCATCAATGGACCCAATGACATGGGGCATCCCTCCCAGGGCATAGAAATCACCCTGACAATTTGATGAATTCATCAAGGTGCTCCAACATGGCTGCCAAAACATCACACAGGACACGGATGAACATTGTCTGTGACATCCCACCAACATCAGCTATGGTCAATTGAAACGTACCTGTGGCAAAAAAATGTAGGGCTGCCATCACCTTCATCTTGGGGGTCAGCGTAGTAGGATACCTGTGTCGCGGTTGGAGGTGTGGTGCCAGCTTGTCGGTCAAGTCCTCAATCAACTGTTGAGTGAATCTGTAACGTCGGATGCAGGCACGTTCCCTCATGGCAGCCAAGTCTGGCATTGGTCTTGGGACAGGCGGTGCCCTGCAAGACATTGTTAGGAATAATGAAGATTGAGAGTCTGCCAACATCAATGTCAATGAACATAGCACATGCTAAACTGCTACAAAACATCAGGTAACTATGGAGTCTGGTGTGTGCAATACATCCAGGACACATATGCCAGCTTGCTGGCACTCATACGAAAAGCCAGATACACCTGTTGATTGTCAAGTCTACATAACATGCCCTGAAATGAGCTGGGGGCAAGTCTGAGTGAACAGCCAGAGATATCACCGGAGTGACACACATCCACATAGCTGCATTGGAAGGATGTCATCTCATCCAGACAGTTGACTGCAAGGCACACGCACAGGTCACATGGAATGTCAAATGTACATATGACACACATTGCGATGAAGGGGTACACGTGACAACGATTAAACACAGCCATTGAGACGACGCAGACATGTATGCCTGGGAAAATATGATGTCCAATGCACACAGACCCTACAGCCGTGGGAATCCACATGTGGCATGGTGTGCGTAGATGTGTGCCATGCCCATCTCCACACAGACCCATGTTGGATGCACCAACAGCAGATGCAGTTGACGGAACACTAACAGCAAGCTCATGAGAACACGTGACACACACCTGACATAGTCACATAGGGGCATGCTGATCGTGACATGTCAGTTGATAGAGTGTCCCTGTCCCTGGCCTCAGGAGACAGGTGCGGGTGTTGATGACTGTGCCATCCCACTGCTGCGGTGCATGACACAGTTGGACTACATAGTGCCCCATCACACATGGCATATGTACACAGGTCATCACACATCAATTGTGCAACTAGATGAGATGACCTGTGCAATATCACTGGCTGACACACCTAGGGCCTGCACATGAAAGTATGCAATGACAAGCACTTGATGGACATCCTTGTGCGACTCGTAGCCCTCCATTCCTGGCATGTGTATGCCTGTATTACCATTGTAAGCTTGGGAAACGCACCGTACACCCGCAATCATCGCGTGTGTACGCTTCGTTTCACTATTGTACTTGTGCCGTAGGGGTACGTGTGAAACGCACCGTACACCCGCAATCATCGCGTGTGTATGCTTCGTTTCACTATTGTACTTGTGCCGTAGGGGTACGTGTGAAACGCACTGTACACCCGCAATCATCACATGTGTACGCTTCGTTTCACTATTGTACTTGTGCCGTAGGGGTACGTGTGAAACGCACCGTACACCCGCAATCATCGCGTGTGTACGCTTCGTTTCACTATTGTACTTGTGCCGTAGGGGTACGTGTGAAATGCACCGTACACCTGCAATCATCGTGTGTGTATGCTTCATTTCACTATTGTACTTGTGCCGTAGGGGTACGTGTGAAACGCACCGTACACCCGCAATCATTGCGTGTGTACGCTTTGTTTCACCATTGTACTTGTGCCGTAGGGGTACGTGTGAAACGCACCGTACACCCGCAATCATCACATGTGTACGCTTCGTTTCACTATTGTACTTGTGCCGTAGGGGTACGTGTGAAACGCACCGTACACCCGCAATCATCGCGTGTGTACGCTTCGTTTCACTATTGTACTTGTGCCGTAGGGGTACGTGTGAAATGCACCGTACACCTGCAATCATCGTGTGTGTATGCTTCGTTTCACTATTGTACTTGTGCCGTAGGGGTACGTGTGAAACGCACCGTACACCCGCAATCATTGCGTGTGTACGCTTTGTTTCACCATTGTACTTGTGCCGTAGGGGTACGTGTGAAACGCACCGTACACCCGCAATGATCGCGTGTGTACGCTTCGTTTCACCATTGTACTTGTGCTGTAGGGGTACGTGTGAAACGCACCGTACACCCGCAATCATCGAGTGTGTACGCTTCATTTCACTACTGAACTTGTGCCGTAGGAATACGTGTGAAACGCACCGTACACCCGCAATCATCGCGTGTGTACGCTTCATTTCACTACTGTACTTGTGCCATAGGGGTACGTGTGAAACGCACTGTACACCCGCAATCATCGCGTGTGTACGCTTCGTTTCACCACTGTACTTGTGCCGTAGGGGTACGTGTGAAACGCATCGTACACCCGCAATCATCGCGTGTGTACGCTTCGTTTCACTATTGTACTTGTACCGTAGGGGTACATGTGAAACACACCATACACCCGCAATCATCGCGTGTGTACGCTTCGTTTCACCATTGTACTTGTGCTGTAGGGGTACGTGTGAAACGCACCATACACCCGCAATAATCGCGTGTGTACGCTTCGTTTCGCTATTGTACTTGTGTCGTAGGAGTACGTGTGAAACGCACCGTACACCCGCAATCATCGCGTGTGTACGTTTCGTTTCACTATTGTACTTGTGCCGTAGGAGTTCATGTGAAACACACCGTACCTGTGTGTGGATTTCAAAATTACATAGGGGACACATAAGGGACAAGTATTAGGCCCTAAATGCATGCTGGTTGTCATGGATACTGAGTTTTCAGTTAAAATGTGTCCATCAGGTGTCCTGGAACAGTCAGTTGGCCACAAAATACAATGTTGCAAAGTGGTTGTTGACTTGACATGATGCTCAAAATTTGAACAATGCGAATGCGTGTCATAGGTGTATGTTTAAAGTGATTGGAGTAAACGTACGATGCAAATGTGTCTGACCAATCTATGTACTCCTCAAAATGAATGCCCCTCAGCAAGACAGATATAAGGCAGCCAGAACCCATGAGAGGGCACTTGCCTGCACAACTTTTGAGTCGACCACACTGCTGCTGTCTCTGCTTCCTCTGGACCATGTCACGTACTGTGGAGAGGGCCCAGCCATTCACCCTGGAGGAGAATGAGGCGCTGCTGGCCAGCCTCCTCCCAAGCTGTATGGGAGACCAGGGGAGCAGGTGAGTGCTGACTCCACTACCTTTGCCTATGCACCTGTTGTGTGACTGTCAATATTGTGTCCAGGTGGGACAGACATGCAATGTTGTTTAGAGTGGGTCCCAGGGGGGGACATGCTGATGTCTCTCATGCAGTGCATGATGTAGTTCCTGTGTGCACTCCTCACTTGCATTGTGCTTACTGTGACTTTCACTGCACAGTGCATGACACATTGAGCCTGGCAAATCCTTGGTGTTTTTTTTTTCCTATTGTCCTGAGGTGATTCAGTGGTCCCCCCGGTGTGACAGGTGAGTGTACCCACAGATGTGTACGAGTTGAGTGGACCTGTGGTGAGAGTGTCCAAATGATGTGTACGACCTCATGGACATTGATGTGTGTGAATGTTCCTTGTCATGTGGGTGAGTGTCTATATGAAGTGTTGCACCACAGCTGCATGGAGGAGGCAACAGATCTACCCATCTGATGTGACAAGTAAGCCGTGCTGTGTGTCTGACTTGCAGAGCTAGCACGACACCTGTGACACCCCACTGGCAAGTGGCACATGTGCAGAGTGAGGGTTGTATCCGCTGTTGTCAATGACAGGCGAGTGATCTGTGCCTGGGTGTGTCTGTCTAGTATGCTGAGGGTGCGTCAGTGGAGTGGGACATGTGACTGCTTGACACGTGCTGGCCATCAGCTTGCTGTTGCATGTGCTGCACAGTGTGTGCCATGATCAGTGAGTGTGTCGCACCCCTCATGCCAGTTGTTGACTTTCAATGCCATGTAGTGCATTGGGGCTTGCACACAGGCCAATTTCTTATTGTGAATGATGCAATTCCTGTCAGCATCCTATGCCCTGTTCAACATCTAAAAGATGTTCAAATGTGTGTCTCTGGGACATGGAGCAGGTGTATTGATGTTGTGTCACTTTGTCATCCTGACAGGTAACTGCCTACGAGAAGGGAGAGATCTGGCGGGACATCTTTAGGGCCGTGAGATCTGCGGGGGAGCGTAGTCGGAGCCTCCACAGGTCCGCAAAAGGTGGCAGGACATCTGGTGCTGGACCCGGCGGATCGCCCGGGTCCAGCTGGGGATCGACCCTCCTCGCCCCCACGGCGGGCGCCGACGCCTGACCCCCCACATGAGTTGTGTCCTGGCGGTGGTATTCCCTGACCTCGTTTGGCAGTTACAGGAAAGACTGCAGCAACAAGGGGGTAGGTACATGGCTGCTTGATGTGTTATGTGTCACCAGCTTTTGGAAGTGCTCTGTAGCCTGGATACACTCCTAGAGTTTATATGTGCAGTGCATTTTCTGTTCCCCAATGTCACCTGGTGCTCTTTTTCATCCCTTCCCCTCCTTGACATGTGTCCCCTGGTCTGTGTGTAATCACATTTGCACATGGTCATCTAGGGTTCCAGTAAATCTAAGTGCACATTGCTTTCTGCATCATGTGGGAGGGTGGTCTGTGACTTGTGTTGGTACCTTGCCTGTGCCATGACCTGTTCACTATGTTGGGGGTCCATATTTGTTGGCACTGATGATGATTATCAACATAGGAGTGTGAGGTTTCAACTGAACACCCTTGCAGCATGCATGACCAATGTTGTGGCCTCAGACATGATGTGCATGAGTGGAAGATATGCATAGTGCCATGACGGTTGCTCATGGTACAGTCAGCTCATTCCAGGAACACGGAGCAGTGTGCCCACTACAGTCCCCTGAGACACCCTGGCCTCCTAATCATGTGTGTCATCCAACACTGTGCACATTCTCTGTGGGTTCAGCATAGGTCTGTCTCTGTGGCATTAGTCCCTGGCCTAGTTTGTATTTTTCTAATGTGTGCTACATGTGTCCACTGGACAGGGATACACCATTTTGCTGGTGCATACTCACACTGGGCAGCCCCAGGAGGTGATGTTGTGTAAATCTAGCAATTTTTGCTGCACAGTTTTTGTTACCCTGAATAAGAGGTGGCACTTCTTGATCTGTATCAATCACATTGATTCAGGTATGGGTGGTTGTGCGGGAGAGGCCTACATGGGCACCCCTGATTTTTCCTTGCCAGGTCTGACCTGTGTGTGAGAAGTGGCTGTACACAGAATCGCCGTGCAGTGCCCCTGTGATGCTGGCCAGTGCTTAATGTTCGTGCTTTGGAGCCTGTGTCATTTTTTCAAAAACATGATTCCTGCTCATACATTTTTGGCACCTGTGTGTGGTTCAGGAGCAACGCAGTTTGGACTTTGTGTGCTGACATCTGTGTGGACATTCTGGCTTGCCATGAGGGTGTCTCCACAGTACAGCTATGCTTTTTAACAACCCAATTGCAGGCCCAGTAGCTTATGCATTGTCCTGGGTGTGGACATTGGTGCCACTCCAGATGACAGGCAGTAGGTCATATGTGTAGCCAACTGTGTAATCAGGTGACGGATGGCCATGTGACAACTGACATAATTCAAGTTGTTACTCTAAAAAAATTGTACCTTGGCACTCACAGAACTTGTCAACAGTTCTTCATGTTTTAAATGTGGTAATTTGATGATTTGTGTTAAGAACACTGATGTGCCTGCATGAAAGATGTCTCCCAAGGAAGTACACACCAAACGACATTTCCACTTTCATGGAACACGCTGGCACCTTTGCAAAGAAGCCACTGTTAGAGTTAAATGGTGTTGCAGATTCTCCATATACATGTTCCCATAGTGGTCTTGATTTTGTGAGACTCCTTTGTTGTTGGTGATACAAACTAACAAGTCTCAAGACATCAAGACCTCCGTGGGCCCATGTATATGTACTTTCTGCAACACCATTCATTTCTAACAGTGGCTTCTTAGAAAAGGTGCCAGCTTCTTCAATGACAGTGTAAATGTAGTTTTGTGAGCACTGCCTTGTGAGACATATTTCATGCAGGCACATGAGTGTTCTTTTCACGAAATGGCGAATTGGCACATTCAAAACTTGTTGATTGTGTAAAGTATTGTGAGTCCCAAGGTACCAACATTTTTTCGTTTTGTGTTCCAAAGTACTTACAGGTCTCTGAGTGTGGTGACACCTTGAGTATTGTGGTGTGTCAGTTTACGTTGGGTGCACCACTACTGTTTCTTTCAGGGTAAACAAGAGGTGGCATGACTTAATTGTATTGCTGTGCTCACCGGTTCACAGACACTAGCTTCTCAGTGTATTTCTCATTCAAGTAGTGGCCTGGTGTGCTCTTTTTTTCCTTGTGTCCAAGTGGCATAGTGGATCTACCAACTGGGCAGTACAGGGCTTACATATGTGTGGAGTAATCTAGCTGTTACTCATGATGCATTGCCTGATATACACTGTGACCAATTATTTTTGTACTCATGTGTCAGATGTATACAGGTGACTGATGCATTTTGGTTTCTTCTCCTTGCCCACAGCATCATCATCCACAACGGAGGGAGACACCTGCACGGACCTGGAGGAGGGACCCAGCGACAGTGCCACCAGTGCTGTAGAGTCAGGAGGAGCCAGTGGTACGGAGGGCGAGGGGAGTCAGTCAGAGGACCTGTCTGGACACGATACCAGCTATGATGCCGACGGGTCCGACGCTGACCTCCTTGAGGAGGCGGAGGCTGCAACACCACCTGGCAGCATCCCCACATCTGTCCCCGCCTCCTCTGTTACCATCTCCGCCCTCCCAGTTGCTCCCGTCCCTTCTGTCCGTGCAGAGGCCCAACATGTCTCCTTCGGCCCAGGCACCGCACCCCCTGAACCTGTCACCCCTGCTGCCCTCAGTGAAGAGTCTGTGGACATACTGCGGCAGTTGCAGGTTGGGCAGGCATCGGTGCTGAATGTCCTCCATGGACACACTAAACTGCTCACACAGATGGTATCGTTCATGGAGGGCATGTCAGCAACGATGTCTGACCAACGCAGGATTCTGTGGTCCATGGACTCTTCCCTGACGGCAGCAGTTACTCTCCTGCAGCGCTCCGTCCCCCCCTACCCCAAACCCATCCACACTTCCCTCTCCCATGCCTGTCCAACGCACACCCAGACAGTCACGGGCACGCACCCCACAAGACACAGCCAGCACACCCCCAAGTAAGGCAAAGCGCACATCTCCTGGCACGCACACTCAGGGGGATAAAGGCACACCCACAGGGTCTGGGGACAGGCGACATACACGCAGCCACAGTCACAGTCCGCAGTCCTCACAACCCTGTTCCTCCAAAACCACTCCCCTTGGCTCCCCTGCCAAACGCTCACCCAAGAAGATCTTTATGGGTGAGCTGGACCTCGCCCCCACTGAGCGACCACCACACTAGCGGGCGAGGTAGTCCCCGGGCACAGGAGTTGAGTCCCCCACCATGTCGACCCCCTCCCCCAAGAGCGCTGCACCCCATCCCTCACCCACCACACCCTCTGTTGACCCTGAGGAATCCTCTGGTGCAGGGGTTAGGCTGGACTTCCTAGCAGCAGTGTGCAGTGCCACGCTCACCTCCACCTTCGGCGCTGCCCCACCCCCTGTGGTGGAGACATCCCCCCCTGCACCCGCCACACCTACCCTTCCCCCTCCTGTCCCTGCGGTGCATGGTACTGCCACAGATGATGCCCCCCCCCAGTCGACAAACCTTGAGGTTCCTTTGTGCAGGCAAGCTAGGGGTAGATGCGGTCCCCTACGTCCCCCCTTGGACTTGAAATATGGACTGGCCATTGGCCTCTGTACATATTCTAATTACCGTTGTTTTTTTTTGGTGCTGAATAAAGCATTTATTTTTACTTTCAACACTATTGCATTTCAGGTACTTGATGTTAGTGATGAGGCTCCTGGAGTTGGTGTTCTGGTAATGTGTTAGGGTTCTGAGAAATGTTTTTGTATGATGGTCATGAGGTGGACCATGGTATCTGTGTGCCATCACAATGTCTCTGCAAAGAATCATTGGTAGTGTGTGTTAATTTTGTTTAGAGACATTGTCCCAAGGAGTGTTCCTTCCTCTGTGGCACCTGACATCTTCCCTGCAAACAGTTGCACAATTGTTGTGCTGACCTGTGTCAACAATTCCTTTGTTGGTGACGGATCCTTTCAACAATGGCCATGCCTGCTCACCGATGTCTCCTGCTGAATCGTCCGTGCCATCCTTGCTAGTCACTGTACTTGTGTTTTGAGTATGTCGGAATGCCTTCAGGGACAAATTCCACCTTTTCAGCACTATGCATGTGTGTAATCATGGCCTACCACACAAATGGTACTTGTTATGCAGGTTATTTGGGCACCTGACTGACAATTGTGGGCATTGTATCTAGTGGAATAGAACCCTATTGCTTCCATGAGAGACAACATCTTGGTGGCTGGACCAGCACCTGGACATTCCTATCAGTCCTGGGATGTGTGTGACAGTGTGTGTTCCCTTTGGCTATCTTAGTTCTGTAGGCAGTTACATGACTATACAGTCTTGTGGCATGATATCAGGGTGTGTATTGTGCTGCATCCGCCATGGGTGGGTATGCATGTGTTATATGTCCTCACACCCACATGTGGTGTGTCATGCAGTGTGTGAAATACATCCATCCTCCTGGGAGTGGGGCACTGCTGTCAGTGATGTGTTGTTATAGCACTATCATCATAGTCCAAAGTTAGGGATGCGTCCATACCACCATGTAGGTGTGGTCATCTGATAATGATGTACACCCCCCATATCTCTGTCCACTGCTGGGAGTCCTCTGCACCCACCCCCATGTCTCTGTCCACTGCTGGGAGTCCTCTGCACCCACCCCCATATCTCTGTCCACTGCTGGGAGTCCTGTGCACCCACCCCCATGTCTCTGTCCACTGCTGGGAGTCCTCGGCACCCACCCCCATATGTCTGGACACTGCTGGTAATCATCTGCACACACACCTCATATTGCAGGCCACTGCTGGGAGTCCTCTGCATCCACCCCCATGTCTCTGTCCACTGCTGGGAGTCCTCTGCACCCACACCCATATGCCTGGACACTGCTGGTATTCATCTGCACCCACCCCTCATATTGCAGGCCACTGCTGAGAGTCCTCTGCACCCACCCCCATATGTCTGGACACTGCTGGTATTCATCTGCACCCACCCCTCATATTGCAGGCCACTGCTGGGAGTCCTCTGAACCCACCCCCATGTCTCTGTCCACTGCTGGGAGTCCTCTGCACCCACCCCCATATGTCTGGACACTGCTGGTATTCATCTGCACAAACACCTCATATTGCAGGCCACTGCTGGGAGTCCTCTGCACCCAGCCCCATATCTCTGTCCACTGCTGGGAGTCCTCTGCACCCACCCCCATGTCTCAGTCCACTGCTGGGAGTCCTCTGCACCCACCCCCATATGTCTGGACACTGCTGGTATTCATCTGCACCCACCCCTCATATTGCAGGCCACTGCTGGGAGTCCTCTGCACCCACCCCCATATGTCTGGACACTGCTGGTATTCATCTGCACCCACTCCTCATATTGCAGGCCACTGCTGGGAGTCCTCTGCACCCACCCCCATGTCTCTGTCCACTGCTGGGAGTCCTGTGCACCCACCCCCATATGTCTGGGCACTGCTGGTATTCATCTGCACACACCCCCATATCTCTGTCCACTGCTGGGAATCCTCTGCACCCACCCCCATGTCTCTGTCCACTGCTGGGAGTCCTCTGCACCCACCCCCATATGTCTGGACACTGCTGGTATTCATCTGCACACACACCTCATATTGCACGCCACTGCTGGGAGTCCTCTGCACCCACCCCCATGTCTCTGTCCACTGCTGGGAGTCCTCTGCACCCACCCCCATGTCTCTGTCCACTGCTGGGAGTCCCCTGCACCCAACCCCATATGTCTGGACACTGCTGGTATTCATATGCACCCACCCCTCATATTGCAGGCCACTGCTGGAAGTCCTCTGCACCCACCCCCATATGTCTGGACACTGCTGGTATTCATCTGCACCCACCCCTCATACTGCAGGCCACTGCTGGGAGTCCTTTGCACCCACCCCCATATGTCTGGACACTTCTGGTATTCATCTGCACCCACCCCTCATATTGCAGGCCACTGCTGGGAGTCCTCTGCACCCACCCCCATGTGTCTGTCCACTGCTGTGAGTCCTGTGCACCCAGCCCATATGTCTGGACACTGCTGGTATTCATCTGCACACACACCTCATATTGCAGGCCACTGCTGGGAGTCCTCTGCACCCACCCCCATATGTCTGGACACTGCTGGTATTCATCTGCACCCACCCCTCATATTGCAGGCCACTGCTGGGAGTCCTCTGCACCCACCCCCATATGTCTGGACACTGCTGGTATTCATCTGCACCCACCCCTCATATTGCAGGCCACTGCTGGGAGTCCTCTGCACCCACCCCCATATGTCTCGACACTGCTGGTATTCATCTGCACCCACCCCTCATATTGCAGGCCACTGCTGGGAGTCCTCTGCACCCACCCCCATATGTCTGGACACTGCTGGTATTCATCTGCACCCACTCCTCATATTGCAGGCCACTGCTGGGAGTCCTCTGCACCCCCCCCCCATGTCTCTGTCCACTGCTGGGAGTCCTGTGCACCCACCCCCATATGTCTGGACACTGCTGGTATTCATCTGCACACACACCTCATATTGCAGGCCACTGCTGGGAGACCTCTGCACCCACCCCCATATGTCTGGACACTGCTGGTATTCATCTGCACCCACCCCTCATATTGCAGGCCACTGCTGGGAGTCCTCTGCACCCACCCCCATATGTCTGGACACTGCTGGTATTCATCTGCACCCACCCCTCATATTGCAGGCCACTGCTGGGAGTCCTCTGCACCCACCCCCATATGTCTCGACACTGCTGGTATTCATCTGCACCCACCCCTCATATTGCAGGCCACTGCTGGGAGTCCTCTGCACCCACCCCCATATGTCTGGACACTGCTGGTATTCATCTGCACCCACTCCTCATATTGCAGGCCACTGCTGGGAGTCCTCTACACCCCCCCATGTCTCTGTCCACTGCTGGGAGTCCTGTGCACCCACCCCCATATGTCTGGACACTGCTGGTATTCATCTGCACACACCCCCATATCTCTGTCCACTGCTGGGAATCCTCTGCACCCACCCCCATGTCTCTGTCCACTGCTGGGAGTCCTCTGCACCCACCCCCATATGTCTGGACACTGCTGGTATTCATCTGCACACACACCTCATATTGCACGCCACTGCTGGGAGTCCTCTGCACCCACCCCCATGTCTCTGTCCACTGCTGGGAGTCCTCTGCACCCACCCCCATGTCTCTGTCCACTGCTGGGAGTCCTCTGCACCCACCCCCATATGTCTGGACACTGCTGGTATTCATATGCACCCACCCCTCATATTGCAGGCCACTGCTGGAAGTCCTCTGCACCCACCCCCATATGTCTGGACACTGCTGGTATTCATCTGCACTAGGGGTGGGCGGAAAATTCCGTTCCGCCAGCGTAGCATAAAAAAGCAAGCCACCCCGGCTCACGGGCCCGGTCCTTGCTTCTGAAAGCAGCCAGGCCGGGGAGCCTCCTCCGGG